>NW_028259153.1:21992500-22324166 GCF_977971745.1 Zootermopsis nevadensis | reverse complement strand
CCTGCACCGTGTAGACTGGTAAGAGTTTACCGACGTTTCAGAGGTGTTTGCTACTTCCATCACTAGCGATACTCTCTGGTGAAACAACCAAGTAGACAAGTCATCTTTAAACTCTTTGCCTTGAGAACCTGAAATCTCACTCAGAAAACCTCTATGGGTAGGCAACTCTTCACTGGATTCCGATATTCGAAAACTTGTCGCCTTGTTGATAGAAGTAGCAATGACCGCTGAAACGTCGCTAAACACCAACCAGACTACACGACGCAACGTCCCAGGACAACCATCTTCAATCAAAGATTTTCACAACAAAAGACTCAGAAAGAAAAAGTGAGACTGTTTTGTAACCATCCTATACTTGCCGCACACTTTTCTGTGTAAAAAGTTTAAGATGGAGATGCTACTGAGAAATTTTTGGTCATAACATCGTACACTCAAGGACACTCCCACTCTCACACCATCTCAGTTCATGATCACCATGGTAACCTGACCATCGACAGTAATGAAGGCGGAAAGATAACAAAACAGTTAGTGTAATTATTAGTGTCGTACAAGTCCCAAGTTTAATTCTGGGTTAAGCTCATTGAGGATTTTAGTAGTTTCACTCAGACCTCCCAGGCAACTTCGGAGCTATTAATTTACAATAGACAATGCTCGCGTACTTGCGCTACATCACTAGCTGCCCTCTTCCAGCTAGGGGGTTGGGCGTGGGTTAACAATTCTCCACCGTGAAGGACCACCATGTCGCGAAATGTTACCCATGGCCTCAGATTTGGACGAAATATTTGAAACGACCTAAGCAATGGGAAATATAACTGAAATGGAAAAGACAATTTGAGAGACCAATGTGCAGAGAGGAGGATGATATTAAAATGGATGAACTGAGTTCAGAGTAAGGACAACAGAGTGGGATACTAATACACGTCAATGAACGTTCCTTTTCTGTTAAAAGTTAGGAAATTCTTGACTATCTGAGCGACTAACAGCTTCTCGAGATCTCTGCTCAGTCTAGTTAGTTTAACAGGCTTAGTGTCGATTATAATCAGAGCTATAGGGAATCCACATTCAATTATCTATTCGTTAACAAGGCTATAAAATTCAAGTGGAAAAAGATAAGAATGTTTATTGAATCATAATTAATCATCACTGTATTCTAAAACTCAAAGAATTTGATCATGGTGACAAACATCGATCATAGATTAATAACGACATAAGAATCTACTAAAAATAAGTGTTTCTCGAGAGACTGAAAGGCATCTTGGTGTTAACATTCTACCAGATCGTGTCGACAAGCGACGGAACTTCCTGAGGTACGGAAGACAAAGCTAAACAAAAATTATTAGGCTGACAGACAGAACATCAAAGGCGAAAACATTACGGAGACATGGGAGCAACAGTGGGCTAACCCACACTTCGTTAAAACATAGAAAAAAAAACGAATTCAATCTTGAGAAATTGTAAAAAAAAACGCAAATGTAAACACAGCGATCCACAAGTGGTTTTGCCAGAATATGTGTTAAAAAGTGGTAGTGAGATTACTTTTATTATGCATTTTGTAACTTTCCGGTTAGCTCACTTTTGTTCCCAAGTCTTCACTTAACAGCACGTGACGGGGCTAGAGAGAACTTTAAGAACTTGGACTGGAGTTACGAACGTTTGAAATTTGGAAAACAATATTTGAATTCAAGACACGAAAGTAGACCAGTATAATAATGAAAAATGTCATATGAAAAGGAAGTTATGAATTTTTTACTCTTAATTTAGCATTGTAAAGATGATTTCGTTCAGCTAGCCATGTAGCACGCGTGGGGAAAAAACATACACATTTCTTTGTAGACACACTGAAGAATTTTATAAACTGATATAAGATAACATTAAAATATTAAAGTCAAAATCAGCTGATTGGTCAGTTAATATTTTAGATTCCGGCTTTATTCAAACAAAGCTTATGAGATTTTATATTCTCACGACGCTGAAAATCTTGATGTTGTCCTGGACTTTAACGTCGTGTGGGCTTTTATATCTCAACGTTGCAGGCCATAGAGACGCGACGTTTATCCCAGAAAACCAACATCAAAAATATTATTGATATGTTTTCATAGTAACGTATAATTCTGTTATAGGAAAACGACGAACAACTAAGTTAAATAAATAAAAGACAAATATCACTGCCATAATCTTGCAGGGTTTCTGTATTATGGAAAACAAGAGAGAATGTGAAGACAATTGACTGCTGTTATTCATTAGTTTACAGAGTAATGCACAGAAGAAAGCTGACGGCTGAACAAATCCTGACGCGTTTAATTCGAGGAATTAAAAGAGTCTTACGTCACAAGACTTCGTCCTTAAGTTGTGCACAAACATACGAAGACAGCAGACTTGGAAAACCAGCCCCCAAAAAACACATTTAATGCTACCTAGCAACGAATTTAGAATGTGGGTGTGTAGCACGCGAAGGTATGCGGGTCAACAACTTGCAAGGCGAACACGCGATTCAGATTAGAGACTCGTAAATTACTTGCCGCGGACAGAAATCCATAATGACGCAAAAGACTACACCATTACCTTCCCTTACAGTTTAATGCGTCAGTCCTACTCAGTGCAAAATTTATGGAGCACTGGTGCACAGGACGTGGCGATGAATAGACCGAGATTTATGGGTAGAAAGAGAAAATTGTCAAAAATCAGTTTTTGTAGCAATTAGTCATGACAGTCAATGTAATCGCGAGATTTTAATTTAAAATTTTTTCGATGGATTTTTTTACTTCCAAGTTATAAGAAATCGTCGGCGAAATATGATTTATAAAGAAAACCTATGGTCTGGTACAGAGTAGCTTCAAAAACAACCAAGCGTATTACGTGGTTATAATCAAATCAGAATAAACAGTCTAAGCCATTTATTTCAAGGGTAACATTTCATTACCTTTCAATTTGAAATAGTTTTATTTCTAAGATTTGTATCCGAATTTTTTTTTATTTTTTCGAAAAGTACAATGCCCAAATCTTTTTCACTCTTCTACATAGCCTTGTTACCCTTCCATGCACATAGACCTATATTCCACCAACTTCAAAGGTATTTTAGAAATGTTTCTTAAGTGGTATGTTTTCGCCACTGTTAAATTAATTTCCTCGGCACAGCCCTTGAATAATGGCAAACTCTTGGAGTGAGGCTTTGATCTCTGGGAACAGCGTAAAGTCAGACAGGGACAAGTAAGGAGAGCAACGCGGATGCGAGAATATCTGAACTCATTTTACAGAGACGGCAAGAGACACAGACGCAAAGTAAGAGACTGTCGACCGAGACAAGTTGACACTTGTTCTGCAAGCAATAAACAGACAGTTTTTGCATAACCACCGACTCTCCGAAGAAAACTGTGTTAGTGGCAAACGAATGCAAGTAATAAAATAAAACTTGAATAACCATTTTATATCTGAGTTGTGGAGTTGTGACATTTAAGATTCTCACAGCGGCGAGCATAAAGGTGTCTATCTTCTGGGATGTACCGGCCAACGTTTCGGAGGTGCTTACCGCTGCCATCATCAGGGAAATGAATTTTGTTGAAAGAGACAGTAAGTACGTATAAAAAGTCTGTACATTTCTAAAACGCTACGCGACCCAAGATCCCGGAAGACAGATTACTTGATTTATGTTTTCTTTCTAGTACAAGGTTCCGTCAACACTCCATAAGAAAAAATGGGCACACACTAAAAGTCACTGGAGGGTATGAACAGTCACCCAACTAGAGAAAGCAGATTTGAACACGTGAACAGATGAAGTATATAAGCATATGTCAATTTTTATTAATTAAAATGATTCATGTCAAATTCAATCTCGACGCGAATCACTGGAAACATCAGTATCCTAGCAACAAACAATTTCGATTTACGAGCACGCAAAATGGCAGAACATCTCATTGAGAACTGAAGCGTGGAATATACCACATATGTATAAAAAATATATCTAAAGGGAATTTAAAATAGGTTTCCCGATCTATGGCTGATTTTAGAATGTAATAAAATAACTGCACAAGACTGCTGATATGAAACGAAAACTCAATCTGTACTAGGAGGCGTATGAAAACGGAACCCTGGAATAGGCTAAATAAGCCTGGTTCCATCTCCTGGTAAAATGCAGGAGTGAAAAATAAATCACGCATGCATGGACGCTGGTTCACATGTTTCTACGCTCCTACTATCAGACCTTCATAAGGACTTCCTAATCTCCCACATATATTCGCCCTGAAGATGGAAACTGAATTGTCTGCCGAAACGTTTAAAAATGAAAGCTTAAATTTTCCACTTATCAATGAAATTTTATCGCAGAGGTTGTCTGAGTGGTGTACTTACATACGATATCATCGGCAGGTTGAAGGCAGCGGCCATGCGCGCCTCTGTGACGCACGTCTCTTGAGGACCGATGTAAGCCGCCACGTTCTGGGTCCAGAGATCCGCCGTGCGCGCGATGCTCTCCAGTTCGTCGCCGTGCGTCTCTGCCACCACAAACTCAAGTCGATGTCCGCGATCACCCAACGGCCCTGAGTTCAGTTCCGTCACGGCGAGGGTAATTGCGCCCGAAATGCTGAGACCAGGTCGCACGTACTCGTGATCCCCACGGCGACGTTGGGACCCCGTCAGGTAACCGAGAGTGAAGACGTCGCCCCTCGCCAAAGGAAGGGCCAACAACGCCAGGAGGTGCCACATACCCAGCGCCACTCGCCCACCTGCGGCACAAGACATCACTAACATCAGACAGATGAAGGACTATAGCACGCGGATGGCAACGTGGAAGAAGAATTTGGAGAAAAATGCACAAAGAGAATGAGAATTTGAATAAAAATTTACTTGGATATTATCCATCGTCTAGTAATAAAACGTAAAAAACGTAAAACGACGTTTCGGAGATGGTACTCTATCTCCGTCTTCGGGTTCCTACACAGTTGGGCCCACTAGATAGAGCTAATCCCTATCTCCGGAGATGGGGATTAGCTCTATCTAGTGGGCCCAACTGAGTAGGAACCTGAAGACGGAGATAGAGCCCCATCTCCGAAACGTCGTTTTACGTTTTTTACGTTTTATTACTAGACGATGGATAATATCCAAGTAAATTTTTATTCAATTGACTCTTCACCATCGTCAAGAAGTTTTAGATTAGAATGAGAATTTGTTGGAGAGGAAGGGAAAATCTCTGGAAGATCACTGCCGGTTTAATGAAAACGATAAAGAGAAAGAAACAATGAGTAGAAAAAGAAGAAGATGGAGAAACATTTAAAATACAAGCAGGAAAAGAACGGGGAAGAATTAGACGAAGAAACAGGATATTCTGGATCAAATAAGGAAAAATAAATGGTACCATTCGTGATGGATGCAACAAGAGTGTCTGAAACGTCGGTAAACTTCTATCAGACTACACGGTGCAACAAGCAAGAAGATAGTTATCATCGGACATACCGCCGTGAAAATCTGAAATCCCGCTTGATAATAATAATTGTCTTTGTTACAGGCAGGGATGCAATAATACTGAAGCCGCAGTTGGGACGCTACTCGCGAGATGTCGCGTGTGATGACTGGGTCGGTTCGCAGCGGGAGACGTAATGGAAGAACCGCGTCTCGAATCCGTGGGAGGGCGAAATCATCTAGTTGAACGAACGCGAGAATCACCAGGAGGGACTTCAACACTGACGTTTCTTCCATTTAATTGCGTCCCCGAAAACAGCCAAAACACACCGAGAACGGCAACACAAAAATTCTGCTCACTGACTCGCGAGAATGTGATGTCGTCTATTTTCTAAACTTTTCTCATCATCTCAACCCCAAAACGTGCCTACGTACCCAAAAATATCTGTTTCAATGTAACTGATACAGTTTACAAAAGCCAGAGTTTGTCTGGTGACTGTGAAATGTTTCTGTCATGCGTCAGCGAATACAGAGAGAAAACCATATTTCCCACCCACACCTCTTCGAATTCGTCCTCAGCCTCCCGATAGATATGAGACGCGTTTTCCCTGTTCCAGACACCCATAAACCGAAACGATTTCTCAAGATATTGCGAGGCGCTCAGAAATTCAATGCACTTTCATATTTTACATTGCTTGAGATCTGTAAGAATCTTTCTGTTGCTATGGAAACCAAACGAACATCCTGCATTTAATTCTCTCAACCAACTGACAGACAAGACATTTTTGATGATAATTTACCATCGAATTGTTTGTAGTTTTAAAGAAAATATAAATATTTTAAATTGATGGACATACAAGTGTATTGCTATTATTTTTAAAAGATGACTTGTGCAAATGTTACCTGTACAGTCAAGATATTCTTTGAAAAGTCGATTGTGTACTTGGCTTGTCAAAGAATAACCCACTTTCTTAATGGAACACGAAGGTTCATCACCGTGCACACTAAGAAGTGAATTTTAGACTTATTACTCGTTCGGTGAACGAATTAATCAACAAATCACGTAAATGTCTCTCTATGCATCTGATATTTAAGTGTCTGCTTACTAATAACCAGTTCTTCTTCAGATGTATGAATCATCTATCTACCTGCTATCAAATAAAGATATTTCCATTCTCAGTCAGGTGCCTGCAGACTGGATAATTCCCTCTGTGCGCTGTTTCTGTTGTCAGTAGGAACGCAATTAAAGAAGGACAAGTGAGACTCTACCCACTCCCGAAGGCTTCAGATCAATTCCTGCGTCCTTCAGGACTCAGATCTGATGAAATCGGAAAATTACAATCTTAGTCGGGGGGAAAGTTCTTTGCCGCAGTTCCTTGCTTTGGACAACAGGATACGTGGCAAGAATCCTAGAAGTTACGCTCTGTTATTGGCTAGCAGATTATACAGGGTGTTCCCAAGTGAGGAAATTTTATAAATCGAACCAAGTCGAAGAATAGCATTAAAACAGATCTGCCTTTGTCTTCATGTCTCATACCCAGAGATAAAATAATACATGTTCACGATTAAATAAGATACAGATACATGTAGGAGGAATGTACTGGCACTTACTGCCTCCATCTTTAGTGCTAGTCGTACGAAACTTGGGTATCTACCTACATGTCTAACGTGGCGTTACAACTCCCAGAAGACCAAATTCGTCAATAAGTGGCTATTAGTTTCTCAGGAAATATTCAATTGCCCCACAGAATTATAGAAAAACACTTTCTGCATTGAAACGCAGAGAGTTCAGATGCGGGGACCAGCATCCACGTTGCGACCCGCACCCACAGATGTCAGTCACCTGCTGCGTGATCAGTGTGCACAAGTACGTCGTTATAGATCGCACTGCCGTAAATTGCACATTTTACATTGCTGACTATGGGCAGTGCACGCGCGCCATGGCTGGTCCCGCGTATCGACCCACACGTTTAGTACCCCGACTGCTCATGGTTTTACTCAGTCCCTCCAGACTTTTTCTCACCCTGATTTATTATCTGACTTCTGCACTGATTCAATTTTCAATTAAAGTTCGATGCCAAAGCTACTGACCAACTTTTATGGTTTCATAAGTATGTTCCCCCAGAAAATGCAAAGTGAGCACTCTTCTGTGCCAGCTTAATCCAGTCTTTTCTCATAATATTTCTTTAAGATACATTTTAATATTATCTTCCCATATCAGATCAGACATAGCTTAAAAATCTGTACTCCTCCCCCAGTATTGTCAGGGTGATTAAGTCGAGAAGAATGAGATGGGCGGGGCATGTAGCGCGCATGGATGGGACAAGAGGTGTGCACCAGGTACTGGTTGGGAAGCCTGAGGGGAAGAGACCCCTGAGGAGACCTAGACGTAGATGGGAGGATAATCTCAGGCGGGATCTATGGGAGAGAGGAGTTGAAGGAGACTGGATTTTGTTGGCCCAGGACAGGGTCCGGTGGAGGGCTTTGGTTAGTTCGGTGATGAACCTTCGGGTTCCGTAAGCCATCTGGTTGGTTGGGTCCACTATTTGGGAAGCCTGAGGGGAAGAGACCTCTGGAGAGACCTAGACGTAGATGGGAGGATAATCTCAGGCGGGATCTATGGAAGATAGGAGTTGAAGGAAACTGGATTTTGTTGGCCCAGGTGGAGGGCTTTGTTTAGTTCGGTGATGAACCTTTGGGCTCCGTAAGCCATCTTGTTAGTTAGTTAGTTATCAGATCAGACAAGGCTCAAAGATGAAAGATTTGAAGTTTTCATGGAGGTGATTCCGAAGATGGCTGTCTTCTGGGTTGTGGGGCCATGCAGTCTGGTATTAGTCCATCGACGTCTGAGAGGTCCTTGCTGCCTCCATCCTCAAGGCGATGAACAATCTCGCCCTGATGATGGCGGCATTAGGGACCTCTAAACCATTGGTAAACTTCTACCAGACTACACGACGCCACAACCCAGAGGGCAGCCATCTTCCATGGGTTATATTACAACTAGTGCTTTGTGTTTGAGTCTCTAGGAAGGATGCGGTAATATACAACGTAAACAGTATTTACTATACGCCTTTCAAGCTTAAAGTAGGTAAGGTTAGTCGTCTCGGACTAAACAGCTTGTGGGGGACTTCAGGGTGTAGGGATTAACACAATGGCTCGGGGAGATTACGTGACTAGTTTGCTTATCAGCAACTGAGAGAGTAATAATAAACATTAATTGTGAATACTGTCATTAGGTATGTAAACCAAACACAAGGCCGGAAAGAATAAGTACGTCCCTTGCATTGCAATGTATGCAGCTCGACGTACATGTGGATCGAACACCGATATGGAGTAAAAAAATGGTAATATTTCGGCGTGTAACTTGGGCGACTATTAGTTACTTTCTTTGGCACAGTTGCAAGATCTCAGAAGACTGTCTGTCCATACTGGCTGCCGTTAGAAAATATAATACCTAAAAACCATTCATCATCCTGATGAGGAGGCCAGCAAGCATCTCTGAAACGTCGGTAAAATTATACCAGACTAATGCCTATAATTTGTACAGACTATGACTTCATATTTACACTAGGATATTTTAAAATGATTCGAAATGTACAACATGTTTTTATTCTATTGGCAAAATTTTATTTTCTGAACATGGAGGCAGTATGTACCGCCGAAACGTCGATAACTTCCTACAACTCAGTGCTGTGATAATCTCAAATCTCGATTTGCTGTTGTAAAAAATCTCAAGAAAGTTCTGGGATCTGTTAGTACCTAAAATATTTTCGAAAAGAGAAATTTTCTGAGGTCGGAAGTAAACTTATTAAACAGTCTGACTGACATGACGTAGGACAAACCACCAGATGGTAATTGGCGCGTCTGTCATAAAATAATTCTGACAGGATCGGAGAAACACGAATGGAGGTCCTAGTGATTTTATAATAACGACATTGAATCAATCATTTGA
The DNA here is from genome assembly GCF_977971745.1 of Zootermopsis nevadensis. NCBI lineage: Eukaryota > Metazoa > Arthropoda > Insecta > Blattodea > Termopsidae > Zootermopsis > Zootermopsis nevadensis. The sequence continues at coordinate 22,314,823 of NW_028259153.1, read as the reverse complement.
ATATAAAATCTCTCACGATGAGACTTTCAGACACGGGTAAATAATTACATAAAAAAGCTGTCCCACTATACGCCATGTAGGCGCTTGGGGGGAGAGGAGGTATAGCTCCTACTCATTCTTGACCTCGGCACTAGATGGGGGTGAGTGGTCAGCATCACGCCCCGAAATAAGTACATACGTATATATTAATAAAGGAATGAAAATAAACAGAGAGAAAAACAGAATGAACTGAAAAGAGAGATAGAAAGATGTACAATAAGGAGAAAGAAAATAAATTAGACGTAAAGAATGAAGTTGGAGACGAATGTCGAAAGCAAGGGAGAGAGAGCAAATGTTTAAATGAAACAGACGGACACGTAGAGAATAAGAAGAAGATAAATACACATACATGTAGCGGTGGTCTCTTTTCGCCGGTTTCTCGGCCATGTACTCTATTTCTGGGGTGCTACACCAGAACCTTTGACTGTTAGGTACATGTACGGTCGAGCCATTTATCAAGTAATTTCAGAGTATAAAGTCAGAGTCACGTCTGATGTAACCTGAATTTATTATAAGGGTGGGGGTCGTAAATCGTTCAGACGATCTCTGATAATGACACGTAAGAACAGCTTGGTTCCAACGTAAAGCACCTGCGCAGGCTCCCTGTTTCACCATTATCGCTTTTGTCAGAACACGTTATACAGCGGGGGCAATGTACTTATCGTCATCATCATCATCATCATCATCATCATCGTTGGCTCTGCAGTCCTGTGGGAGGTTTCTTAATCTATTCAAATACTGGTAGGACTCTTTTGATGAGAGATCAGGCCGCCGCCAGGCTTCTACCTGGACAGTACAACATAGACAGACTAGAACAAACATCCAAGCCTTAATCGAGATTCGAACCCACGATCCCTGTGTCCGGGTGATCAAGGCCGACGCCCCCAGAGTTGCGATAGTCTACGCGGGGCAGGAGTGGGGGGAATTTTAAAATGACCGGGGACTAGACAGTCTGGAAGGGAATGAAAATGTTCCACTTCAAATTGTGTTTGTACCTAGCAAACACGTTGAGAAATGCGGACAAAATTCTTTTCGAAAAGCCTGAAGGAAAGTAATCACTTGGAAGACCAAGTCGTAGATGGAAGTATCGTAATAGAATGAATATTAAAAAATACTGGGATGAAAGGATGTAGACTCGATTAAATTTGCTCTTGTTTTCAACCAGAAGTAAAGTTTTTAAACGCGGCAGGAAAAATTAGATTTCCATAAAAGGCGCAGAATTTATTGACTTACTGGGTAACTATCAGGTTCTTAAGAACCACTCCGCTCCATGAATTTAGTGAATTAATACCGCCATTGTTCTATCTGTGAGTAGAAAGTGAACATCGAATTTGCTGAAACTTTAAATTTCTCCTTTATTTCGAAATGTTTCTTCTGTTACAATGTTTCCATGGCATAATCAAATTGTCGGAAGACGCTTCTTCCTCTGATATTCTCAAATTTGGGTTATTCTTACTTTTAATCCAGATATCTCGCGTGTACCATAAAAAGTAGTGATTGCATCTCCTTCTTGTTCGAAAGGATTAAAATACCTTGGAAGAAGTTTAAATGTGTCTGCAAAGATTGTTGAGTGATTTTTGGGCCCTGTCCCGGGGAAATTAATCCATGTTGTTGTCACAGAATCACATATAAAGCCTGCAGCTGAGGAAGCCCATCTCGATATGTAAATATCAGAACTAAGCTCGCTCAAGTACCTCCACGTGTCGATCCAAGAGTTCGCAGTTGTTTACCCCTTCAGAAGCTTTCGGATGAACGGAGAAAAATTATAATTTACGTATTGAGATTGAAATTTACAATAATATCCATTTGAACAGCAATTTCGTCTAAGAAATACGCCATAAAAATATTTATAGTAATGGAGGTCTGAGTGGGCAAAGTACTGCTTTCGGGGAAAAACACCCAACTGAACCTCCAGTGACGTCACATATACATTTCGAGGCGCGTTATAACCCTACGAAAAGTCTATTAAAACAGCTCCTTGCATTCGTCTGTCTGTCCACATTCGTTTCTAAAGTAAGCGAGAACATGGTAACAAATATTTCTTGTCAGACCACACGCACGCAACTGATAATTCTAATGTAGTGTTACAGTGGTCAGGACAAAGTGAAACCAGTGTTTTAAGGTACATTCGTGGCACTCAAAAGATAAAACGCATTCCGTACCGAACATCAGACGAATTGAGCTCGAATGAAGATAGCGGTGTAAATTTTAAAGGACTTCAAAATATCGCCTCACTCGTTCACTGGAACAGCTAGCAGTGTGAGTGTATGTGAATACAAAACTACATTCTGTTTTATCAAGCTCGAAACCAGGGGCAAAAATGGTGAGAAGGGGTTAAACAGACTTTTAAAACGTTAAAAACACATTACTGTAGTCGTCTAGACATGGAAATTCAATCATGTGACGTATGAAGGTATTGAATGTTCAATAACTCTTCTGTATTTAAACAAATGGAGCTATAATTTTATCAGCAATTTTGTGTGAATGTTGAACTTTGTTTAACTACCTAAGAAAAGCCTATAAGTTGAGTGTTTCTGAGAACAAATAAGGATGAAATAAAAACGCTGAAGAAAACTAGGAATAAATAATGAGATTAACAAAAATCGAAATGGCTCGACGGTATTTCGTAAAATTTTTCAGTATTAAATTTAATTAAAATCGGGTATCCGTCCTAGACATTTATATGGAGGTCTGAGTACAACGATAAAAAGTCTCAGTTAATCCATTAAGGACTGAGCTACAATTACTATTCTTTGGTTAATTATAAAAAAAAATTATTAGGTACTTTCCAAAAGAAGATTTTGTACTGAAAGCGGATCATTCATTTTCGTCTTAAGATGAAACGAAACACAAGAAAAACTTTCCCCTGGTGAAGATCTAATGACGTGAAGCCACTGTTCCCAAATCGTCTGAATCTCTCTCTCTCGGCTTCAGACGATTTCGGAATGGCGGCTTCGTCTGAAGCTGAAACTCGTCTAAAAAATATTTAAGAATTCAGCCCGTACCGCGAAGAAAACACAACGCTTCACCATTACATAGATCAACTAGTTAACGCTGTTTAAGGAAATAATCGCTGTTACACTGAGAATCATATAAAACACATGTGTATAAAATACAGAGTTGTTTATTGCTGAAGCAGTGGTACATATGGTTACCACTGGACTTAAAGGGGTTAAGGAAATTTAAAAGCTATCTCTTGTGATCCATCATAAAGGGTTGGAATTCTAAATCCTGTTTCACGTAATAGAAATATCAGTATGTCAACAAAGGAGGGAATTTGTGAAATCTCGGAAGCTAATTAATTTCGAGAGGCACGCACAGAACAGTTCTGAGGTGTCACCATCGACACAAAAGAAGCTAATTTACAGCGTCAATGCCTCAATTATAATTATAATTATCGTCCGTCTGGCCAGCAGACAATGGATTACTTTGCACAAATACAAAATAGGACGAGGGCAAATTTCAGGAGCCGGAACTGATTTTGAAATGACGACAGTGAAAGAACGAGAGACGCAATTAACAGACTCGCCCAAACAGATGACTGAAACGTCGACGTGGAATTTCTCTTCCAATTTCTATAAAGGATTGAAAGACATTTCCATGTGTTTCATTCGATTAAAACAAGGAGAAATGAGTTCTAATTCGTATAACTAATTCCAGTAAGTACGCTGAGCAGGTAAAGAAATTCTTCGTCTATTATAAAACCCCGAGACCAACATAAGTCCATATCCTTTCCTTTACGGTTACTAACCAAACTTTTTTCACGAATTTATGACTGTAGCGATACAAATCAGATCAGAACAGAAACTTTTCGAAAATGTGTTGTCTGCAACAACAGATTACTGCTTGAGATTTAAGGTTCTCGTGGCGACGATGATGAATTGGTTGCCTTGTGGAATGTAGCACGGTGTAGTATGGTAGATATCAACCGACATTTCAGAGGAGGTTACTGCTTCCATCATCAGGGAACGACTCGAATATCCTAACAAAATATTAATAACTGAATGAATAAAGAATAACCCAAATCTTAAAAGTTTTAAATTGAAAGAAACCACATTTATGCATAATTTATGCTGAATTTATTTAAAAGTTACTAAATGTAGACAAGAAGTATCGATTTAATGAAATACATTCTAAAATATCTCAGTGTCTGTAGCATGAATCAAACGAATTTCAAGAATTTTTTTTTTGAAAAAAGAGCTGTCTACCGACCTGCCTCTATTCTGGCGACTTGGGAAAATAAACTTAAGCTGTTTCCATGGAAACGCACATCTCCGCACTGGAAAACCCTAGACTGAGGTCACCGTAACTAGAAGAGATCTATAGTCATATTTAATATCAGACACTTTCATGAAAGGGCGGAGTTTATAAAAGAAGTATCCCGTCTATAGCATAGAAAAAGGTAGCCGACTAATCAACTACACAAGTCTAATTACAGGTAGCTATATCTTCGAGGAGTCTACAGCTTACTGTGTATCCATATGGATACATTTCAATTAAATATACTTCATAGCTTTGCAATGAAACTTGTCGGGCGCATTTCGGTTCAAATTAGTTTAATACAGTCCATAATTATTAAAAATGCATCGATTTTGATTTAAACAACCGAATATACGGTACAACGCATTAACCTTTCTACTTTCTTACGGAGAAACTTCTATGGCCCCCCCTTTCGCAGGTGTTCCGCGAACCATCGTTTGCAAACCACTGCATTAGACCATTATCCACTGTGTCAGTCCCTGCAGTGTGATTGCACTTTAATGTGTTGAACTCAACAAACGGGAAGTGCATAGAGATTTATAACACGGATAAATCACAAATTTCCTTGGGACTTAAAAAGAACATGTAATAAATCAAGCCTCACATGTAGCTGTCTTCATGTACCGACTCAGATAAGCTGTAGTTTATGAGCTTTGAAAGCCGCGGTCGAGTGGGTAGCATTTCTGCTCCTGTACGTGGCGGCCCGTATTCAAATATGGCCAGGAGACCGGATATTCCGAATGCGCTTTTCACAAATTCGATACAAATAACCTAATTTTGTCTTCAGAAGGATCATAAACGATAAATGATCCCTATGCGATATTACATTCGTGCTACAGCCTGTCTTCTGGACTATCACCCTGATGATGGAAGCAGTAAGTTACTCTGAAACGTCGGTCAATATCTATCTGACTACATGGAGCAATATCCCAGAAGACATCGATGTTTGTACTCGCAGCGAGAATTTCAAATTTTACAAATAATTTTCAAGATATATGTAGTTATTTATGACATAAGCCCAGATATTGCCATCCTATTATGCGTTCATTTTATGCGCTTCGTACAAAAAGGCAATACAATTTAATTTAGGCAGTATTATGTATTACTCTCAAATTATATATTTGCTTTCATTAATTCTCAGAGCTGCATCTAAACGTCCTATAGGCTGTCCATACAAGATCAATAGCCAATTACAATTCGGAAACCTCTATACAAGCATTGAGGTCATAATGAAGAATTTGAAATTCATTTCCTTTGCACAATTCAGAGGCTATAAATAAATAAAAATCACAAATTTCCATGCCTCGAAATATCGGCTGTAATCAATACGTCATACAGGGTGAATAAAAAGTTGATCCTCGTTTTCTCTTCAAGAATTGTCTGCAGATACAGGAGTTAAAAAATTCATAAAATGAATGAGAAAACTAATAGACAGAGGATAATATTAAAACGGACATAAGTCAGGCTAGGTTTCATTTCGTGCGCTGGTTAATCCGTTACAGGACGCTCCAATCTGTTCGCGCGCCGAATCAGCGAACTCGAAAGGCAGCTGAGCGGTGCGGGTAGGCGACCCGCATGATACGAGTAACGTGTTGCGTTCCGCAGGGGCTCTGTAGCGGCAGTCGTTCCTCAGCGTATTAGGGGCACGCCAGAGGTCGATACGACGTCACTCAGAAAGACGGTGGATCTGAGGGACTTCAGTTTCCTCAACATCTGATTTCTGTTCATTTGAGGTGAGGCACGCGGAAGGCCCGACCAGTCGGTTTCCTCTCAAGACAACTTTTAATATTATCCTCATTCATATATAAATCAGGAGTTTACAGTTAAATGTTTGTAAACATAAGGGGTGTTTCGTCCATCCGACTCTCTCTCTCTCTCTCTATATATATATATGTGTGTGTGTGTGTGTGCGTTACCGCCATCCACGAAAATGGGATACTGGGTGTGATGAAGAAGGCCTACAATTTGACGGGCGAAACAGTGAATTTCGGAATGTTCACAGCTGTGAATAAAGCCAGATATACGACACTGACTGAGAGAGTTTCCTGAGGATGTCTGAACTTCCTAATCCAGCAGCACTTGAAATGCCATGACTTTGTGGGATATAATAAAGGAATCACGAATCTAATATGGCGAGTAAGAAGGATAACATATAACTGCAGGAACCTATTGATAAGCCATGACGTCTGTTCCATCACATCGGTTATTAATTCTTGAAACAGAAGGGGAGAATGAGACAACCCTTTAAAGCATAAATATGTGGTCCAACAGCTTGACAATCATATGATTCTCAGCGTAAACAGCGTTAACCGATTGATCTCTGTAACCGTGAAGTGCGGTGTTTTCTTCGCGGTACGGACTGAATTAATAAATAATACGAGCAGAGTGAAAGTGAGAGGAGTCACCATGATGACCAGCGTCGTTCTTTATCGTTTTCCGATGGATTTTTTTGGCATTTTTGGATTTATGGATCAGCTTCGAAACGAGAGACGGCGTGGCTTGTGGATTCCCCGGGTTTATGTTCGCAAAATTGAGTTTTCACTGCTTGTTGAGAAAAGGACCGTGGAAGAACACTTCGGAGCTCTTATTATAAAAGTTTACAGACGTATTTTCCACCGTTGCCAAAATTCCATCCGTGTTGCACGCGTTAAACTTATTTTGTAAGCGACTTGAAACTTCAGAGAGAGCGGCCCGAGTCTTGCTAAGTGATGACGAACACGACAACCAGTTTCTTACTGGGACAAATTGCGAGAACAGAACTCAGAGCTCTCAGTCACGAGGAGGCCAAGTCAAATAGCTGTAATGCAAAAATATTTTCTCGTACGTATGCAGTGGCTGGACTGAAATAGAATTATGGAATTCTAGAAAAAAATGTCGAGCTCAGTAATATTTTTATCGTTCTGAGCTGTTAATAGCAACTTGGGAATGTACAAATGGCTGAGGGTAACAGAACCTAGAGTTGAACAGTTCCGCTCATCTAAGTTAAACGTTAATGTTAACCTCTCATCTTCTTGGTCTACCAAGTGGACGTTTTCAAGAAGTTTTTTTTAACAGCACTTTAAGAAGATAAGAAGCCGATTAAAATACGATTCATGGAAAAACAAGTCGCATTTACTAAGGACACGTTGGAAATTAAGATATAAGGCATCACACAGTAAGACAATTCAATATACTGGCTAAGTATGGACTGGACCACAGAGTTCGATCTCCGGTGTGGGTATAAAATTACTAATACAATAATTTATTTTCCGTCTATACACAAACTTAAAATAATGTTGTTTAAAATTACTTAAAATTATAACATTCTCAGTAGTTACTGTATCTTGTTACATTTTGTATTGACGACATGTTTCGATGTGTATTACATCATCATCAGGTCTATCAATTTTAAAAACTGTTGCACATCTTGCGTTGCGTATATTGATTTGTTTGATTTTTAAGTCTCTTCCTTTAAATTTGAAGGTTGTGCTTTGATGTTTTATATCGGGTTGTAAGTGATGTGTTGTGTGTCCGATATTAAGGGACGGTAGACTGCAAGTTTGTGTATAGACGGAAAATAAATTATTGTATCAATAAAACACAAACATGACGCAATTAAGATATAAATTATAAAATTACTAGTTTCCTACACAAAGGACAACCGATAAATCTTAGCCGGGGGGATACGTTGACCACTCAGTCCCCCTCTCCTCAAATTTAGTGCCAGGGTCAAGAACGACTATGAGCTAAGCCGTCTCTCCACCACCACCACAACTGCCTCCATGGCGTGCAGCGAGACAGCTTTGATGTTTATACTCGATATTACGAGACATGAGAGGCAGAATGAGGACAGAGAAGGGAGAGGAGTTCGAAATAAGAACTTGGATAAGTGATAAGCATTTCCCAGATGTCACAGAATGAGCAGAGGAGTAAAGTCACATATGGAAAACTAAAGGATAAATTCACTTATACGTGCAGTATTCGGCCTCTCAAATCATAAACAGCAACCGATTACTAACACAGGAATGACAACAGATGACTGCAGACTATTTTCAAGCAGTGACTGGAGAAATTTCTGTATTTCAAAATATAATGCATTTATATTAAACTGCTCGATTTTAATTTTTCTGTTATTTTAATAAGAACCTAGAAACATCAGAATTCAATGTTGTGTGCTGTTACATCGTAGAAACTAGGTCAGCGGGAAATTCGGAATAAGACATGCGGAAACCGCAGTGCTCTATATTCAAACAGCCATGAACACATATCACGTTTTTCTAGCAAGTGAATGCAACCTGAAGCATAAACAGAAGGATAATATTAAGGTGGATGTAAAATATGATGCATTTTCATTGTCTGGAATTGACGGGTTCAGGGTACACGGCAATACTAAACGTTCTGGTTTAAACAAAAGTAAGGAAATTTCTTGATTATCTGGGCGACCATCAGCGTTTCAACAGGGACTCTGCTGAGTGTAGTTAGTGACGTACTGCTACCTAATCAGGATAAAACAAGCTAGTCGTCCAATTGCAAAACTTATATTGGCACACTGTTGAATATGTTGGAAGACAACACCCCAGAATTTTTCTCAATTAAATTAGAAGAAAAGAAAAGAAAAGGAAAGGAAAACAATAGAAACTAGCAGAATATATCGGGATAACCCTTCTCTGGGAAGAGATTCGAAGTCACAACTTCCTGAACGTGAAACAAGTTACCGCAACGTCCGATTTAGGTTGTAGCCTATCTGTCCCCAGCGTGGTATTTAGGCGTATTATCACTGCTTTAGATGCTAGAAAGGTTTTTTTTTTCAATTTCCGAAAGGTTGAATTTTAAACTTACGTTGTTTTTCCCACAAACCCCTAATTTAACATAGAAATCAAGGGACGTGTCTGTGGATACGAAGAAATAATTTTGAAATTGAAGATTTAAATTCTTTTAATTAAATTCGTCATATTATTTGTGTCTCATTACGAGCCTTCTACAAAAATATTCGATATCTTTTGCAACGAACTTTGATAATTTATTCCTTCAAGAAATTATTTGGAGTATCAATTTGACAGAGCATATTAATCACAGGTTTTGTAAATCTGTGAATTTTGAAATTTTAATAATTTATTGTCATTATATAAAGCCATTTAAAATTAACATCTTAGCAGCACAGTACTACTTCAGAAGCTGACAGTTGTTCGTCTGGTGAAGAGATTCCCTACCGTGTTCACATTATCTTACCCTGTGCTAGATGAACCTAGCCCATATCCACACATCGTAATTCTTTAAGATCCATTTAACACCAACTTACTTTTTTTTTAGTAGGTCTGACAACTTTTTTCTAACCCTCAGCATTTCAAATTAAAATCTGGTAAAAATTCATGCTTAATTTTAAGTACATCACTTATAATAAATAGAAGCATAATGTGAATAAATAAAATTAACCATGCGATCAACAAATAAAACTTTTCAAGAGTATAAATACAGCAAGGACGAGTGGGAACTTTTGTCACAACAATAAAATTTCGACTGGAACAAAGCTACACTCACCTCTATCCAAAAATATTCTTGCGATCAGGAAACTTCACATTTTCACAGACTCGAACATGTGATCACGTGATAAAAGTGACATGTGACACGTGTCCCACATAACAACACATAAACTAACACGTCACTGTGAGTATCATAAAATTTAAGACGCCAGAAATATGACACTTATCGTCTTTTACAATCACAATTTTAACACCTCGCTTTCTGAAGACCTCCTACGATTTATAATCATCGGAAAAAAAGCTACAAAATACTACGAAATATTAGGATAAACAGAGAAAATCTGAAGTACATTAAACAATATTAAATTTGGAATGTATAGGGAAGCCACGTGTAACAAGGGTTACTATCGCCTACTCGCTACGTACGTGAGCGCTGGTTCGGCCCGCAGTAAAACCCCACGTGCACTCCGAAGCCCAAAGCAGAACTGGGAGGAAAACGTCACGCGACACACCAAGTGCCTACTTGTCAGAGCCGGCAGGCCCTGCTACGTCACTGCGACGAAGCGAAATACGAACAGACACGCTCTTTCATAACCTCATTTCAAACACCACCACACACGAAATAATATTCATTTATTTAACGACGCTTCTTCAACAACTCAGACTGCGTCAAATGAGTGGGTGACAGTGAATGAGAAAGGATGCGAGAGAAATTTGGGACGTTCCGGGTTCAAATCTCGGCCCGGAGACCGAATGTACTTACTTGGGATTGTTTCGGTCTTACTAAATTTTGTTGGCAGTGGATTTAATGTTGGTGTTTTTCCTCAGTCACTCCGGGCAAATTCCGGGATGGTACCTTAAATTAGACCGCAAAAGATTAAAGTGTTTTAAGATCAGGTATCAACGAGTTAGGTGTTTTTCTTGTGAAACTCATCTATCTTAAAGGCAAGGAATTTCATTATTAAGTTATTTAACGACGCTGTTTCAGTTTAATGGACTACAAAATTTTAAAATCGACGGGTAACGAGAATAGAAGAAAAGAGAGGAATAAAAGAGAATAATAAAAAAATATAAAGAATAAAAGAACGAAAGAGAGAGGAAGAGACAAGGGAAGACGATAATTATTTAAAAATAACTTCGGAGAATAAAAAGTACATTACATATATGAGCTATGGGAAGCTAGCGACACAACCCAACTCAAGTGCGTGAACACATAATTACTTTGGCAGTAAAATGTTTAATTTTGAAGTGTAATAACTCACGGAGCCTACACATTTTTTTTATTTTATAGATACTACATTAAAATTTCATAGGATGCCAGCTATTTTTCTGCTTTTCAGAAACGATTCCTTGTAACAGATATATTAGTTCCAATTTGTGGATCTATTATCTCACTGAGGAGCGCAGGCTTTGTGCCCATAATGCAGTAGGAGCACAGAATAGAGAGACCTTTTAAGTGAAGGTGTGTATTGCGGACTAAGAGACTCTAGAAATGCATTAGGCAGCAACCGATTCAATGTAGGTGCTTCTAGAGGGGCAGTGGAAGGAGTTTTTCGCACCAGATGATAGTTTAGTGCAAAAAGACAGAAACAAGGTGAGAATGAATATGAATACTATAGAAAATGTTAAAGAGAGAAGCTTACTAAATAGAATGTCTGATAAGTTTGGAAATAATTGGGTCATTAGTCAACTAAAGACATTCTTCCGGGATCACCAAACCTTTATTCTGTTTTAAGCAGCGATCATTTCTGACGAGAAGAAAACAGCTTTACTGTCAGGTTAATTTTACATTTCGATCTGTTTAAGAATCAAATTATTACACTTTGAGTTACTAATTCACTGTAACAGCTTAGCTTCCCACTACAATTAATCTAAATACATGATATTTAAGAATTCAGTCCGTACCGCAAAGAAAACACAACTCTTCACCATTACAAAGATCAACTGGTTAACCCTTTGAAGCCTACGCTCGTCGAAATAACATTTAAGAATTCAGTCCGTACCGCGAAGAAAACACAACACTTCACCATTACAAATGACAACTGGTTAACGCTGTTTAAGGAAATAATCGCGGTTTATTCCGAGAATTATAGTTCGTCTGAATTATATTTAATGATTCAGTCCGTACCGCGAAGAAAACACAACTCTTCACCATTACGAAGATCAACTGGTTAACGCTGTTTAAGGAAATAATCGATGTTTACACTGCGAATCATATGAAACACATAAATACACGCTGCTGGAAAATTTCAGAGTTATGAGTTACTGAAGCAGGCGGTACATATGTTTACCATTGTGCTTTAAAGGGTTATTACGCTAATGGAAGTGCTTGGATAATGCAGAAACATTATATAAGCCAATAGGCAGCTATTTGGCACAAGTGTGCTCAATCATGTGCTAAGTGCTATAAGTGTTTGTTGTGTTCGGCCCATAACACTAGAAAGGATTCTACAGGTCCACAACCCGGAATAATATTTGTTTGAAGTTGTCTGTGATTTCCCAGAGAACATTACAGACCTGTCGAGGACATCTCTGATCAAAGTGTACTGTCAGAAATGCTCCGAAATATCAACTGACCACCATATTAGAGAAATATGAAAGAAAAATTACATATAGAAATAAACTCCGGTTAAAACTTTGAGTCCCGCATTCTTCCTCAGTACATTTAATGACACGTTCTTAATTACAAAGGCCATATAAAGTCGACGAACTCTATCCTTATTTTCGTGAGATCTGTTTTAATATTCTTATTAATTTGTAGTTCGCTCGTGCGTGCTACATGTCCCGCCCTAAATAAATAATTAATCTAAAAAGTAAAGAAACAGGAATCAGAAGATATTTTTAATTTAAAAAGAAATTCACATACTTAATATACGATGAAAAAAATTAAGAATAAAATATAAGTTAGATAAAGGAAGGATGATTTATTTATGTTTTATTACCTACGCGGTTAGTAACTCAGTGTATATGGCGTCGTATGAAAGGATGATTCATCGATGAATGGTCAGTTGGATAAGATGTGGAAGGACGCGACAGTGGCGTAATTTAAAATACTATCACGGCTTTCACGTAGAGGGACTGACTATAATAAATAATCTCAGGTCTCCGGGGGCGAGATTTAAACTCGAATTCCCCCGAATGCAAAGCAGGAATGCTAACCGCTGGACCGTCACTTTCAGTAAAAGGGAAAGATGAATGAATTTGATTGTTATAGAACCGTAAAATAAAACAATACGCCTAATTATTATAACCAACGTAAATAACTCAAAATCCTAGCTTCCAAGCACCAGAAATATCATCAATAAGGCTTAAAAATAAAGGCCCACCGTCGAAACAAAGTTCACTTACACCAAGGGGCGAACAATGTTCTGTAAGCTACATAGTTTTTGCATTACGCTCTCTGCTGTAAGCTTTGCGGGTGGCGGGCATAAAACAATGTAAAGGTCTGCTTCCTTTCAGCTCTTACTTGTAAAAAAATATAGCCCCTGAAGACTTTTCTGTGTCCACAAAATATCTCTTATATTGGCCACTTTGAATATAATATTTCCCATCTCTCGCACTGGGACAAACACTAATTCTCGCTTTTAAAATGTGTTTTATTTCCTCAAAGTTATTCCACACATTCTTTTCGACTTCCGTAAAATGCCATAACAGAGAGTCAAATTTTGCTATTATTTTCACGAGTCGAGAGATGATGGGAACTGGGAGGGGCTGTTGAAATGCCAAAGTGGCTTATATCACAAAAATACTTTCATAAGAAACAAGTAAGTACTTCACACCGTTTTTAAACGCACTGCCTTAAAGCTAAGATTCTTGGAGATACGGACTCACCGCTAAAAAAAAAAGTAAACGTTATTGCAGATATAATAAAACACGAGTGTCAGAAACTTTCTTTGTATTTCGCTAAATATTGTCCATTACGAAAATATATATTTTTTTAAAAAAAGTTATGTATCTGAGTAAGATTTATATTTTACGCCATGGCCAACTTTGAATTAAGTTCGGTGATCTTTTTTTTTTTCGTAAAACTCCTAGCACCGAGTTTCCTATAAATAAAACAGATTTTTTACGTCACAAATACAAGCTAATCAACAACCAACTCCATCAGCAGAGTTCTTATAGAGAAGCCGATATTTTACTCATTCCTCGTCTTTTACGAAACCCTTAGACTTCTTTTCGTGTTCACAAAAGCCCGTTACTAGTCCATATCCAGAGCCAGATGAGTTCAATCCACACCCTCGATCCGTATTTTCTTAAGATCAATTTTAATATTTTTCTCCATCTATGCCCAGGTCTTCCGAGTAATCTCTTTCCTCCAGGCTTCTAAAATAAAATTTTGCACCCTTTTCTCAATTTTTTAAACGTGCTACATGCCCCGCCCATCTCATTCTTCTTGATTTATCAGCCCGAATCTCTATAAAAATTCACCCAAACATTTCTTCCACCCCCACAATAAAATAAAATAATTAAATTAGTTTATTAGTGTCGTGGATGATACACACGGGTCGACGGGCGTACAAAACCCACGCGTTCATTGTACGCACGTCACGCAACAGAAAACAGAAATACGTAGACCACGAACATGGTTTAGAATCAATCGAAACACAATCGCTAACTGGGTCTAAAGCTCGCATTCGTAGAGCCGTTTGTTTTACTTGTGGGAAATTTACGTAATACAAAGCAGAGACGTCCAGACAGACGAGCGGATAAGTCCATCAATCCGAAGAACAATTCAATGTCACTTCAATAACCGGCTGAATAATTAACGTTTTAGCCGATTTCATTTACCAAACTGCGTGATTAAGTCCGGCTATCCACCCCCCCACGCCCTAAGCTTTCCAGTTTTCTAGTTGCTATTGATTCGTTCCTCGCTGTTAGCAGAACAAATAAGCGCGAATGAGGTTCAAGGTAAGTGTTATGACCACGGCCCCGGATCTAGTCCGACCTACTTGTTCCCTTCCGGAATAAACGGAAGCAACACTTGTAAGATAACATTGGAGAGGAGAGATATGGACGGGGAACGTAGCACGCATGGCAGAGACGAATATATAAAAGCTTGAATTTAAGAGGCCACTCGAGCGAAAGCACTAAAGATGGGAGAATAATATTAAAATGGATCCTAAGGAACAAGGGTATAAAGATATGGCTGTCTTCTGGGTTGTAGCGCCGTGTACTCTGGTAGGAGTGTAGCAAAGCTTTAGACATCCGTACCTGTCCCATCATCAGGGCGATGTGTAATCGCCTCTACAACCTGTAAGACAGCCAAGTTACGTTTCACCGTCGCGAAAACCTCAAATTCTACTTTGCTTAATGCGGATTAACTAAAGGGTAAACAAGTGGGCTGTCGTAAACAAGAATTGAAATGAATTGAATCGTTTTCGATTTCTTATTTTGATATGATTTTCAATGACTGGTATCGAACCCTTGACCTTTTCAATATCAAGGAAATCTACTAAGCACGCCGATAATAATTAACCATTTGGTTTAATTGAAATTTAAAAAATGAGTGCCCGTGAATTTTTGACGTCTTTCGAGTGTCACAAATACTGGCAACAGATGGCAGCACTCGCCGGAAGATCCCGAGGTTGAAGTAATATTCGGCGTCTCTGCTAGATGCCCCCAGAGTGTAAGGCAAGAGACGAATGGCGTCGGGACGCTTCCAGTAAATCCAACTGTCGCAAGCAGAATTTATCCCGGAGCAGACAAATTTTCCGCCATGGTGAGGGAAGTGCCAGTGGGAGACGAAACACAGACACATGAATTTATCACGTGAACTTGTTCAATACAAAGTAACACGACTCATATGTCCAGTTTGACAGCCCGGAGATGCCTACGGTGGATTTTGGCTGAGTCCGATCTCAGTCGGTCGGCTGGTTTCGTATTGGAGCTTTGCACAAGAACCTGACTTCAATCGCAGTGAATATTTTTACATTTTAAGTTTACTTCTTCAAGAAACCAAACACATTTTGTGCTTTCAATTCGACTTGTTAGTTTGCGTGATAAAATTACTCAGATATCCAGAACACGTGACATGCACGCATTAATAAGAAATACGGGTAGCATTATCGCCGAAGCGCCTTGAGAAAAGACACCACCTAGACACTTATTAATTAAAATTAAGAGGGGACTCAATTCCGGAAATACTTACTACTTCTCAATTCAAAATTTTTTGTCTTCCCGTCTGATTTATAAGAACCCAAAGATTAAAATACACAAAACGTTAATATTGCTTCTTGTTTTGTATGGGTGCGAAACATGGTCTCTCACTCTGGGAGAGGAACACAGATTGCAGGTGTTTGAGAATAGGGTGTTGAGGAGGATATTTGGGTCCTGGAGAGAAGACGATGGGGTCTGGAGAAAACTGCATAATGATGAACTTAAAAATGTATACTTCCCCAATATTGTCAGGGTGATTAAGTCGAGAAGAATGAGATGGGCTGTGCATGTAGCGCGCATGGATGGGACAAGAGGTGTGCACAGGGTATTGGTTGGGAAGCCTGAGGGGAAGAGAGAGCTGGGGAGACCTAGACGTAGATGGGAGGATAATCTTAGGCAGGATCTATTGGAGATAGGAGTTGAAGGGGATTGGATTTTGCTGGCGCAAGAGATGAACTGGTGGAGGGAAATGGTTAATTCGGTGATGAAACTTCCGGTTCCCTAAACCAACTAGTTAGTTAGTTAGTTAGTGGGGGACAGAATGAATTCTTTGTTGCCCCAGTCAATTCGCCGGACACGTGATCAGTCTAACGGAACAGACAGTTTCCCTTGTCTCTCTGACCGACATGTGATCGATCAGTAACCACTCTCTGGAACAGTAACTTCCCGATTTCAAGGCTGAATAGCCCCGAACTTGGTAACAAAACCCCACTTTCAACTATACAAAACTTGCTACGGAAAAACAACTGTTAATTTTTTTCAAATCATACTGTATCAACTGACGAGGTTAACAGATTCAAGCGGTGAATAATTTTAACAGAACTACACGCAGGAAAACGATAAGTTGACAGGATTTTACAGATATTCCTACAACGAAACTTTGTCCAACATACATTAAAAATACACGCTTACGTATTCAGGCCTGAAACTACGAACATAAGAGTTAGTTACACTTGGTCATTACCCTACTTCAGTTACAAAGTAAGACAGATGGCAAATGAGTTACGTAACGTAATCAGAACGTAATAGTTGTTGCCCGTTCGCATAGAATTTGACCTCTGTCCTTTATCCCCACACAAAGTAGCCATGGTAACGATGGTAACCAGGGAGTTTCGTACCCAGTCACTTGGAAACGCAGAAACGTCTGTGAGATGCGTACATTTCTCATCTCTACCACGTGTGTTACATGTCAGGTCCACCTGATCTTCCTTTGAGTTGACCATCGTAATTATATTTTCTGAAGCGTAAACATTATGAAGCCTCCCGAAGGTATCACCAACATGTCGAAGGCAATTTGCGGGGGTGAGGAGGCTTGCGTGCTCAAATGACCCTTAGGGCTATGTCGGCCGGAGCTTCGGCTCATGGTAGGATCGCCCAAGCCGGACAGGTCTAAGGCGATGCGCCAGACTATGAGTGATACCCTGGTACTCCAGGTTGGGGGTTGGGCGTAAGGCTAACAACCTTTCACCGTAAAAAAAGCATTGTTACGAAAAAATTAAGTAACCCTCGGACCAGGACGGACTCTTTGGTACTACCATGGCAATTGAAAAAGGAATCTGTACTCCTCACCCAGTATTGTCAGGTTGATTAAGTCGAGAAGAGTGAGATGGGCGGGACATGTAGCGCGCATGGATGGGACAAGAGGTGTGCACCGGGTATTGGTTGGGAAGCCTGAGGAGAAGAGACCTCTGGGGAGACCTAGACGTAGATGGGAGGATAATCTCAGGCGGGATCTATCGGAGATAGGAGTTGAAGGAGACTGGATTTTGTTGGCCCAGGACAGGGTCCGGTGGATGGCTTTGGTTAGTTCGGTGATGAACCTTCGGCTTCGGTAAGCCATCTGGTTGGTTGGGTCCACTATTTGGGAAGCCTGAGGGGAAGAGACCACTGGGGAGACCTAGACGTAGATGGGAGGATAATGTCAGCCGGGATCTATGGAAGATAGGAGTCGAAGGAGACTGGATTTTGTTGGCCCAGGACAGGGTCCGGTGGAGGGCTTTGGTTAGTTCGGTGATGAACCTTCGGGTTCCGTAAGCCACCTAGTTATTTAGTTAGTTAAACATTGTGAAGCTCGTAACTAATCGATGTTTTCGTCCTCTCGTCACTTAGGGTAAACTTTTCTTAACACCCAGTTAGCAAAAACACGTAATAAATATATTTAATGCAATAAACAAACAAAGACAGAGACAGGGGGACAAATGTACCTACATTTTGTAGTGTTTCTGACTGTCACTGCGGTGAAAGATAGCAAAGCATGAGGATTATCTCGGCTCGTCAGAGGAAGCCACTCATACTGACATGTCATTTCGCCGAAATTCTTCCATTTCACATCCCTTGATCCCTGTAAGGGATTAAGGCTCTAGGGATGACGGAGTGTCGTTTTGTCATTCAGTCAACATAAATCCTTCTACTCTTCCTTAAGCGGACTCTCTCAGATGACTGCATTAATTTTGGGGCGCACGTTTTGCTGCACAAACAGGAAATTTAAAAAAAAAAAATCTCAGTGTCTGACTCGTATCTGGGAAGTGTCAGGTTCGAATTTCGCTTCCTTAACAACAAACTACTTCAAGGATTCTGTATAACCAGTTACATCATTAACTATGTGTATCATCTGCTTTAATATTAACATAACCTGTATTTTGTTCCCCATAGAGTATAAATGAGTTTCCTACGATTCTCATAATGAACAGCAATTATTTACCTAAACAGCGTTAACCAACAGAACTTCGTGAGGCGTCGTGTTTTATTTGTTGTATGGACTAAATTTTTAAGCGTAATTTAGATTATCTTAGTGCTTCGAACATTCGTTGGACAATACGAATACAGGATCTCAGAATGACAGGTGTACAAATCTTCAAGAAGTTCATTAACCAACGCGTGGGGTGTGATTCTGGGTGTGTCAGTAAGCCTGATGCCTCGCACACCATCATTTTATCCACACTTGGGCGTGCTCCGGTCTGGTATTCAACACAGTGTCCC
This sequence comes from Zootermopsis nevadensis, assembly GCF_977971745.1. NCBI lineage: Eukaryota > Metazoa > Arthropoda > Insecta > Blattodea > Termopsidae > Zootermopsis > Zootermopsis nevadensis. Next base: position 22,295,930 of record NW_028259153.1, on the reverse strand, counting down.
AGACTTTCAGTACGACGTATATGATCGAACCTGGGTATCAGCCTCTTATTCGAGATATGGACCAGATGCTGTCTTCAGTTATAAAATTCAGCTGCCGACCAGAATACCGTTTCATATTACAGCAAACTAACGACACTACTGCCACCACTTTTTCAAGAATAGTGTAGATTTTATATAAACATTTAAGTGTCTTCAATGCGCCCTAGTTCACAAAAATAATAAATTGTTTTAGACGATTTATCCACCCAGGATCAGTGTGATATAAGAAAACTGACTGCTAACAATTCCAAACCTTTGTAATGTCATACAGAAGACGGAATAATAATACTAACTGGCTACGTGATGATAATGCTACATGGAAACCCCATCAATAGAATTCTAAGTTGTGTTTTGGAAGCAGATCTATTGATAAAATGGAAGGAAATGCATCACCATGTAGCAAAAGTACAATCTGGGAAGATAGGAGTAGATGAATATTACAGTTTCAGACTCTACCACATGCAACCCGCTGTTGATGGTCTGCGGACTAAGTATGGCGGCTTTCTGGTGGAATGGGTTTCGAAACTGCGTCCTGTCTTCTTGGAAACAAGGTAAACAGTGGTTGTGTTTCGCCAGCGTTGCTTTCTAACAAGTTTATTTAGTTAACAGAGAAACTGGCTTTTCTAATTAACAATGTTGATACTGCTTAACATTTGCACAACACACACATATAATTTGGCTACGTGTTCCGACAAACGTGTGTAATCTTTAGACCACCACACGTCTTAATTAAGTTGGTAAGTGCACCACATTTCTACATAAAATTGTACACAATCTTGTGAAAATTACTCTAAACAGATCAATTTGTCACAGCATTCGTTTACTATTAAACCGTAATTTAAATTACATGTAATTAAAATTAATAATAAACATATATCATATTTGAAGTTTTCACTTAGGTGATGTTCTGGGCTTTGTCGACGTGAGAATTACTTGGTATATTCTAACATTGCAGGGAAATACATTGTTCCCATCTTCAGAGCTGAATTTACAATGGTCCAGTTCCCACTATAGCCACCTCAGCCCTGAAGAAGGAGACAGTATGTTTCTCCGAAACGTTGAAATGTACTGACGAGTGTACACGGCGCCCAAACTCAGAAGAATATCATCATTAATAATAAACATATTTCCAAAAAAAGTAGTTGTACCCCGTAACTGAAACTATACTAGATTTATGTCCTTGTTTTTATTCTATTGTTTATACTTATTTATTTATTTTATATTCGTAGCAGTATTTCCAGTCTGACGTCTCGCGCCGTAAGCTGTAGAATGTATTTCTACCCCATATATTCACTGGACTGTGGAAATATTTTCTTTCCTGAGTACAGAGATCGTAAAGGTGTGAAGAAATTGCCATTTCCGGAAAAGAAAAGCACGGAAGTTCGTGATAAAATCTGGTAGGTGAAAATCCTCTGAGTAGTGTTGAGGGCTTTCTCGCATCGCTGACCTGTCTGGAACAGTGAGTAATCTTATGGATAGATGAAAGCACTGTCTCTCCTTCACTAAAAACAGATGTGCAGGTTAGCATGAGACCGACATCTGAAGAAATCTGTAATTCTACCGTTCAGTAAGACAGCGATGTACTCCAGAGTGGAGTATATATACTTTCAAAGTTATCCTTGATGCGTCATTAGTCTTATACAATTTAGTATTTAACATATATTTTTCCGTTTTGTTGAGTTGTTTTTATTTGTTGAAATTAATAACGTATAAATATTTCCCTCAATTATTTGTTAGAACGGGGGTAAATATGAAGCATTATATTAGATCAGAAACTTACTTGAAATAATTTATATTGTGGCTACTGTAAATGACAAAACAGCAAGAAATTGGTTCTCGTCTAAACGAGTTTGAGACCTGAACAGATCCAATAAACTTGGAACCTAACCTAACAATTTTTGTAATTATTATTATAACGTGAACGTATTTCTGAAATTCCTTACATTTATATTTCTTCTTCTACAATATAATATTCGAGTTTCTCTTCCTGCACGTGAGTTCTAATTTAATGTCGAAGCTATGTTTCGCTTTGTATAACTAATTTTCCACCCCATGAAATTAAAACACACGGGAAAATTCCTGCCATTTTGAAAAATACCAGTGTCCGGTAATGAAATTCCTTTCATACCAACAACATAAATTAAATTGGTTTGCTGAATTGTTACAATGACATGTGAACAGAAGCCAACTGTTAAAAATAGATTTTTCTTTAATCACCAAACCACAGCACAATAAAAATTCTGTGTTTATTAAATAACTGTAAGACATTTAAAAAACAAAATAGTTGTTTTTTATTAAATATTAAAAACAGGTTTTCTTTCCACTCTCCTTGCGTGTAAGTTAAAAGCAGTGGTTAAACTTTGTACGCGTCGTATGTCATAGCAGTAGTCACGTTGAATAACTATGGTTTAAAGACGACGAAATCTCTTCCCCTGAAATTAAATTATAAAGCACACTGGATCAATTCTCCTTTCACGATATTCTCATCCATTTTATAAATTATAACAGACGCTTAGAAATTCAGTTAAGTAAAAATAAAGAGCACGGAACACTGTCGAAACTAACATTTTCCGCGGATAAACATGCTACTATCTTCTTCAAGGCCAAAGTATCTCCGAAACGTCGATAATACTTAAAATCGCAGCACAGTAATGGTTCGCATGTTAGAAGTTCGGTTCTATTTCAGTGTTCTTCTAATCTCATTTAACGACACTGTCTTAATCACGCAAGTCATGATTCGTTTCAAAATAATATATCAGTTTCTGATGAGATGCTGAGAGCCCCAAGAATACAGTACAACATGATAGCTGTTAAACCCGCTTTAGGATTGATGACATAATACAATTCTCGAACGCTACCGCCACAGTAACCTGCTCAGTCTTGCCGTTTCTTGTCAAAAGACTGCGATAAAGACACGTAGTAACGCGAATTTGCGCTTTGGCGCAAATTCGCGTATTTGCAGGTCGGAACTAAGTTTCTTGTGCGTTTTCATCTGTAGAGAGAAGAATGTTTTCTGCATGAAGATCAGAATCCGAATAGATCAGCATCTTGTGGCTGCTTGGTATTCGGTTCGCTTCCTCTCTATATGAGCTGAGATAACCTTCCCTTAAATCCCCGCCATCTGTTATCAGCTACCGCGCTCACTGACCGTAAATTGTGCTCGTGTGATTTCCGTTTGTACATCGCAGTCCGATACCTTCGTTTCTTCGTCACTACGTGGAAAATTATATATTAAATCTTGTCCGTCAAATCACAATAATTCTTATTAAATATTAAAATATTACAATAATTAACATTTAAAATATTTAAAATATTAAATGATGTTCTTTATCGAAATATTCGATTTACATTAGACCATCATTTTTTTTCATGTTTCATGAAAAATGCATTATCAGAGTCCCGAGTTTGATTAAAAAAATATTGAAATAACCCTAGACTACATTTTCAGGTATCAAACCAAGAAATAAAAGAGGAAAATTTATAAAATTTATAAAAGTTGGTAGCACTGGTCGGCTAGATTTGAAGTCTGAATCGTCCAGCACTAACAGGACGAAATTCTGAGGCTACCCTCGGCTGTAGAAACCAGAGCCCTGCTAGAATTTTACGCACAGATGAACGTCAGATTTCTACATCAATCCATTGGCTCCCCAGCTATGTTAATATTGGCGACGTTCAGTTCACGTTAACGAAACTAATTTCTGGAAATGGCTGTTAATTAATTTAAACTCACACAAGAAAACTTCAAAGACACATGCCCGGTTCCAGACAATTAGCACAATTAATGAATAACAGCTCTGGAGTTGGGTTGAAGGAATCAATCGATAGATGAGGGACGGAACTTTCTGAAACCCGAGAGTCGGTTAGTTGTAGGAGGTCTATATGACAAATTTTAGACCCTGCCTTAAATAGTATTTCTACAAACGCGGCGAGACTATAAAATCTCTAGATAAAACACTTGGGTCAGTGTAATTTCATGTAATCTATAAAAATAAGTTGGCAGCCCTACTCTTTTACGACGCTTTTATAGTGGGTTTTGACGGCGTGTAGTCTTGTAGATACATACTAACGTTTCGGAGAAACTTATTGTCTCCATCTTCAGTCATGAAATGTTAAGGTTATGTCTGATAACGGTGATATATTCCAAAGTTTTCACCAAGATATGTAACAAAACATTTTTTTAACCTCTCCCTATAATCTCTGTGTAACAGGACTCACAATGAAGCTGATGGCACAAGTTCGTGGTAAAACCTTTTCTGTAACTATGAAAGTCACTTAAACGAATTCTGCACTCAGTCACAATATGGCAATATCGTTGCAGAACAGTATTGACTCTGCAGAGAGCCACTATATATATATATATATATATATATATATATATATATATATATATATATATATAAATATAAATCGTTCATTACAGACACTAACAAACAAACAAAGAAACACGTACAAGAATTGTCTCGTCTGTCCTCCATTGTGTACAACTGCATGGTGAATGGATTGTCAATGGACTAATGTTGTCTCTTCACAACGATAATCATTGTAATCCATTTTGAAAGAGTTGTTATTTGTGAATACACAGGGTTTGGACGTGGAATGCAAATTACAAGCTGATAAATACGAGAGATTAATAAATACGTCAATTGTTTGACCCACACAGATGTTCGTAGATAACACCATGTAAGTGGCCATGGCCTAATTTAAGTTATTACCCCCGAATCTGCTTGTAGGAAATGAGGAACCCCCATTAACAAACTTCAAACAGAGTAGGCTGTATACTCGTTAAGAATCAAACGAACCATCTGAGTGGTTAGATTTGCCTCCTATTCGGAAGATTTACTGTGATGAAGTGGTTTTGTTGTACAGAGAAAAAGTCTTAAATAGTTCACAGCTAATTTCACATATACCTAGTTTTATCATAACGATATAATTACCATATCCAATGTTGTACGAGGTGCGATCGGAAAGTTTCAAGACTGCTCCTATAAAAACCCGTACACTTATCTCAGGTATTAAATTCATCCATCACCCTCGAAGTAGTTCCCCTGGGAGTGAAAACAACGATCCCAGCGCCGCTGCCAAGCCTGGAAGCATCCCTGGAAACCTTTCTTTATCAGCCTGGGTTTTTATAGGCGCAGTCTTGAAACTTTCCGATCGCACCTCGTATATCGACGAATTTGAGGAAGCGTTATAAATAAAATACATTCAGAAACATATAAACTAACTCAAGACCCTAAAAAGTCAGAGGACGATTAATTTATTCTGTATTTTACGACCTACAACCCTTCAAGGACGAATCAGTTCGGGCAAAATCCTAAGGTACGTCCCTAACTAAACCCTTATCCTAGCGTAGAAAACATTGGAACGATTTATGAAACATTTTATCACAATCAGACCTCTTAATTTTAAAATCAGCCTTTTTTTAAAGTTACTTTCATTACAGAAAGTGTTTCGTGCGCTCCCAGACAAAGAGGTACTCAGTAGGATTAAATTAAGCAGAAGGAATTCAAAATGAATTTCTCTCACTATACAGAATATCACTTAAGTCCTTCAACACGGGGAATATTAGTAAGTAATCCAATGAGATGAAAAATCAGCTGCTACGCTGACATAAGAACGTCCGTTTCCACTATTTATAAAAGTTGTCTCTGGAACTTAAAGCATTTCTCTCACAGTTTTCCAGAGCCGTAGTTAATAAATATTTACCACCATATTTTTATACCGTTGCTTGGCAACGGGACTTTTTCATTAAAAAAAACACCCAAGGACACAACGCAAAATTTACACGCAGAGTGCCACCAATTACATTCTGTCCGTAATAAAACATAAGTTTGAAATGAATACCATCTGGTCAGTCAGAGAAACAAAAATTGACCTGAAATGTGGGTTAGCGAGAGTCCCGTCCAATTACAGCCTCAATAAATCAAAGGGCGATATAATATCAGGCCTGATACATAGTTGATTGAGGTTCAATTCGGCCTTACGTAAATTAATTACTTATACACAAGACCCTCAATTATGATGTCTGTTGATTGATTTGTGTGTCTCGTTTACAGAGGTCGCTGGGTGATGCCATTATCGTCGTAACACAACGGGGCTTCGTGTAAAATTATGATTGAGGAGAAAATTGTAAAAAAAAATATTGGAACGGCACAGAGTTATCAATTGCAATATTTAACCTGGAAAACATGACCCGTCAAAGTTTACGGGAATGATCTATTTTCTTATGTTTTAACAGTGATACAATTTATTACAAAATTATCTCTGAAAATCGTAATTTAAGTTATGAAATTAATAAAAATTCCTCCTTTTTGAAGTAAATTAAATGTGAAAACATCTTTGCGGCGACTGGAGTCAGATTGCTGCAAAATTCAGACTTAGCTAGATCCCACCTTACACTCCAAAATTGCCATGTTTGCGTTTCTTGCTACCAGAGTCGACACAGTCAGATCTTAATTTTAATCGCACAAACTGCGCACTCATACAGTCAAGCGTGACGGACATTGGTTTTTATATTACGTATAGACAGAGGCTTCAAGGAGTTGCTGAAACCTAACCTACACAGACAGTGTAGCTGGGAGGCAGCGCCACACACGGGCAACTTGTAAATTAGTTTACGTTTCATTGTACCCTGCCTGACAAGTCCAGAAGCTAGGGTTACAGAAGTAGGATTGGGGCGAATTATCTGTCTGTCAGTCCGTTACAGCAGTGAACTATTAGCAAACGTGTGGGCTAAGATGTATTCGGATACATAAACACACTTTCCAAAAATCATTCTTTGTAATTTCTCAAACGTCATAATATTCATTGTTCATTTGTTTCAGATACAAATTCAATGTTAAAAATGTAGTCACACTACGAATGCAAAGCATAGGACATGAATTCCTCCTTCTTGTATTTACGTAAACAATAGCAACATCGAAAATTATTTATATTTCTCAGAAATCTGAACTTCGATTTAATCTTCTCGTAAAAGTAGGAAGAATATCTATATTAGGCAGATATAAAACAAATTCAAACTTGCAACAAATTTTGTGTAGAAAGCGTACACGAAAAATTACCTAAAATTCATTGAATTATTTCTGAGGAGAAACATGCAAATAGTCCAAAATCACATAATCACTCACCTCCGTACCTACAAGCACAACCTATGCAAATGAAACAACATAGTTAACACTTTCTCTGTCACACACGAGATATCACGTTTATAAGAAATGATTTTTCTGGAATAGAATTATGTGGTATTTTGTATGGTCAGCGAAAGAGACGTGTCCTGCCAACTCTCAACAGTTAAAAAATTACACATCCCACCTATTCAGCAACAAAGATTAATCCTATACGTTCCCATGGAAACGTACAGAAGTGATTTCTTTAAATAAAACAATAAACATCCTGGAGACAAGCATATTACTTATAAGAACTAAATCCATGGAGTACAGTCCCCCCCCCCCCGAGAATCTACCAGCCGCTCAGCTAGTGAAGAAGATACTCGATTTTTTTGTAATCTGAAGGTTCATCACCGTGTTCACAACAGCCCTCCACCGGTCCCCGTCCTGAGCCATATGAATCTAATGGACAGGCTAACAACAACTATTTCCGTAAGAATCAATGACAAATTTCGGTACGTATCATTCTCCCATCTGCGCCTAGATCTTCCGTGTGATCTCTTACCTCGAGGCATCCCAACCAATATTTTACAAGCATATCTCATTTTTCGTTCCCGCGCTACATTACTAGCCCATCTCACACCCCCTTGACTTGAACGTCATCACACCATGCGATGAACAGTACAAATTATAAAGCTCATAATTCAAATTTTCAAGCCTCCTGTCACTTCAACCCAGTTGGGCCCCAAACATTCCCCTCGGCACCCTGGTTCCGTACACCCTCAATTTGTGTTTTTGTCCCTGAAGCGAGAGACATTTATAATACGAGAGACGGGGCCTACACGAGCCCATTCGGATGTCTTATGAAGCCCGCGGGGAAGCACTTGTTCGCGAGTAATTACAACTCCGGAAGGCAGAGAAGGCATCGTGCCACCTACCTGCTGTCAGTCTCGTTGCCCATCTAAATGTAAATCAGTCCTCGAGAGCCGGTCGCGGGTCTGCGGGATTTTGATGAGCATGGACCAATATGGAACAGCTGAATTCCACGTCAGCAACAAATCTGGAAAAAGAAACTGACCATTAAATCGAAGAAAGAATTAAGAAATTATTATGAAAATCTATTAAATAATTTAACGAACAGCGCGGTTGGGTAGGAAAAATATCTGATTCATATTCGAGAGATCCTGGGTTTAATTATCTGTTTATACGCCGAGAATTTTCGATTTATTTAAGCAAGAAATACAGTAGACCATGAAGTGTAATTTTTCACGTTGAATGAATGAGCTGTCTCTTGTCTGTAGTTCCGAACCCATTCAAGCAGCAGACACGTGCCGAAATGAAACAATTATCTTTGAATGTGTTTTTAATATGAGTCTGAATGCAAATTAATCAAGTTTGTATAACGATTACAGAACATTTTATATGAAACAAATTACCGAAACATTTAATACGGCCCTGAAGCCTCACCTTTGACAGAAAAATTTGTTTCATATTTTCAAGCCCTTTATAAATACAAAAGGGAAATAAAATAAAATTTGCTAGTTGTGTAGCTAAGTGATGACTCAGTGTGACTGACGGTTTTACCCGTTCATTAATGCCTAACTGCCTTTCACCCCTTAAAATTAGGGTGATAACTATATTTATCAGTTGTTTTTAAGCTCCATAAATCTGCATTTTATATTCATGGGTATTGTACGATTTTTATAACATTTCCTTAAACACGTCAAACAGTTGATCTTTGTAATGGTGAAGAGTTGTGTTTTCTTTGCGGTACGGACTGAATTCATAAATATTATTTACGCAGACTTCGGTTTTAAAGGTTTAATACATTTTCTGTCAGATAAATGTAATCGCAAACCAGAGATGTGCTTAATATGAAGCAGGAGTGCTAACCACTCGCGCGTGACCAAACTACATGCCCCGTGTTGACCCAGAATTGTTCAGTGTCTGGCCAGAAGCGCTCGTGTCCGTCAATCTAGCGTTACTCCGCTCTGCTGGTGATATGTTTAATTTATTATTGTTTCCTTTTGTGACTCCACGCTAACAGATCCGCTGTTTCTGAGCCTGACAGTCGCTCTGTTACGATTTCAACTTCTTGTTAACATTGTTCCCCCCTCCATTTTCCATTAAAAAATCGTACAGTCTATGTGCAGATTTCGAGAGACTTCGATGTGTTTCAATTTCGTACTGCGTTGGGGAAATGTTTATTCTTTTTATCCGTCACGTGACTCACCTACTAAAAGACACGTCTCAGAAAATAAAATTTCAGGACCAAACCTTTACTCACATAAGTATATTTCGAGAAATTAATACTAATTTGATATAATTTATAAATTAGTATTTTAATCATGTTTTCTCCCGGATTTTCCGACCTCGTTCTAACTTTTGATGCACGTCAAAGAATTCTGAAGCCGTTAATATTTGATCAGTGTTTCCTGACACGTGGACTTGTTAGAAGTAGATCATTTTACTTAGGGAAGCCCGTCCTTTGTAACTTCGTAATCTGTGCGCCAGTTTGGGCGTTACGCGTAGAAACAGAACAATTCCCAAGCTGACCTGAAGGAAACAAGTTTCATTAAACAAGTTGCCCGAAGTTGTGTGTGTTTGTGAGCGTTTTACTTGCCGCCTACGGGATAGACAACCCTTTTCACCGCTCTCTTTGTCCCGACTAATTATTAAATCATTACTACAGAAAACAGGGAATAAAGCATTCTCGTATCACGGAATTAAAAATTACCCCTACTTTGTAAAAATCAAATTAAAATACACGTCAGACTATAAAGAAGCCAGTTACAGATTAAGTGGTAGAAACAAGCTGGACGGAGCCTGACATTAATAAAATCTGTACGGACATAACAACCCAGTCTCCCATCTGAATGATATTTAAGAGGCCCCAAGGTTCATTACCATGCTCACAAAAGCTCGCCAGATGAATCCAATGTACACACTTCAAGTCACTTATAAAATATTTGGCCAACATCCCGGGCGAACACAACATCAAGGAACTTCAGAAAACTGCCATTTTCGTATCTTCATACATTATTCGAAAGACGCTGTCGTAAAATATATAGTCATCCCTCACAATAAAACTATATAATACATGTAACACGTATTAAAAACAAAATGTATTTCGGAAATAGGTACTGCACTAAGTACCTTAGGGACAAGGTTTGTCTCGGGTACATAGAAGTAAATACCTTATAAAGTGGTGAATAGATGGGATAATAATAATAATAATAATAATAACAACAAAAAGTACCAAATTTCTGGTTTTTCCTAACATTCATGTTCACCCTTTAAGCCCTAATGAAATACTTACAATACACGATCACACGCCTGCTCTATGAGTTCAGAATATTATGTTATGTGAGGGGTATCTGACGTGTACGAAGGGTGATATTATAGGCACCCTGAACGCTGAAACGTGGCTAAGGGGCGGTAATGTCGCTTTGACGCCCATTTCATTTTACCCTTCCAGCAGCGGACGATGCATTATTCATACAAACATACCCCTTCAGTTCGCCGGAAAAAAAAAAGTTGCGAAGAGAAAACCACACGCTCTCCTTGCCATGGTTAATGACGTAGCAGCTCCCGTGACAAGTATCGAGAACAGATTTTTTTATAAGAATTCCACTGAACGGTGCAGTGAAACCTCTCTACAAAGAAACTTGGATAACACGAAAATCTGTCATAAAAAAAAAAAAAAAATGCCATGGGAATATGAAATGAAATATTACGCGGTAAGAGAACGGAATGAGTACTATTCCTTTTGAATATTTGTTTTCGTTTTATAAGTTACAACAACGTCAATTATCTTACTGTACTGAATTTTATCTCAGATGGAATTGTTAAAAATATGTACTGAATACTTTATTTTAACTACCGGAAAAAAAGAATCAAAGACAGTAAATTGAAAACGTGTACATGTACCGCTCATTAGCAGAACAGTGCACGTATGTAGCATAAATATCTGGTTTGTGATTAGGAATCTTAAATATCTGGAGACACGACGTTAAGCTAAATATCTCCCTGAAATAGAAACGAAAGTATTCTCCTTTTAATTCCTGTTATAATTTACGATAATATGATGTAGATATAATCTAGGTTTTTTTTATTTGTAGTGTTCTGTCTGACGACAGGTCCATATGAACAGGATCCTTCCATCCTTTTCTCTTCTCGGACTGGGACCTGTTCATATACGTTCTTGGCAGATGATCCAGAAGTGGTTTGCCATTGCCTTCTTCTGTGTGTGAATGGAGTAATTGTTGGGATGCCACGGAGGAAAACTCCGTGTTGCCTAGACCACGGCCTTGCCAAACACAAGTTATAAATTCGGGCACCGCCGGGAATCGAACCCGAGACGTAAAAATCACTCTAGTTTCTTTCGCGAATAAGAAGATAAACAAGTAACTGTTGTTGCCTCCATCATCAGGGCGATGATGATGGAGGCAGCTAGGACCTCTGAAACGTCGGTAAACATCTATCAGACTACACGGCGCAACAAGTCAGAAGACAGCCATCTTCATAAGCATGGAGCGTTACCTCTACATCAAGTATTGTATTAATATTATAGAGTCAGTCACTGCACCTGGCAGGGAGCGTCAGAATTGTTTCGCTTTCGACAGATTTCCTTGGTTCACTTTCAAACAGTCAGCTCCTTGACAGGAAACAAATAACTGAAGTAATATCCACATTTCAAAGTTTGTAGAAGTTGAATATGTTCTCTGACAAACACACGAAGTCCTTGTATAATGAGATTTTTACTACTCGCAAAGCATCGAGTTCTGAAATAAAACGTTTTGATCTGTGTTTATTAAACATCTGACAATATCACTAAGACCCAAAATATCCTTCCATATTTCAGCAGTTCCAGGTAGTTATTATGACAATTTGCCAATGAAACTATAGGTCTAAGAGAAACTTGAATATACTTACACCAGAAGATCAGAAACTCATTAAGGAATGGGTTATATTTTTACATTTATCAACAGATGAATCGCGTTTAGAAATCCTCAGGATGTTTCTAGCAGCGAGTACTGAGTAAAGTATTTTAACACCTCAAAATGCGCTGACATAAGTCATAGTTAGATCCCATATACAAATTACATTCTTTCTAGAACGTCAACACAATTTTAAACTTTATGACTTAATCAAACGGATCTGCAGCGTTGGAAGGGAGACCAATAATTTTCAAGATTGTCTCTCAGCCTCGTTAAGAAGACAGTCTTGTCCACACAGCACCAGACACTCTTGAAACATGCAAATGTTGAATCAAGTTTTGTTATTTTATAATACAAAGGCAATCACAGTACCTGGTTACGGAAACCTAAATTAAATCCACCTCAACAAAATCCCGCAACCGAAACATTTAAACAGATTAAGGTCGCCATCATATTAGCGAGTTAATAGGCCTGTTCTGTGGTGTACCTAAGAATTGTTCATCCCATGTATGAAGTGCGTTAAATAGATGCGTATTGAGGAGTCGTATCCGTCTGCTTTTATAATTTAATTCGTCGGCTAAAATTGAATTTGATAACGATGAGGGGACGCTTATATTAAAATTTCATCTGCTATTACAATTATTGTAAAAGTATAGTTAAGAATTATAACAACACAAAATATTATTTAAAATAAACCTATTAAAGTCTAATAACTATTTAAAACATATGAATTTAATAGGTCGAATCTTTGTGTGGTTAACTTGGCGACTCTGTCAGCGGCGTAGGGTTCAATGACAGGGTTCAGAAACGGGCATCGCCTCTTATAAAATACTATCCCGGCCTGCAGGGACTGTAGAAAACCACGATAATCTGAATGAAGATATTCAATAGATTTGAAACAAAGACCTCCGAACACGGCGAAGGAATGATAACCAAACGATTGCAATGTTTATAAATGGGATATAGAAGACATTTTAGTAATATAAATTTTTCGAAGATTAATATTTTTAATTTCCCCCCCTGTTCTTGTCCGCAAGATTATCACCAATTTGTTATTTATCTTTGCTGTTTCATTAAGATGATTTGACGTAAAAAAATTTTTTTTTGGGGGGGTGAAAGTCAGAAAACGTGATTGATACGCCATGTCATTAATTAAAAGCTGATTGCTAAAATATCCACACGAAGGCAAGGCGTGGACGGAATTAGCCATTGATCTAACAGCTCGAGTTCTCGTTACAGAGTTTCTGAGACGTAACTGAAGGAAAACGATATTAATAATAGAGAAAAATCTTCAGTCTGGAACTCTAAAAAGTGAGTAGACAGAAATAACAAAAGAGGAAAGTCGTGTTTCAATTAACTGCAGACAGATGGCTCTGAAGATCGCTGGCAGAAAAGAGTCGCGAAAATTGGCCGCATCGAAAAACTTTTGAGTCGAAGTCAGAGAACAGACCATGAAGAAGAGACGTGGCAAAAGATGGGGGATGAACAAAGGTAAATAAAGAGTACAAAGAGAATTTGGGCGTGAGAAAGGTTTCAACGTTAAAAAAAAAAATTCAATCACAGTAACACTGGGAGAAACACCGACAATGTTTTTACTCGTGTGCTAACAATCTCATTCATGATCTCGGTAGACAGAGACATCGAGAAGTCCTTTCTAGTCTACACTTCACCACTTTCAAAAGATTAATAGAATATGTAACCCCGGAAACGAGCCTTTGTTGTAAATGGCAAGAAGACTCTGAAATAAACGTACAGCGACAAAGAAATAGATTTTTTATGATGAAGGTTGAACCGCGGTGCACAGACATTTCAATTAGAACAAAATTCAACGCGTCTTGGTTCATACCAAAACGTTCCGTTTCTCAATTAAGTTCCATTCCGCATGTTCCGTGCGTCATTTACAAAGTTAACAAATCACATCGAGGATTGCTGACAGAGATAAATAAAACTGCGTAATGAGAACGCTGGCCTTGTAATTCTGGGGTCTCGGGTTCGATTCCCGGCGGTGCCCGAATTTATAACTTCCGTTGGGCAAGGCCGTGGTCTAGGCAACACGGAGTTTTCCTCCGGGGGCTTCCCCGGTTTCTCCGTGGCATCCCAACAATTACTCCATTCACACACAGAAGAAGGCAATGGCAAACCACTTCTGGATCATCTGCCAAGAACGTAAATGAACAGGTCCCAGTCCGAGAAAAGGATGGAAGGATCCTGTTCATATGGACCTGTCGTCAGACAGAACACTAAAAAAATAAAAATAAAAAGTTGATTATTGTTAATCCAATAAATATTTTGACGACTAACACGACACATCACCTCAATGACATTAGCTATTTTGACGCTTATGGAACATGAAAAAAAATAAGTCGAAGTAATTTACTTATCTGAGTAAAGATGTTCTGTACTTGCACCGAATTATTGTGATGATTCTAAGGCATTTACAGGTATTTTAAGCACAGAATCACAAAACTAAGCAAAAAAATTATATTTTGAGGTTACACGTCACATCTTTTTTTTCTTGTATTTATCCTATTTTCCTAACTGTTCGTCTTTACTTGATATTAGCATATTTTCCTCATTATTCCTCTACTAGACGTCGCGGTGAATTATTCTTAGCGCCATTTCTTCGTATTCGGAAAGTCCCAGATGAGAGAACATGTCGGCGATAACTTTCCTTACTTCGTCTTGGTAAAAATCGGGAATATTTGTTTATTTATTGCGTTTTTCATAATTCTTGTTTCTTCCTCTGTCAATTTTCATTCTCTACCTTATTCTAAAAACAGTGAACTACGTCGTGTCGAGACGATAATCTAATGACCTGGCACTCACAACTACACGTTCAGAGTTCGAAAGGGTCAAACAGCCTCCCCCTCCTCACATTTTGACGAGAGAGACGTAGGTGTTACTGAGCTTGAGGAAGAGACCTGACTCAGCCACCTATTAGCGCTGGTCAGCGAATTTATTGCGTCGCTTAGCAACGAGATTTAGAATGTGGCATGTGTAATTCGGAAACAAAGGGCGAAAGTTAATTTTCCCTGGTGTTTTACTAGGGAGCAGGCCATGAAGATGTTTGGGGATGGGGTGGAGATATAGCTACAACCATCTAACATCGCCAACGTCAAAGCTTTAACAACTCAAGTTAAATTTATGCAAAGAAGCAGAAGATTTTCTTAATTTGGTTAGTTAATTACAGCATCAAATTGTAAGATTATTGAATGATGATTCCATGGTGGGAAATATTTGAAACAAATTAACTCTGAGTTACCTAAATCTAGTCCTTATAGAACATTTATCTAACATCTATTTTAATATTATCCTCCAATTTACATAAGAGTCTCTCGGAAGTGTTCTCTTCATTTGAGCTTTTGCTCCAAAGATTTTGAAAGCACAGCACTTAGGAATAATATTTTCAACTCAGGTCATAGCAGATATTCGTGTTCAAGCGTCATTTTAGTAACTTCATCTCTTCTACCCAGTCCACATTTCTTGTTCATCTCCTTCATAATTAAAGATCCGTTATGTTGCTATAGTAACATCCATTATTTGTACATGCTTTAACCAAGTGGCTCTGTATTACAGTAATCTGTGTTATATAAAACACATTATGATTTCATGCAGATAAGGCCTCTATTCAAAAGGAATCGAGATTCTAGCAAAAATTTTTAAAATTACGTAACCTAACCTGGGAAGGATGCCGAGACGCAAATAACATTGAAATTGTAAATACCATACATGTCATCAAATTTTCTCGAGTGATCAGCCGCGTCAGTGTTTCGAATACTAGATCTGCCTCCATCATCAGTGTAATTTCCCTTATGATGGATACATCGACCTGGCTGATCTCCCGAGAAAATTTTGTAACAGAAAATTAAACGTTTACATAAGCGCTAATGCAGTGGCCGATCACAGCAAGTTGGTGCCTTATTTTTAAGGGTTGAAGTGATGTAAAAATAATGCCGGATGACTGTAACAGACCATCAAGTAATACGATCGGTCTGAAATCGAGATAACCACGTCGAAACGCTGGTACATGAGTATAGAATGTTTCCATTAACTTGCTTAAATTATTCTGAAAGCAACATCGAACTAACATAAATATTACGTGTCGAAAAAAAGGTCTTGGCGTACGTTTCAGACCCTGTGTTCGAGATGGCATGAGAATTATCCCTCCAACCTTGTTTCTCCCATGTGGCTCCAGTTGAAAATCACCCACTTAACTTCGGCTAGGGGGAGAATCTGCCGCCAAAGACCTTTCAGCACCCTTCATGCGTGAACAATGAGGCATTATTTGGTTCTAATTAAAGCAACCGCCATATATATATATATATATATATATATATATATATATATATATATCTATATATTAATTTGTTGATGGTATAACGAAGTCAGTGTGATGATAGACATAAATTTTGTAGGATTTGGAGTTTCCATGGCGGCGAGTCTGGAGATGGCTGTCTACTGGGTTGTAGCATCGTGTAGTCTGGTAGGAGTTCACCGACGTTTCAGAGGTCCTTACCGCCTCCATCATCAGGGCGACGAGTACATGGCGCAATAACCCAGAATACAGCCATCTTCAGACATTACTTTTCTTCGTATATAAACCCTTTTTTTTACAATTTCGAGTCAACATTTTCCGTTGCTAAGTTTTTCTTGAACATCACCATAGTAAATTAGATATCAGTTTCATAACCGAGATTACAAAATTAAATTCCTTGACAGAAGATGTGTATTTTTACCCAAATGTATTAATACGCGTTTTCTCATGACGTGAAGATAGTGACGACATCTTTTTTTTCAGATCTTGTCGGTCAGTCCGTTTTCTATACGCATGACACGTCTCTATAACTAGTCAATACATTTATATTAAATTTGGTATGTGGTGTCGAGGTCCGCTAATTTTACAATCTTGACTATAATTTGATGACTACAATAATATTCAGTAACGAAGCAGGAGTAAGTAATATTACAAAACAAAAATGGGTTTAAGCAGTTGATGTACCGTCATTAAGTAACCCAAGAATAAATGCAATGCCTTTGGTACCAATAAAGATGCCTGTTTCGTTATCAGCTTTGTCCCACTCAGGTTCAGCCCATAAATTTGGAAGCTTGTGCCCTCCCCTCTAATGGCGTTTCGCCCTTCAGTAAGAGTTCAATACACAAATGCCCACAAAATGCGTCAATACGCGCTCTATCATCAAGAACAGGGGTGCCCTCAACTCATTCTTCTCAACAGTGCGACAGATAGACTCAAGTGCTGCAACATATATTTTACATTCATACCTACGTGACAGATTTTCACGAAATTTGTTATTAGAATCATCTGAATTGAAAATTTTCCCTAAATTTTAATTTTGATTCGTAATGGTTCAAGTAAATTGGTCTTTATACGCAAAAACAAACAGAAAATTTACGATCTGTGTAAAAACGGCCCAGACTACAAAGTATTAGTACCTGGTAATATTTCAGGTACTCAAGGCGGTAAAGATGTTTCGGAGAAGCATACCGTTTCCATCTTCATGGCGGAAGTTTGTATATATTCTCCGAGACCTTGGTATCTCCCTACAAGTCCACACGGCGTCACAAAACCCAGGTAAACGACATCGAAATGTCAATTATTTAATCAGCAATAACACTTATGATCTGCGGCCTTAAAATCAATAATAAAATAGGCGAGACATGTAGAACGCATAGACGCAATAGCAGATATAGTCTAAAACCTTTACGCGAAGTTACATGGTAGTGAAAAATAATATTATTAAAATATTTTAAATTAGTGTGAGTGTGTACGTATATGCACTAGATACATGTGTCTTTATAATGTCAAATGTCTGGCTTTTGTAAACACGGTAATGAAATTTTAAATTCCTCTAAATACTATGAATTTCTTGATTAGATGAGTGACTGTTAGATTCTAAAGAAGGTCCTTGCTTCAAGCATGTGGTTAGTTTTCAGGTTGTCAGAATTTCGTAGTATCTGACGAGTAAAAACTTCGCTGTTTGTCCCACGCTTAGAATCGCATCGGGTTTCAGATATTTCACTGTCAGCTTGTGGCAAAGATGTAACTAATGGCAGGGGAAAAGGGGCGAAGACCACAATGAATCCGTGGAGTCCTCCATCAAAGCAGCTGCGCGGAGTGAGAAGTACCTGTCCCGCATTTCGGCGCATGCCCGGCTAAGGACTACGCGGTACATCGTCGGCTTTGGGTCAGTCGTCGCGACGTTTGCCAGAAACAGACGTCGACGTCAGGGTAGGTTGCTACAGCATCTCACTGCCGCGAGTCGCCGTGACCAGGCGAGGTCATAACCTCACCACGCGGTCTCCAAGGTAAGGATTTATCTTGATCTGTGACCACCCATAACTGAAATGCATGCAGCTTCATTCACAGTGTCAGATGTCGACGTTTCGGCAATAAAGTGGGATAATACCCTTTGTTTATTCCCCAAATAAACTGTTTGTTTCCCGAACAACTGTACTGTTTAGTAACTATTACATCCCGTGTTTTCTTCGAGGTACGAACCAAATTATACGGTTAAAATGTATAGCTCTTATAATAGTATCATTTTTGGTCCATAATATCAAAGTACATAAATATAAATCAGCATGCGAAATTGTTGAATTTGAAGGAGCTTCCAAGGAAAAGCAAGAACTGAAACACTTAAATTTTTCTGGTTTTAGCGTAGCCCATGTTATTTCACGAGAGAAAATATCGGTTTTTAACAAATACAGACGAAATCGCGATTCAAGGTGGTAAGAACATATGAAAAATGACGAAAATGTTGAAAATTTGTACATATTTGCGACTAACTTGGTAAATTTTCACTCGGTAATGCGGAAAAATTGATTTTTTTTTTGCCGAAATCGTGTTGCACAATACCTCACACATATCTGACGTTGCGCTGATGCGTTGTTAAGCTGAATAAAACTGTGTAGTAATGAAGGGTTTAAACTTGTGATATTTTAGGTTCTCACGGCGGTGGAAACATTGATGTTTATCTGGGTAGCGTCGTGTGGACTTGTAGATAGATACCAACGTTTTAAAAAAAACATATTTCATACATCTTCAGGGCTAAAAATCGCAAATAACTTCCTCCTACGTAAATTTTTAATATCCTTCACTTTTTTAGAATTTTATAATTTTCGCGGCGATAGGTGTGGCTATTTATTCTTTTGCTACGCCCTGTATAACAATGGCTGTTTTCCAACGTTTAGGAGGGACATGCTGTCCCCTTCCTCAGTAGTGTTCGGAAACTGATGTTTTACATCATCTTACTAGAATGATCTACCGGCTGTAACACGGGTTACGTCTCCCCCCCAACTTATTCTACCGCTCCTATTGGACTACTACTAACGCTATATATACCATCCTTCCTAAAACTACTCACATCAAGTATGAAGATAGAGGCAGTATGTTCCTCCGAAAATTTTGTCTATAATAAAATTATTACACAGCCTAACAATTCAGACTAATTCCATATTCAACCTTTGTTTTGTAGTCAATTTACACGTCTGTGACATTTGGAGGGAAAAATAAAACATACATTTGAGAAATCACATGTGTATAATATTTTACGAGCAGAAATTGTCCGACAGCGATGATTCTGAGAGATATTAATGATAGCACAGCTTTTTATAATGGGAGATTTGTGACCAGAAAACCCACTAATGCCTGTCCGACATAGCCTATCACTTAGTCCAAGGTTAATCGGGGGATGTTATCAGTTGCAGGATGACGTGTGATGAAATTCACAATTAACTTCAGATCCGTTCGATGTAATTTCATCTCCTTACAGAAGAGATTACTTGGAACATTTCACTAACACAAATTCCCTGTTACGTAAATGCAAAATCTGATTATCTTTAACCTTTTAATGATATCTAAACAGCGCATGAATGTCAGTGGTTACAAAAAATTCAGAGCTCTACGCAGCTAAATAAATCTAAATTGAATTTTAGATTCTCACATCGGTGTGTCCGAAGATGGATGCCTCCTGAAATGTAACGTCGTGTATTCTGGTAGAAGTTTACCAACGTTTCAGAGGTCCTTACTGCCTCCATCATCAGGGAGAGATCGCTCAACGCCCTGATGATGAAGGCAGCAAGGACCAGACTACACGGTGCAACACTATTAATACCAAAACACAATATCTGACACGATCTTAATCCATCTCGCATTCTCATAGCCTATACACCCAAAATCCATTTTAATATAAACCAACTGCTACTTTGACCTAATATTAACATAAAGTTTTGAATCTGTTAATGCCAAAGAACGCCATTTACCACGGTCATGAGCTAGATTAATCCACCTTCCGAATTTTAAACTCAGTTACATAAAATCTACAACTAGTCATCTCGAGCGAGAACCTGTAATCCTTTTCCCCGGGGTAAAGCAGCCGGAAGGACAAGCTGATCACTCATATAGCACATTTAGTTTTGTTTTTTTACATTTTTTCCCAGATTTTGATATGTTTGAGATATTTACTTCGGATGGTAAGATAACAAACGCTTAAATGAGCGAGCCCTTTTTTTTTAAAGTGGCCACACGAAGACTGAGAAGGGGATAAAGGATAACATTAAGATAGATTAAAGAAAGACAGGTCGTTGGGTTGTGATATTGATTGAAAAGCCTGTGGCCAGTAGCAGCGTCTGATAACAGACGATGTTGAACTTTAGACTTCTACGGCCAAATACTTAATTAATTTAATTAGATAATTAGAAGATTACAGTAGGGCAATGTTACTGGTGAGAAAACATGGCTGAATGCAGCGAACAAAATAAGCTTACTGGCGAAGAGTATAACAGTGCGTTGCTAAGCAACGGGAATTATACAATTAGCAAGCGAGCCGCTTTTCGGACAAGTATTAACAATGCAATGATGCGCGTATTATTCTCATACATACATACACGCCTTTACTTCCGGTCTACTTAGCTTGAATCCTGTGATGTCGTTACATCAAAACGAACATCGTTAATTTTAATGAGCACATAATTCCTGACACCTTTCATCAAAATTACTAAGCAAGAACACACTTAAGCCTTTAAAGTCTAGTGGTAACTATATGAACCTCCTCTTTCAAAGTCAGTATATGTGCATTTTGTATTTACGTGTTTCGTATGATTCTCAGTGTAAACAGCGATTATTTCCTTAAACAGCGTTAACCAGTCGATCCTTGTAATGGTGAAGTGAAGTGTTTTCTTCGCGGTACGGACTGAATTCTTAAATATTATTTCGACGAGCGTAGGCTTCAAAGGGTTAACGAGTCGATCCTTGTAATGGTGACGTGCCGTGTTTTCTTTGCGGTACGGACTGAATTATTAAATATCACGTATTTAGATTAACTGTAGTCCAACTCGACCAAGGTTTTCCGTGGTTTTCCTCGGTACTAGAGCAAATGCTGAGTTGGTACCCAAATCCCACGTTGCTCTGCATGCCTCCCATGCAGCCCTCTCAGAGTAATATCAAAATTCCGCTCTATAGTAGCCCCCCCCAAAATTAACGTAAATTATTCCTAACGCCACCCCCAAGGCCAATATCAAAATTCAAAATTAACGCAAAGACCCGAATCAACACCCCCCCCCCTACCCTATTTCTTACCCCAACCTGTCTCCTAAATCCCTTGTCCTCACTAAACTTATTCATACCAGAAGGGCGAGCGGGCACTGCCTGGGAACCTTCGTAGCCCACAACCAACTTTATACCCCTCCCCCATTTATTACAGTAGTGCCTATCGCTACTTCCCCCCCCCCCACTTTCTCTCTTCTCTCTCTCTCTCTTAGGCTTCAAATGGTTAATAACGCTGCATGGCAATCTGGGTGGAATAAAAATCAGATCTTGACGTCGTTTAAAATAAAATTATCTTCCCGTAGGAAATCGAACTCCGATTATCAAGTAGTAATCACTTTACTGGCCGAAACACCCTGGTTCATTGTAATAGCTTTAAAACTTTATTCTTTTCATTATATAGTTCTTCGACTTATAATCCCTATGTGTTTTAATGTTCTATCCGTGTCCTGTGGAACACAGGTGACATCTGTCAACCAATATGTGACAGTTTTCTAAACCGATGATCACGTACTCGGCACAAAATCTCACTTTTATTGTTTATTGTTTTAAGAAGGCTATATGTAGCTCGCTGTATATATAACCGA
Organism: Zootermopsis nevadensis; assembly: GCF_977971745.1. NCBI lineage: Eukaryota > Metazoa > Arthropoda > Insecta > Blattodea > Termopsidae > Zootermopsis > Zootermopsis nevadensis. The sequence goes on along the minus strand of NW_028259153.1, from coordinate 22,273,696 downwards.
ATGATAGGTTGGTTAATAATGATTAATGAATTGAAAAGGATAAGGAGGAAACCGACGTGGTCTATTTGAGGTACTATCTGAGAATTTCCCTCTAGTTGGTAAGGAAATTATTGGTCAGGATAGTTTACATCTGGATCAAGATTTCAACCCGGGACCTCCCGAATAAGAAGTAGGACTGTTAATTAGACGGCCGTTGCCAAACTACGATTTTAACCTGAACAGTACGAGTCAACGTGAATTTCTGGCTGACATAAAAGTCTGAGAGGTTTTAATAAACGTCGTACGCCACGCTTTATTAACGACCACGATAGGAAAACTAATGTCTTGATATTTATATTGAGTTTCACGGGAAACAGGTCAGTGTCTGTAACAAAACAACACATGTTTGTAATAAATCATGGAACGCTGAGGCTCACGTAGTTAATGATTAATGCTCTATAAAATCTTGCAAATGCGGTCAATGAAAATGGCGTTATATCACGGCAGACTTCATTTCTACCTTACACTTCCGCGAACATGTACTATGTATAATCACGTGGTACTTGCATTACGGCGAGAGAGAGAGAGAGAGAGAGAGAGAGAGAGAGAGAGAGAGAGAGAGAGAGAGGCTTTGATTGCGTCTAATATTTCTTCTCTATTATCACTGGACCACGAACAGGGTCGGATTCTCTCGCCAAATAAAAGGGATAAGATCAGAAGACCAAATACAAATAGAGAGATAATGAAGACATGTGGGTCTGTCTGTCTGTCTGTCTGTCTTTATATGTAAGTTAGATGTTGGTTCAGTGTAGAAACTCTTGACAGGTAGACTCCATTCTAACCAACATTTGTGTTAGTTTTAACACAGAATTTACGATGCAAGAGCTTAATAACGCAAGTCTACACGTCCATGTGTTTTATCTGTGAAAACCCCAGTCCGAACCTGATAAAATGGCGAAAATTAATTTATGCTCTCATCGGCATAATAAAACACATATTTTAGAGTAAGCACAAATCTTAATTCTTGGCCTAATTAATTACGCTTTTGCAATTACTTGGGTTAATTTTTGTGTACGGTTTTAATGTTCCAGCATCTGTCTAAAGCAACGTTAAAGGTTGTGAGAGAGAATTGTCTGTATAAGGGACAAGATTCGAACCCGAAGTCTCCCTAATAAAAAGAGTAGGGGTGACCATCACACAAAGGCTGTAAATAAAATTTCTGCGAATCAGTCTTCCCACACAAAGAAACCGGAATGAAATAATACAGAACTTAATTTTTCAGGACCATCTTGTTAGATATCTGACATTTGTAAAGGCTGTCTCCAAAAAAATTTATAAACACATTCAATGAAACTAAAACCATCTTTCGCCACCCTGAGCGTCTGAAAGATGAGATAAAATATTACGTGTAGACCACACTACGTTTGCCTCGCAAGGACAGCACGCTGATATAGATAATAATATTCATATTCCGTATTATAATGTGTATAATTCCTATTGTGATACTCCGTATATAACTATATATACCTAAATATGTTATTAGGAACCGGACAACATTGTGGCCTGTCCGTGAGCTTTTAAGACACACCGTCGACACAATATTTTAACCAAACAGACTTAAAGCGTGTCAGACGGTAGATCGATAATAAATCAAAAATGTGGGCTGACAGACACAAGATTGGTTCACTTACATCGACGCTATTTGATCATCAGGCTTTTTGAAGATGCTGTTTCAACTGCTTAGATCATAATATGTCAATTGAAGGAGGTGGTCATATTCGATTTCAGCACAACAGCCCGGTATTTGCTTAAAGATAATGATACAGAAATATAAATCAAAAGGTTACAGCTTCAGAAATCTTTTGTTAGCCACATAAGCTGGCGTGTTATTTTATCAGCGAAAGGTACGTATAAGAGAAACTTTCTTATTTCCGGATGACATGAGAAAAACTTCTAGTTTTCTATCGACGAACAGATCGTATGGGATGAACTTGCCCGCGGGTGAAATGCAGCTGACGTTACGAACTACCAATAAGTCAGAATTGGGAGGTGGAGGCACCGATAGAATTCTGATATCCTTAGCCAATAGCGGAGTAAAAAGGGACCCCAAATTTTCAATTCAATTCTTTCTTGAAGTTTACGCATTGGGTCACTGACTTGTTTTGGAAGTATCTTATAGTCTGGTCAGATTTATGAGCTGTATTCAACTCTGATTCTAATTCAGTCTAACTCAGAAACAGCGTAGAGGATAAAATAATTTAATTAACTAGCCATATAAATTTAAAAGGGTAAATAAAAATTAACTTAAGTCACATGGCATTATAACGAAATTTTTATTTCAATTTAGCTGTTCATTCAATTGCGGTACATGATTTTCATTTTATCTCAAATCATACGATCGTATGAAAAACAACTTTCATTTTTCGCACAAAGAAACATAATTCGTTGCCATGGAAACGACAATTGATTCATAGAATGAAGTTCTGTGGTTTTTTTGTGACACTACGTATTTGTTACACAAAAATAAAATACAATTTCAAGTATTAAAGAGATGGAAATTTCAAACGATCAGAAAATTGTTGCAAATGAATATCAAGAAAATAGAGTCAGAGGTTTTATATTTAAAAATATTGACTGGTAATGGGCTATTGTGAATACTGTAATGAACATCAAAGTTACATAAATTGCCATTACTTTTATCACATGCGTCAATAAATCCCTACATTGGTTGATCGTCGGTTTAATGATGGAGGCAACAAGGACCTATGAAACGTTAATAAATTTCTACAGACTACACGGCTCAACAACCTTGAAGACAGCCATCTTCATACCCACAGCCATGAAAATCTCAAATAATACATGAAATCTTGAATAGACGATAACGAAACAGATGGAAACGCAAGTAACTGATTTTACGAAACAGCAACGTTCATCACATTATTCACAAAAGTTAGTCATTAAGATAGATCACTCTTGAAAATGTTTATACCACCAAACTATTTCTGCAATTAGTGTTACATTATTTTTCCGCGTATCAAACATTTTCTTTCTTCTAAATGTTTCATTAGACGTCCTACTGTTCTGATTTATATTTTCGCTTCACCGTTCCACATGTCTATTTATCTTATTCTCATTTGTTTAATGCGATTATTGAAATATAATAAATTGTAAAATTATCATTCTCTAATTGCAAAAATATTCCTATAATCCATCTACGGGAAATTAAAATGTTGTCACTACTTTGCTGTTAAACGTGTTTCCTTCCCTAGAACAAGAGACCGCTTTTTTACAATAAAGGTAAAGCGAAATTATTACTATCTATATTATAAGGAAATGTTTGTTGTTAAGGGATTTGGGGCCTTACTGAACAATATTTATGGACATATGTGCTGTTATAACAATTTAATCTAATTCCTTAGACAGCTATATCAAAATTTACTAGGTAGTACTGAAGAAAAACATGTAAATTGGCGATCAAGACGACTTCCCTACAATGAACTTCACTTTATATGAGTTGGGCGAAGTTATCTTACGGACATAAATTTGTTTTCAATTTTCTGATATTTATGACTCAGTCTCACTAGAGTAGCAGGCAGACCTGTAATCCAAATTGGTCCATCTCTTATGTAAACTTGGTTGCATAAGCTCTCGTCAGATGTCATGTTATCTACTTTTAGATAATCAAACATTATTAGCGATCAATACAGCAAGGCGACCCGACAGCCTAAAAACATGCAGAATTAACAACCATCTTTAAAACTACTTTCTATCTGTCTCCACGCTAATCAATACAAAGAGAATGTAAACTTGATTGTCTTGTTAACTCTCTTAACTAAATACAAGGAACACAGTCCTGGAGATAATAGTACGCTAAGCTAGAAAAAGAAATTTTCCATCTTTTATGAACTCTTGGAGGTTCTAGAAGAGTCTGCCATCGGCTCCTACCCTGAGCCAGATAAATGCAATCGACCCCTTCCAAACTTCAATATTAATATTATTTTCATACCTAAACGTAGGTCTTCCTTGTGGTATGTTTCCTTTAGGTTTTTTAACCAAACTTTTTCATACATTTCTCATGTACCCCACGCGCGCTACATGCCCATCTCATCATAGTTCATGACCCTAACGTCAATTGACTTATGAAACTAAACATATTCGATATTGTATGGGAGTTTTGACAGAGGTTACTTGAATTTCTTTGATTTTTAACAATGCTTTCCATATCCAAGGCTATTTATAGTCACGTGTTTGGTGGTTTGTAAATTATGAATTCAAAAACCTTGTATATAACTGTTTGCAGCTTATTTTAAAATATTCTTTTTTCTCTGACTTGCAAGGATTAAGTAAAGTTTTCAAAATTCTGTCGTAAAGGCCGATGTCTGGAACGTGATCGGATACCTAATACGTTATTTATTTTCACTGCATCAACTGCAGTTCCTACATGCTGTTAGTCGAGAGAATAAATTATAATTCTAAGTCGGAAAGTAAGGAATAGTGACTTGTTCGAAATAATCGTCTAAGCTGGAGTTGCTTAAGAAAGTCACGACAAATTTTAAGCCATGTGCCAGTTTCCCAGCAGCACGAAATACACCCGGACACGACGCAGCTTAGGTAACCTGCCACCGCGCTTCGCGGGTTGCATAAAGCACAGTCGAGTGTTCCACTTAGCAAATTAGTGGAAACGCCATGTAATGGATGCTGGGAAGTGCTAACTGAGCTTTGTGCTGCCTGGAAGCTTTGGTTAAGCTACGTATCGCTCTCAAAGGGATAATTAACCATTTTATAGTTGCAATATTGAACACTGTGATGTATTTCCATGTACTAATTTCGGATTGTGTTGGTTAATATAATAGGGCTTAATATTCGCCAGGTCTTATTGCAATACAATAATTTAATTTTAAAAAATGAAACCCAATAACCTACTAAATCCGCTGACATTTTTGTAACAAAATTTACCCTTTGAAATTCAGTACTGCTATATCGGCCACAAAACTATATCAAATGAATGAGCTAATCTTTTAAGTAACAGTTCATACGCGATATTACCAACATTTCAATTCTACGATGGCTATCGTCTGGGTTGTTGCGCCGTGTAGTCTGGTAGAAGTTTACAGACGTTTCAGAGGTCATACTGCCTCCAAAGTCAAGTCGCAACATTCCAGAAGACGGCCATCTTCATACTCGCTTTCGTGAGTACCTAAAATCTTACAGGTATTATCCTGTCACATGCCTGAATTGTCTGGAAGAATCCATGAAGTACCTCTGACAAAAAAGGGTCTCTGAGGTCGAGATTTCAATACGGGGCCTTCCAAAAGAGAAGTAACACAGATGACCACTCGACAATGTATTTTGATCATGATAATAATAATTCAATTCAATTCATTTATTCATTTATTAAAGTGCTTGAGAACAGCCAAAATAATAATAATAATAACAACAACAAGAAGAAGAAGTGTCAGACATGAGCAGTCAACAGATGGCAGTGTAATACAGATTCAGAAAGAGGCTGATCAACTCAGGCGTAAAAATTAAATTCTGGGAAGCAGCTCTTAGATGTTCAAGTTTCCACAGCCTCTCATTTATCCAAAGGCGTGTCTTAAATATTTGATCTCATTTAATTTCGTGTTCCAGCCATCTTCTTTGCTTTTATTCTTTGTCATCTTTTTACTACTCCTCTTCTAAAATTTGGTTTGTCACTTTTAAGATCCCATAATCTAATTTTCCATTCTCACATCAAAGTTCATTCTTCGCATGCTTGTTATCTTTCAAGTCCTTTTATCTACTGACCTGATGCAACGTGTAAGCGAGTGACAGTAGCTTCTTCACACATTTGCTCTAGAAGCCTGCGAAATTTTTCTCTTTTTTTATATAATACTCAAGGTACTTTCCATTAGGATCATGACGTACGCCTTCGGAAGGCTCTATGAGTAATTGATTCTTATTACATTTAGTATCGAGAACATGTCTAAAATGTACGACGAGATACAGAAATACCAACGCTTGGAAAAAATTTAATGTTTACACCAGAATGGTCCAACTTTTTGCCTTCCCTCCAACAAAAGTCTTCGCGCTGGACCCAAGAGTCAAGAAACCACTCATGACACTTCTTTTAAAACTAATACTTCTTTATATTTAACATCACGTATTCAGAAATGATAAAACGTCATAATATATATCAGATCTAAAACTTCTTGACGATGGTGAAGAGTCAATTGAATAAAAATTTTCTTGGATATTATCCATCGTCTAGTAAATATAAAACGTAAAAAAGACGTTTCGGAGATAGGGATTATCTCTATCTAGTGGGCCCAACTGTGTAGGAACCTGAAGACGGAGATAGAGTCCCATCTCCGAAACGTCGTTTTACGTTTTATATTTTATATTTTACTAGACAATGGATAATATCCAAGAAAATTTTTATTCAATTGTCATAATATGTGTTTATATATAAACTTCATTAAAATGTTTACAAATTACTGCGGAGTTACATATTATTATAAAATTGCTTATGCAACACACAATCTGACGGTAAGATTTCAAAGTCTCCGACATGTATGCAGAGTAGCAAAAGAGACAATGACATAAGTTTTCATTGGATTTTCTCAGTCACTGGATGTAAAAATCATCGATCATCGTCCACTGCATTTATAACAGAAGCCTTTGTTAACACACCACGTCTCACAACTGTATCGTCCATGAGAGTTTAAGAGTTAAGGCTACTTATATAAGTACATTAAGTAAGTCAAAATATATAGCTGATGGCTGGGACGCCATGTTGGGGAGTTATTTTATTCTTTTAAAATTCTTTTTGTATCGCAAATAATGAACAGTTTTGCCACAGTAACTTCTTCGCGGCTTTTTGTACAAACACTAAAATTGCAGTTTACAAACTTTTATAGGTCACAATGAGTCAGAAGTAGCCGTAGATTTGTCTCTGAGTCTTGTAGCCGTTTATTACGACTTCAATTTGAACCCCAAAACAGTAACAAAAAAATGTAATATATGCGCTCTGATGATCGCTAAAGTTTGTTGTACACGGAAAAGGAGTGGGGGAAGTCTCATTTCTGGTTAATACTTTTTGTATTCTCATACAGTCATTAAAATGATCTCTGTGTAAAAGTTTGTGTTTCTATACCAAATATTTAACTAATGAACGTTGGACCCAGTGCATTAAAGAAAGAAATGGTCCGATTTCTCGAAAAATTTCAGATAATGTAAATTACTCCTTTTTTCAAAAAAAAAAATAGTTGTGTAATAATTCTCAAGAACTTAGATTAATCATTTAAAGCTAACTGGGAAACATATACCACCTACTCTAACAGTAAATAACTTAGCCTCTTTCTGCCCATGCAATGTATTTTTTCAGTTTAGTACAGAGTAAACAGGGATTATTTCCTTAAACATCATTAACCAGCTGAACTTCATTATGGTGAAGTGGGGTATTTTCTTTGCGGTACGGACTAAATTATTAAATGTTCTTCAGACGAGTGACGGCATTAAAATGGTTACACTATAAATGAGAATGGATGAGATGGGAGAATCTTGGCGTATAGTGAGACAGCTTTACTTTATTGAAAATCTTATTTATCGTTTTGAGTCACACATCAAAATTATTCCGGCCTAATAATATATTTAAAGTGGCGGTAAATCTGAAAACGAGTCGCCACTGCAAAGTCTGTTCATAAAATTATCGACAAAACCAGTTATAACGCGTTATCCTATAACACTGTGTTGTTCCCACAAAGCCGAGTTATGTTTAAGACACACTTAGCCCGGAGACGGGAAATCAATTCAGAGAGGTGGTGGGCTACTGTCAAGTTTCATTTGCCACTCAGTTCAGTGCTTGAAAAAATAAAAAAAAATAGGTTAACGTAATTCAGCGAGCTGTATTCTTGCCCAGTAGCATAGCTTGTCAGCCTCTCTGATATATGGCGTTAGTTGCTTACACAGTATTTGGGCACGTCACACAACAAACAGCTTGTCAACACGTTCAACTTCACACAACAATCTATAGACTTAACACTACACTTATATTTTTGAAAAGGAGAGAAAAATTCTCAAATAAGAAAGGTTGAATGAAACACAAAAGCGTCTAGTATAACACGAAAGGGCTCCTCTGGATAATTTGCACTGACGAAATGTCTGTGGGCGGAACTTCAGAAGAAAAATACCTTTATGTGTATTTTGATTTTAACAATTTATAAATTCTATGAATGACTATCCACGAATAGCTCCGGCTGATAAATAATGACAAAAGAGTTTATGTAACTCCTTACATGGTACTTACATGTTCCATTCGCTTTGACAGTTAGTAACACTGAATTTTTTTATTCGTATAATTTTCACAATAAACAGCGATCATTTCCTTAAACAGCGTTAACCAGTTGATCTTTGTAATGGTGATGTTTGGTGTTTTCTTCGCGGTACAGACTGAATTCTTAAATATTATTTAGACGAGCTCAGGCTTCAAGTTGCCACTGCAAGCTTCTCATACAGCCCTCCCGATTTAAGTTAATCAAAATTTACCACCCCTTAACGCCGTCAAAATTTACCCCCCCCCCGCCCTCAGTAGGAACTTCTAAATTATGTCCTAAACTTCCAAATCAATAGCCGCAGTTTTCTCTAATACAAAATTCAAAATTCCGCCTCTTATGCCAATCATCACACTAACGCCTTCACTCTTACTTTATCCTTAACAGAAGGACGAGCGGGCATTGCCTGGGGACCTTCTAGCTATAAGATGCTCTTTCTCCCCCCCAGATATCGAAGTGGCTGTCACTTCTCCCCCCACCAATTTCCTCTCTCTCTCTCTCTCTCTCTCTCTCTCTCAGGCTTCATAGGTTTAACCAGTTGATCTTTGTAATGGTGAAGTGTTGTGTTTTCTTCGCGGTACGGACTGAAATATTACTTAGACGAGCTCGGGTTTAAAAATTGATTAATATTAATAAGAAAAAAAGAAACTAATGTGCACATAGGAGAAGAATCCAGTGTTTTAGAACGAGATATCTTGTTAATAGCACGAAAAAGTAAATGGTCTGGACTGCTTCCTCTCGCCTTTACGGATTACTCTCGTACGCCTGACAGGCCTGTAACTCCTCTGAACATCAACGTGAAGGTTTACAATCCCAAGCTCTCCCCGGCAATTTTTCTGCACGAATTCCATTTAGAGAACTCAGAAGTAAAGGAAATATTGTTGTAGGTTTCGACGTTACAATCATACAGTGTCAGACATAATCATGTCTTGTTTTACAAATAGTACGTATTTTAAATTTGTGTTGTCAAAAAATATAAAAGCTCCCAATATTACATCCAAATAAAATCCATTCGGTTAGTGGTTAATCTTTTGAAGCACAGTGGTGTATCATCCAGGGCTGTGAAGTCGGAATCGGAGTCTTGGAGTCGAAAGCAATTTTAGGTGGAGTCGGTTAAAATGTACCGAATCAGACCTCGATATAAAATCTTATGAACAATTTCTATTCCGTGTGAGACGCCGGGGGCCTCACGCTTAGGGATATTCAACTACGCGTTGAGCCACGTGGGGTGGGAATAATGCCTTGTAACTTTGGCTCCGGTACCTCAAGAATTCAAACTGTCTACAAATCAACCGATTTCTGCAATAACCATTGGACATTTATTTAAATATAGGTTATAAATCTAAAGAGTACGCTGATGATTCACGTGGTGTTGATGAAATCTCTTATGGTACCATTTACCATTCTAGTAGGTTTACCCTGAATAATACATATGAAGGAGTCGGGGTCGAAGCCAGAGTCGGAGATTTTAGTACCAACTCCGAATTTTAGGGACACAAAGTGTGGATGGTTTAAATTGGAATCATTTGTTTCAGGACAGGGACCAGTGAAGGGCTTTTGTGAATACGGTAATGAACCTCCAAATTCTATAAAGGACGAGGCATCTTTTTGAGTACAGAGCTCACTATTACCTCCTCAAGAGGAACACTGTTTCTTGGAATTTAGCCTGTTTTCTAGATACTTCAAATAGTTTATGCTGTAAGCCTCTTGGATATTCGAATAGTTTGAACAGCTGAGCTTACATCTACGCACGGATAAATAATTTAAAATCGATAAGCAGCTGACAGATATTAGCTCCATCTAATGGACACAATGCAGCAGATATCTATCTCTCATACCTGATGAAGGAAACAGACCGTGGCTTCCGAAACCTTATGGCTTAATCCAAAAGCAGCAGTTAGCTGGCGTTCTTTGTTTTTGATGCACAGCCTTCCAGCTCAGACTGTACCCCAATCCATTATACTGCCAGAAAGCTATTACCCTTTGGTAGGACGAGCTCTTAGAAAAATCTGGGGACTCCAGATAGCCTGGTGAGGTCACTTGAGGCCAGGTCTCGAGACCTCTGCGTTCAGTGCGTCGTCAGGTAAGGATTTCAGACTTTCTGGTATTGGATTTAATAAGTCGAAGGCGAGAAGAGACACTGCTTTATTTTAACAACTTACTTCCGTTCTGTCATGAAGATGAAGACGAAATTTTCCTCCGAAACGTTTATAAATACCTATAAGAATACACAGCATCAAAAATCCAGATCGCAGGTCATGTAAGAGTTTCTGATTTGAATATATATGTCCCTATAAACGTCACGATTACTTTTTCCAGCGTATTATCAACGAATCTGTCTCCACATTGGCGTTTTATTAAAAAAAAGGTCATTGTCCCTTTTCGTATTCCTCTCTTCATTCTCAAAACGTCTAGCCACTTGTTCCACACCTCTTGAACTTCCTTCCACAGTTACGATACGTTCCCGTCTTTCTGCTGAGACCATTTCGAAGACTATATACTTTAGATGGAAATTACCGCCACAAATCCTTACGATATACACAAAAACCATCTTTTTTTGAGTAAGTGGTGGGTTCTCCCAAAAGTTGTCGATGTTGTTATTCTGGGTTGTGTAGGTAGACGCAAACGTTTCGGAGAAACATACTGTTTCCATCTTCAGGGCTAAAATCTTGAATATAAAATCGAATTAAGCTGTTAAATGGTTTGTTCTCTTGTTTCGTGATTGAGGGCTCTAGAGATGGTTTGTGCTTCGCTCTCTCGTTCCATGAAAATGATGTTAGGTCCCTTAAGATATGCAAAGACGTGTTTCACATTCTCTCCATCTTGTTTTTAACGACTACCCTTCAGTTTTAATGAAGTAACGTAATAAGCTAAAAAAGGATCTTAGAATTTACACTTTGGTTCAATGTGAGAACGTCAAGTTACAAAAGAAAGAAAGCAGAAAACAGGAAGAAAGAAAAATGTTGACGGGATAAAAGAAGGAACCAAAAATGCTAGAAAAAAAGACTGAAATGAAACACACGATACCTGAATTATTAATACGATCACAAGACAAATAATTTACATTCTTTTCCTTCCATTTACAGAGATAAAGTAGAGTTCGTTAAAAGACAAAAACATTATAAAATATACGCAAAGTGACCAAGTACGTTCCTCTGTTAGATTAAAGAATTCTTTGCGATAGGTTTCCATAATAAATTTACGGTGACTGTACCACTAGATGCTGAATCTGCTCCTGTGGCAAATTCGTGCGAATTCGCAGATCACACAATTGGGAGACACTGGACGTATCAACAATATCATCAAGGCTATTCTCCGAAACTCTGTAACGTGGGGGAAATTCCTTCCACCCTTCCATGCCGCTTCACAGAACAGTTTTGCCAACTATTATATGAAAAATATACCTAATATCATGTTGGATATTCTCCATTGTCTGAAGTACATTATTTTAAGCGACGTTTCGGGTTTAGAACGTACTGTAGTTTTCAGGTGTTAATAAACGCTAGTCATAACTACAGAGAACAAGTACACCTCCTAATTTTATCCCTTGGGTGGAACAATGAATTTACGTCAGTGATATTTCAGGTCCTCACGGATGAAAATATAAAGATGAATTGTTTTCTGGAATATTACGCTGTGAAGTCTGGTAGAGGTTTACCGACGCCTTATTGTCCTGATGATGAAAGCAGTAAGCACCTCTGAAACGTCCGTAAACTCCAACGAGTATATGTAATATATCAAGTCTTCCTACTGATTTACTTAAATGAATTGAGTACCGTGACTTAAAAATAACCAAAATGGCCGAATCATATTGGTTATTAAAATGAAAAAAGAATAGCCAGATCTTATGACGTAAGAGACTGATAAATCCGTGTGGTTACTAAGGCAATAAGAGCAAATAATTTTTAAAAAGGCGCACATGCAGTTTTAAATACTTAGATTCTGTAAGCTTTCTGATTAAATTTCTATACACTTTCAAAGTTGTAAAGTCCTTTTAGAATCACCCTGTATAAATATTACGCATATTCCCACACCAATGTCTTCAACAGTGTAACAAGGTTTCACGAATATATATTGTAAGATTCTACGCGGTTCTACACGAATAAACTAAAAGGGAAAAAAAAGAAATGCTGACAGAATTTTATTAACGCTTTACAATTTTTGTCGTAAAATTAAATATTGGTATTTCCCTTTAACACAGTGCGCATCGGTCTAAGTCAGCTGAAATATCGCTTCGCTCTGTTTATTGACTCCGTTGCTAATGGATAAGCCGTGTATCCGATTAGAAATGCAATTCTCATTAGCCGCATGTTCCCACACGCCCTAAATTTTAATTCTTTATAAATTATCCTATCCGCTTTAACACACGGTACAGAATATATGTTGTGTTGGAGAGACTGACTAAACATTAATCATGAGATACTTGTATAGTGCCTTAAAGTAGGCCACAGGCTTCAATTAGTCAGTCTCAAGCTTTGCATGATTTAAAACTATACATTAATTACTACGTGTGATGAATTTTCCTTAAATAAACCTAGAAACGAAGAGTAATTTCATAACAAGGATGGATGAAACAAATAGAAAGACTTAGTAACAGAATGAGAAACGTTGATTAATTGTTAATTATTAAATTATGGCTGTCTTTAATTCAATACGTTCCATTACGATGGGGGAGTGAAGGTATAGAACTCACTTTCGCATAATAAAAGGAACGTCGCGGTCGAGTGGTTAGCATTCCTGCTTCATATTTAGAAGAATCCGGTTTTATATCTTTGCCTGGAGGCCAGCTCTCCTGGTTGTCCTCAGTCCCTCCAGGCAATCAAAATAAGCCACGACCGCATCCTTTCCAATTCTTCCTAATTCACTGTTCATCAACGATCCCAATATTGGACGCTGTATAGGCTGAACTGCTGAAAGCGTCGTTATATAAACTACTAACAATATAATCATAGATGATTATACTCGGCGAACCGACATCAATTGGACATCGAACTTCGGGTTTATAAACCGTACACTGTAAACTGTTTTAAGAATATCTCTAAGTATTCTTAATGGTCTACGTAAAGCTATATGAATAAATTTTATGCAGATGTTAATAAAACCTGAAATACAGTACTTCCTGTTATATGAGAACTAACAAGTGTAAATATAATAAAGTCACCTGGGGAAATCAACCGTGTCACTGTAGATTTATATTCAGAAGTGACGACTTCTATTTCTCGAGAGAATTTTATTACATTTATTCTCAGCGAGTACTTCAAGTCGTTTAAAGTGTAAATGTAATTAATTTTAATTAAGTTACAACCCGCTTTTATTAAGGTCTTAAAAACCTTACCTACGTCGGTCTGCGATAATGTCGGCGGAAAACTGGCTTAAATATATGCATCCACACAATGAATGTAAAATATATTACTAATATATGCAATATAGCTGACTAATATGTAAAATAAATAAAATTAACTATGTAGATTATAGTGGTTATTATATGTACCACCTGCTTTAACAATCAGTAGCAGTCGCACGCAGTGTATTTATGTGTTTCGTATGATTATAGCTGTAAGGGGCGATTATTTCCTTGAACAGCGTTAACAAATTGAACGTTATCGTGTTTTCTTTTTGTAGTAACTAACATTTAAATATTATTTAGGCGGATTGCAGCTTTAAAGGGTTAAGTGTTCGCTTTGGGAAACGTTTTCGCGAGTTACTGCCATAGTCACCGCATTGATCTGACGTCTGTTCGATTTACGACGCCCTGTACGTACGCGGACTGCAGACGGGCGTCGTGCGTCATGCGTAAAGTAAACGTAAAAGTTTACTACCACCGCCACTAGTGTATTTACACTTTCTTGTTTATTTTCAAAGGAATTTGTTTCAAGTTTCGCAAACAAAGGTTTCGCCGTATCGTAAACTGCTTTTAACGTGAAATATCTTACTCGTAAAATTGCGAAACTTTTGTTACCTTGTTTTCTTTGTCTGTCCTTCTAACAATATAGCAGAGTAAACAAGGCCACGGTGGTCTAGCGGTTAGAACGCTGGTCTTGTAATCCGGGAGGGTCTCGGGTTCGATTCCCGGCGGTGCCCGAATTTATAACTTGTGTTGGGCAAGGCCGTGGTCTAGGCAACACGGAGTTTTCCTCCGTGGCATCCCAACAATTACTCCATTCACACACAGAAGAAGGCAATGGCAAACCACTTCTGGATCATCTGCCAAGAACGTATATGAACAGGTCCCAGTCCGAGAAAAGGATGGAAGGATCCTGTTCATATGGACCTGTCCTCAGACAGAACACTAAATAAATAATAATATAAAACAATGTCTAGATCTAAATAAGATGGACCAACACCATATCAGACTGTTCATAATGTGCACACCTCACCAAATTACGAAGTCGTGGAGAGAAACGCAAGAATCATACAAGGACTGGAACATTAAAAACAATAATTTATCAAATAGGATGAGATGGAGAGGAAACTCCGTTTATTGAATTGCCAATGAGAATACCTCACCCAATCGACAATGCCCAATAAAATAGATACGGCTTCATGCCAGAATGCGAATGTAATTCGCATCAGAAGCCATACATATCACCGTATAATGGGATTCATTCTTAACATTATTTAACTACCAGGTAATTAACAAAATATTTAACATGCGTGGCATTTGAATCTGCAATCAATTCGAAATTTTAATATTTAATTACGCGAATCTCATTAACCATGATACAACTGTCACTTTATTAATGTAAAATATCAGTCAAATCACTTCACTGTATCACGAGGAATATTTTTATTGTTACGATGATATTTTTTTTCAAACAAAATGCAACCAGAAAATGGATTCATATCACAAAAAGGGTAATGAATGTTAATGTCTACCAGGAACCATACGCTTTAGTCGGCTTATCTGAATTTTTAATAAAAATTATCAACATTACCTGTTTTCCCCTACACATTGCGGCGACTTTAAAAGGTATCGCGAAGCTCGGCGTCGATTTTGCAATATCGATTGCAATTGCATCTAGATTATTATTTTCCATAAATGCGTCGTCATGGTAAACATCGCAAATACAGACATCACGACGATCGGCGTAAGTACTCGCTGAGATAGGCGTTGATTTCATGTTCTATGTCGGCGTCGGTTTTCCAGTTTCTCCTCCTGTGGCGTCCCCAGTTTATGTTCGCTGCCGATAATATCTTGAATCGGCGTCGCTTTGCTAATGCGCTTAGTTCCAGTTACCACCATCAGCCTTGATGAAGTGGTCAGAGATTGCCTCCGAAAGCATTAAAATCTTCCGCGGACACATTCTCACAAAACGTTTCCCATTAGAATTTTATAATTATCCTTTTGGTTTGTTCCGAATTAAGTAACACTTACAGATGATACGGCATCAATAAACAACCGCCAAACGATTTACTCCACTCGCCATTTACGTTCACTGTAACCCGAAAATAAGCCATTTTCATTTACGAAGAAGAAATTATTACAGGCCGCGTGAAACAAAATACGACGACCGCGTAAGTCTCCTTGGCTTTAGGTAGTTAATTCGGCTGGATTGTTGTAACAGCCGCGTTTCAAATTTAAAGGCTTATGTTTCTTTTCTTTGTTTAAGCATAGCAAGCGATAAGATTTCTGTTCAAAAATAAAAAAAATGTTTAATTGTTTTATTTTTCCTGTTCCGAAATCAAAGAAGCTCACGTCTGGAAAACACGAAAGCAAACAGTACCAAGGTTTTCCAAGAATGCGAAATTTAAGAAGCTGTATTCACAGCTCAGAGGATAAGGGTTATATATATATAACTTTGTGCTGGTATGACGTAGAAATATGAGCCTTGCTAGTTCTATATGTCATACATCTCTTTCTTCAACCCTAATCTTGCTATTCACGAGATATATCGATTTGAAAAAATCAGTCCTTCTGGTCTGAATATGGTGATAAACGTACCCCTCAATCTATCAACACTTTTAATTATTTTCGGCTCATTAACAACAAGAATTAAGTCAGTGTTTTTGAAACGATATTATTAATTATCTTCGCTAATATTCTGAGTTTGTATGTACCCCACACACTCAATGCAGCGAGGCTAAGTGTGCTTTTACGTTAGTGTTAGCTCACGTCACGCATACGAGACAGCTGAGTTGCAGGATAGCACTTTCAGAGGTTTTTGTATGGATGCATCATCCATCATCACGCTAAAAAGTTGTCAGAGTGTAGAAACACCTGTTATGTTTGCTTGTAATATAGGAATACCGAGTTTAACTACAGGAAAAGTTTTTATCAACGTAAATACACAAATAATAAAAAAAAATAAAAGGGAAATACATATCGTCTCCACGTTCAGGGTAGAAATAAAAGATGGATGCAGTATGTTCCTGTTAAACGATTGTAACCACCTAAAGACTAGATATCTAATACCACTGTTAAAAGTATATGCGGCAGACAGACAGACAGACATGACACTAGAGCGAGTGAACATACTGCCTCCATCTTCAGGAATGCCTACACAACGCTGTAATCCGGAAGACTAAAACTGGCATTCTTGAAGCTACGTTTATAGTTAAATTATGTAGGTCCCAAAGCTTACATATTTAGTTAAAATGATTAATTATTTATTACAATCAAAACTAAAACGTAAAAATTTGATTTCAAACATCGCTAATTCTTTTCATTGAGAATTTATTATACATTACAATGGACAAAATATTCTTTTCTAGATAGCATAGTCTAAATACGTTTATTTTTTAATGTATGAATTGCACTGATCACCATGAAAATTACCGCCAAAATTTTTTTAATATGCACAATTTTTAATATTCCCTAACTTTGGTTTGTATTAAAAAATTAACTTACATATCATTTACGCAGTTTAAATGATTAATGTAATTTAAATTATATTGAATCTGGGATCAATATTTAAAAACCTAGGCTTACAGTATGGTCATAAATACAAAAAAAAAAAAAAAACAGAAAAAAATAACATTAAAAACTTATCTTGACTCTAAATTCATTATACATTACGTTATTATTTCTTCTTACGAGAAATGGTCATTAATTGTCTTAAAACTGTTACATGATATAAACAATTGTTAAGTCCCGATATGCAATAGACACTTCAAAATTAACATAAAAATTTGCTTATCAATTATGTTATATAAATGTTATTGCCTACTGATATTATTTGTCCATCAGACGTTATAGTAAAACACGTGGTATAGAATTGTAACATGAAACCAGTAAAAATTTAATGACCGAATTTCGAAATATAATGGATGATATGTCTCTTTTAATTAAGACTGCTCCTAATTAAAAACTAACCCAGGATACTACCTATCCTCTCTCTGATTTTACGGAATTATCCTCAGTCACTCTATAACAATATCGGGCTATTGTAAGTGACAACCGCTTCCTCTCATATTGCCCATAAACGTTAATTCCTGTCGTACAACTTATTCAGCTGATAAATCATCGTTAAATATACCAAGAAATAACCGGAAGATATGCCAAGCGGGAGGCATATCAGGTCCTTGTAAGGCTGAACACTCAGCCGATCGCTTGGAAAAAAGACGTAAGCCGTAAACGTCCCTTCTGACTGAGTAATGGCGGCAGAGAGTGACTGACGTCATGATGAATGATGAAACCACACAAGTTTTCCGTCACTCCACGGGTTCAATATGAGAGCTTACAAGTTTAAGAAAGTTTCACGTGCTAATACTTTAATTTTCCACTTCTATTGTCTACAGTTGCTTCAACTTTCATCAAACTCTTAACTCTGAATATTCACGTAAATCACTTGATTGAACTTATTTAAAAATAGAGTACAACTTTAAACTTTCAAAAACAAGGATTATAATATTAATAAACTTTACAATTAATGTTGGTTAGTAGGTTAGGTTAGATTGATAAACATTTCCTGAATTTTTGGCCTTATGAGTTATTATCTATGAATGTATAATCGTTGTCATGGTAACGGAAGTCTTTAACTTAGATTACGAATTGTAATTATTACGCGATCTTTTCGCGATGTGCCTGAAATGAACACATTTTGGGCAGGTCATCTCAATCTGCCTGTCCTTGTGTCCGCATGATTTAACTCCAGAACTACAAGACGGATTTTGCTGAAATTTGGCATGGACGTTGTGTAACCTGGAATGTTAGGGGTCTCTCTATACGACAGGGGCACAGAAATTAGTGATTAGGGAATTAAAGATTTATAAGTTAATTTTCGTGGCAGTGGAGGAGGTGCGATGGGAGGGGGAGGACGCGATGGCAGTGGAAAATTTTACATTTTTCTGTGGAAAGGAGAATGACAATCATCTGTTAGGGAAAGGTTTCTTGTTCACAGCAGAATTAGAGCAACACTTAAGAGAGTATAGTTTGTTAGTGACAGGTTGTCTTATGTAATTCTATAAGGACTTTGGTGGGAATTATTGTCCTTAATGTTCAGGCCCCAACTAAGGACAAAAGTGATGATATCAATGATAGATTTTATGAAGAAGCAGAATCAGTATCTGGTGATAATAGCAAATTAATGGCAGATTAAATCAAAATTTGTAACAGGTGGGAAAATGTCTTTTCTCAGCTCTTAAATATTCATGGAGCTGATGATGTTAGAACCATGTTTAGATAAAGTTTAACTATACATTAAAAAGTTGAAAAGTTATAAATCTCCAGCTATTGGCATATGCTGATAATGTTAATTTATTGGGGGACGAAATAAATACAATATAGAGGAACACAGAAGTTCTACTAAAAGCTAGTAGAAAAGTTGGCCAACAAATACATTAAGAAAAAAAAAAGTATATGTAATGTATGCAAAATCACATTATGGTGACTAATAAATCCTTTGAAAGTGTGAAAAAGTTAAAATATTCGGGAACAACAATAAGAAATCAAAAGAATATTCACGACGAAGTTTGGAGGAGAATAAATTTTGGAAATGCTTGCTACTTCTCAGTCCAAAATATTTTGTCTTCCCGTCATTTCTAGGAACCTAAATATTAAAATATGCAAAACAATATTTTTTCTTGTTGTTTTGTATGGGTGCGAAACATGGTCTCTCACTCTGCATAATGATGAGCTTAAAATCTGTACTCCTCCCCCAGTATTGTCAGGTTGATTAAGTCGAGAAGAATGAGATGGGCAGGGCATGTAGCGCGCATTGATGGGACAAGACGTGTGCACCGGGTCCACTATTTGGGAAGCCTGAGGGGAAGAGACCACTGGGGAGACCTAGACGTAGATGGGAGGATAATCTCAGGCGGGATCTATGGGAGATAGGAGTTGAAGGAGACTGGATTTTGTTGGCCCAGGACAGGGTCCGGTGGATGGCTTTGGTTAGTTCGGTGATGAACCTTCGGGTTCCGTAAGCCATCTAGTTAGTTAGTTAGTTATGTAATTGGGCATAACCGTAAAATCACACTTCCTAGAATCAGTAATACCAATATGGCAGATGAAGAAACTTGTTTTGATAAATCGACACCAACACCACTTTCAAGATTATCTAAAGACACAAAACTTTATAAGAGTAATTTTTGTATAATGTATAACAAAAACATGATGACTACATTAAATAAAAAAAGTTTAGTGGTCGAGAATCGATCCTGCAACCCCACGCATAC
This sequence comes from Zootermopsis nevadensis, assembly GCF_977971745.1. Lineage (NCBI taxonomy): Eukaryota > Metazoa > Arthropoda > Insecta > Blattodea > Termopsidae > Zootermopsis > Zootermopsis nevadensis. The sequence goes on along the minus strand of NW_028259153.1, from coordinate 22,253,789 downwards.
AAATCCAAGACATTACCACAGAGCTAGCACGTCCTTGGAGCAAAACGTAATCACTTAATGAAGAAGAGATGTAGTCAGTTTGATTTGCATATTTTTCATACCCCACGATAGCAGTATATAAAGAATCAAAACGTTCTTATACTTTTTCACTAGTTACTGCATATCGTCTGCAGTTGATAAAGAGTCGTAAAATAACATTACATGAGAAAATTTATCTAGTACGAAACGCTGGGTAGTATAACCAATTGCACACGCCGAGAATTTTCCAGGATATAAAATTACTTGTTGCTATTCATAACTATAATGTTAATGGATACATTTTAATTTCAATTACCTTTCTGTTGTTACAGCAAATTCTTTATTCCTTCCGCATCCGTGGAAACAAACAACACACTTCAGTATTTTTACCCACACCTGTCGCACACATCAAATATCAATGTCATTCTGCCAACGCCACATTTCATAACTTGCAGCTAACAAACACAATAACACTTTTTCACTCTACCATCTATTCATAAACAACCGATAAAATTTATTACAGATATAAAAGCACTTTCTTACGCACAATACATAATGTAGCACGCGATTGACACTGCACGAACGAAAATGGTTTCGCTTGCTTATGGAGGCAAATTTCGAACCTACGCATTTGTCTTTTGTCAAGATGGCGGTACTGTATAGTCAGGAGTATTCGAACGGCACGACCATTATTCTGAGTAGATGGCTCTGCAGTAGTAAACCTTTTTGATTCTGCATGATTATTCAACACGTAATTTTTTTAATTAAAGTTTTTTTTTATTTCTTGGGCGTATCGTTGATTGGTTCCTTGTTGTTCTTCCCAGCACCTTGGTTTCAAAACCTATCATTATATTTTCTTTCCTTAACAAAATGTAATCTCTTATATTTTAATATTTACGTAACAGAAAATATAACCAGTTTTTCGAATGTTTGGGAGATGAAACTCAATTAAAGATATTTGCATTTCTATTTTATTCTAACTGTTTTCGTACATCACTAATATAATTCTTTTATTTTTCCCTGCAATCATAAATTTCACTGTTAAAAATAATATTAACACACATTTTTTTGTCAGTACGTGAACACAGTTGTTCATAAAAATTGTTATGTACACTTAAGGAATGTGTAATAAGTTATGTAATGTTAAAATATGACTGGTACCTGAGTTGTATACAATGCGACATCAGAACCATCTGTTGGGGGAGTTTTCTCAAATGGTACCAGTTAGAATACAAGAGGCCTTGAACTTGTCAGTCCCAGAACAACAGCCTGTCGCGGTGCGTGAGTGTAGAGTATGATGGTGTGTTATAATTCTATACGACTGTTTACTTCAATGTGATAGGATCTGGTAATATTATCGTGATATTTCTTTTTGAAGTTTCTTAAAATTATATAGTTTCGATATAAATAATTGTTACAAGGTTCTTTGCAAGTGTTTAAATGCGAAAGTGACTTATGTGGTGGCACGTGAAGAAGAGGGGTTGATTAGTGGCGACTGAAACAACATGAAAGTAAGTTAAACGTTGCCGAGTGGCATGTTTTATCCGATTAACTAACTTATTTCACTGAAATTTTCAATACTTTAATGCAAGATTTATAATTAAACATTTACGTATGTAATTAAATTATGTTTTATGTGTAATTAGTATTTAACGGTAGCTACTGCTAACTCTTGGTTCAGAGTCCATCTTTAAAATTAATAGATGCTTAATTAGCGGAAAAACTTCCGTGTTATGGAACTCGAAAGATCATTACCGTGTTAACAAAAGCCCCCTGTGATCTATAAACTAAGCCACATAAATTCAGTCCACATTACCTTACTAGATTTTTAGATACGTTTTAATATTATCTTTCCATCTACACTAGCTCTTTGAAGTTGGTTCTTTTGAAAAAATTTCTGAAGAAAACTAATGATAAAGTATTTTAAATCATTCAATATTTTCTGTCAGTCGCTTAGTCAGTTAACAGAAACAAACATAGTTATAAAAAAGTATTAACTCGTTTATTTCCAGACGATTAGTAAAAGGTTATGAAATGATCACGTGATGAGTACAACGTTTTAGAAACTATTTCATAGATATTTATGAAATCTGCTACTGAAACATTCCGCTGTAATTTGTTCGGAGTTTTTAATTTCATTTGTTTTGGTTGTGTTGTTCCATAATACCTTAAACAACACTGTCCCAATATGACTGTCTTTCTGGAGGCTTCGCCTTGTAGTCATGTAGAAATACACCAACGTTTCAGAGATGTTTAGTGCCTCAATTATTATAATTATCGTTTGGAATTAAGATCTATCTCTGAGATGTTTTAGATCTTTTGAAACAGGTGTTAGGACATGTGCCATTTTTCCAGGTGTCTTGCCGTCATACGCTTTTCAGTGAACCAGGTGCATCAGACTAGTAAATGCCACACATCTGTTCGACCATATCTTCCCACGCCCCCGAGGACACCTGTGGTTGCAGGCCGTATCTTGTCTCAGTAAGCCGCGTTATCTGCAAGTAGTGGGTCGATTTGTCTTGTCACAGTTAACAAGTAGTTCCCCAAGCCCCAGCTTACTACACGAACAAACTTCCCTTCGTCAAATCTGTGGATAGTATCCATACAGCTTATGCTGGAAAACGTTCAGAACATGTTTTTAAATCTAATTATTTAACCCTCTGTAGCCCGAAACCACTTATGTCATCCTTCATACATCCAAATGTCCTTCTGAGCATCCTGTTTTTTTTTAAACTCTTGTAATCTACCTTTTTCTTTCAAAGTAAGAGACCATGTTTCTCAACCATCCAAAGCAACAGGCAAAATTATTGTTTTATAATCCTGCTATTTAATATTTTGGAAACTTAAAGGGATGACAATAGTTTCTCGAATGTATTCTGTTCTTAATTTCGTCACTGACATTGGTCGATTTACCTTAAACTTTCTATCTGTGGCCTGCACATTTTTTTTTAATTCTCATCCTGACACATGCAGATGTACGAGGTCTGCCCCTTGTAATCTCACACACTTATTTTTCACTGGTTACCATATCGACCGAGTGGTTATCCCTCGTGAGGCCCCAGATACAAATCTCGGCTTGCAGACCGACTATCGACTTTCGTGGTTTTTCACAGTCCCTCCAGTCAAATATTATGATAGTACCCATAAAATAACCGCATCCTTCCATATCCCTCCCAGTTCATTATTTATTAATCATTCAACGCCATATAGGCTGCGATACGTACACTGTCATTAAACCAAGCGTAATTAAATAACTAAATTTGAACATTCAAATAATTATACGTAGGTTTAAAGATGTAGGTTGTTTTATCGCTTTAGACAAATACGATGCAAATTATCTGAGTTGTAGAGTGTCAATGCATAGCTTTTGTGCATCTTGTGCTATTGATACCCTTAGGAAGGTCATTGGACAGTGGAGGATACCTTTTAAACTGAATAGTCCGTAACATGATATCTGATACAAGATCATTACGCTGCAGTATATTGTGCTATAGAAAGAAGGACACGTGTTGGATGTCTCTGACACGACACGTGTCCGTCATCTAGGTCTTGTAATTCATCATCCATCACTTCCTCCTGCACTGGTATTAGCTGCAGCCAATAGCAACTCGCCATTTCACTACCTCATTGTCTCTACGTCAAAAGACAGAAACATACATCTGGTGATCGTCTAATCAATCAACTTGTCGTTCCGTGTTATTGAACGAAGACCCGTCGTAGATTACTTCTAGACTCCAAGCAACGCCCTCGTGTCGTGGACCCCTTAGCTAGCTGCCAACTAACCCTTTCTCTTTTAGTAAATACATCTCTGCATTTTAAAGAACCCTTACGTGTATAACCTCAGATGCTACAAATTAATTTAGTTCTGAGAGGATAACTTTAAAATGTATATTAACCAGGATTTGAGGGTGTGTAGCTCAAGATTCGGTCCGGAGTTTGAGATCGTTAACAGGATAATGTATCTGAGATTTGAAATTTTCACGACGTGCGGATGAAGATGTTCTTCTGGGATTTCGCGACGTGTAGACTTATAGTTAGAAACCGACGTTTCGGAGAGTCAAACTCAATTCATCTTCAGGGCTGAAGAACAAATTTATCACGATAATGGGTGTTCGGAATTTATTTAAAGAAACGTATAATTTATTTACCAGAATGTAGGATATTCTAGGCACATATATTTTTACCCTACAGAAAATTTTCACATACGTTCGTGCATTGATGAACATACACACATACGTGGCTCTGTTTGTGTCCAGAAACACCAACCTCTGTATATCAAGATGACAAATGTCTTGTCCCTGTTACACCTATTTGCGTGGTAGCTGCACTGCCATTACAAAGTGATTCCATTTTCCTTTGCTTTGCGTGCAGAAAGTTTATTTTCCTTGTCCCCCCTCCCCCTGTACCGACCCCTACTTCAAGGGATGATGTAAGGAAACGCTTGTCTGCTCTAAGGGCTTCGAACTGAGATGAAGCACTCAGAAAAGAAAGATACATTTTCTTGTAAGATTCCTGCATCAGACAGAATTGTATAAGAGGCACACAGGAATTGGAGGAACTATAAAATGTTACGAGACGTTCTGCCCCTGATGCTGTTTTTAATTCTGCCCTTCTGTCGTTTTTGTAAATACGTGAAATGACAGGCGAGTTACTACTTACGTCTATGCTTCATTCTGTTTGTAGATAATAGAACAAAATGCATCAGTTTCCTAGGTTACGTACAAAATATAATTCGAAAGTCTGAATGAAACAGACCACTCGCAAGACCTATGTGTAGATGGGAGGATAATATTAAAATGCTTATTAAGGAAATGGGCTTAGAGGATGTTGGTGGGTTCTTGTGATCGCAGTAATGAATTTTCGGGTCTGATAAAACACCGGGGAATATCTTAACTAGCCGAGAATGCTATTAGTTTCTTAATAAGAAATATTCTTCAGGAAGTTAGTTGATAATTAAGATTCTTTCAGGCGGTAGTGGTCTGTTGTATTTAATTATCATGGTGTCTGAGTAAATCCTTGTAAGTCGTTACACATATTAGAACAGTTGCAGTTGCGTAATAATATTTTTAATAATTTTAATATATAAAATTTTACTTATTTTGATTCCATATTAGGTGTTCTCTAAGTCTGTACTCAATTTATTTTTAAATGTCTTATTTTTATTCCAGTAACTGTCTCTTTGTGTGTGTTTACTTACTTTTGTCATAGTTTATCGTGGATTAAGCTGTTTATCCTGTTCCATTTTGCAAGTCAGCTATTATCGTACGTCTCTGGACGTCTATTCTCTCTAAATCTTTTATATCCGGTTCGTCTCATGAGATTTCAGGTTTCCACTGCGGCGAATATAAAGATGGATGTTGTACGAGTTTAGTCTCTTTAAAAATTGACCACTGTTACAGAGATGATTACAGCCTCTTTCATCAGGCTGATCTTTATTTTATCTAATATTCTCACATTTATCTCATTCTGGTTCTATTAACAGGTTCTCCGATAAAAGAATTTACATTTTATATTTCGTTCTTTATAAAAATTATTTCTTCAAGTTTAAGTTTATGTACACTTACGACTAGAAGCCTCGAGGACACAGAAGGAAAAATTAACACGCAGAAGAAATTCCACGAATACTTTGAAACTCAAATCTCAGAGCATAAAATTCCAACTATCTTTGTGAGCAGATACATGAGGAAATGTAGCTTCGTATAAGGTCTAGAAGACATCTAGGTCTGTAATATTTTAAAGGTAATGTTAGTAATCCATCTTAACCCGGGTGGAGGAACAGAGTGGAAATCATAGAATCCGAAATATCTCCGCAAAAGAATTCCTCAAAAGAAGCTCTGAAATAAGTTATTCGAGTTTCATAAATATGGAAATATAGCAGTCAGGCTATAAACGAAAATACATAAAGCTAAGGGAACCCGAACAGCGTTGCAAGTTATAGAGAGGCCTGCCGGGTCATCGCCCATAGAATTTTGTTGATGTTTGGGGTTGGCAGAGAGGGTGGGTTACAAAAATATGTGCAGGACGGATGAATGAGAGAGGTGTCAGATATAAATGTAACGGAAAGGAACTGGAATTGTAAGACTCTGATGGATGCTTCTCGGTATGATTTCATTCGAAATGCCACTGCCGAATTAACATTTTAAATCCCGGTGGTAAATATATGTACCGCCTGCTTCAGTAACACATAATTCTGCAATTTACTCACAGAGCGTATTTATTTTTCGTATAATTCTCAGTGTAAACAGCGATTATTTTCTTAAACAGCGTTAACCAGCTGATCAATGGTGAAGTACGGTGTTTTCTTTTCGGTACGGACTGAGTCCTTAAATATTATTTAGCAATAATCTGTCACAAAAATAAATCTAAAGGGAAATATAATTATTTAACGCGCGTTCGCAAGAATGATTAGCGACTATTGAAGTATTTCTGTCCGTCTGTCTGTCAGCATGTGAAACCAACATCGACGGCCAACGAAATTAACTTTAGTTGATATTGGGAGAGGTTCGATACGCCACTGCAGTGCGCACTTCGTGCTGATAACGCGGAATTCTTTACAGATCTCGTCGAGAAGACGAAACAAAAGACAGGCTTACCAACCTACCCGACCTGAGTCTCATTTTCATGGCGGTATTTAAATAACTACTTAAAGTTCTCGTCGGAGTTGAGCTTATCAAAGCGTCGTCTGTTCCCGATTCTCAAGTTGTGGAATTATATCGTAGCTCGGTGAGTTTAAACTTGTGCATTTCTCGCTGTAGTTGAAGCTGTCGATTATGAAGCTAGAAGGTACAGTAATTTGCATTGAGTGCTTCGGGATACACGTATCTTCATTCCCGTACGTTCAGTTCTTTATTTTAAGTGAGTTTAATTCTCGCCTCTCCGTTCCGTGCGCCTGAAAACGGGAGGCATTAAGTAGGCCCACCGGAAAGTCTACGCAAGTCTCAACAACTTTACCCTTTTAAAGAACAGTGCTAACTATACAGAATGTCCCATAAGTTCTGGACCACAACAAAATACGAGAAGATTTGAAGTGGCAAACGTTGTAAATCAAGTGTATCCAATCCCAAGCACTAGATTTTGTTTACCTAGGTCAAGGAATTACAGCTCAAACATTTGTTGTACGGGTTTAAACCCCGGTTGGGTTACTCATACATGTCTTATGTAAGCAGAGACCTTTAGGTTGGCCTATCATTCATACAGGGCATACAAACGTAGTCCAACTTATTATAAAATCATAACCTCATCGCTGTTAAATGATGATTAAGTTACTTAATGACGATGCATCAACTAAAGAGTTTTCAACATATAAATTTAAGTACGATGAATGCCACTAGTGGTACTTAAATATGGATTTTGAATTAGGTAACTGTGGTCTGTTTGAAGGTACGACTATGAAATTCTCTTTGCCAGACTGAGTAAAACTACGAAAACATCGGTCAGTACAGCCGACGACTTGAACGCTAATCAGCCTCGTCATAACCATTGATTAACATGGTGAAATATTTATGATTATGAAATAATAAAGGAAATGATATGAGAATATGCCAAAGGCATTGTAACTGACAAAATTTTGCTGTTAGTGCCTGAATCACGATTAGAAAATGTTTCTGTATGCAACTGGCGTCTCCTTTTGTAATAAAGCAGATGACAGTTCCGTGAAATTCAGAATTAATTTGCCCATATTTTTAAAACAGGAGTTAAGTACAAGTCACAACCTCTCTGACTACATTTGTTCTGCGTCCTGCTGGGAATCAAACGCGCGTCTCCAGCGTTCAAGATTGCGGCAGAACGAACTGCCATTGTGTCTGCAAACAGCGTTTTCCGTGTTCTTTGTGGTGACTAGAATAACAGAACAGCGTGCAGTATGGCTTCTTCCCATTTCTCGCTCTGAGTAGCACAAGAAGCTTCTCCTAAAGTATGTTGACACAAGTTGAAATGAAGTTTCATATCGATAGCAAAGGAACATCGATAAACATTCGTCGAACGTAGGAATTCTGTTCCTTACTTTTTTTAATCGTTTTATAAAAGACCTTAATAAAGATTCCACTCGACAGACCAAGACACAGATGAAAGGATCGTATTTTAATGGTTCTTACGGAAATAGGGTTTGGGGTTGTGGATTGGATTAATCTAGCTCAGGATGCAGATCAGTTTCTGGTTCTTGTGAATGGTAATGAGTCTTAAGTTTCTGTAAAAGACGAATAATTTCTTGACTAGCTTAACAACTGACAGTTTCTCAGGAAGGACTCTGCTTAATGAAGTTGCTTAATTCGGAACCGTGTAATGCACCTTATAAAATTAGAATTATTTTAATATTTGTTATGGTTAACCATAAATCTAGGCCGAGTAAGGTTTAAATGTAACGATTTTAAAAATAACTTCTCGACACTCAGACAGACAGAGAGTATTAACAGATGTAATGCCATGACACGAGTAGTTAGTTGATGGGCTGGCAATGTCATTGTAGACTTAGCTTTAAGCTTGACTGTGCACTTCTCGTGGGGGTCGCCGTTTACGTGAAAGACGATTCAAGTTGAACTAGTCCTGGCGAAATTTTAGCTTTTACATGCCCAGGATGACAATTTAATATGAATATTACAGTTTTTCCTTCCTGGGGGACGCATGTTGGGAACAGAAAAGAAAGAGGCTACTAGGAAGATCTAGTTGTAGATGGGAGGATAATATTCAAATGCATTTTAGGTTAATAGGTTTAGAAACTGTGGGTTAAATTCATCTGGCTCAGGACAGGAACTGGTACCTGTTCTTAATTTTGGTTTCCATAAATTTCGGGTAATTTATTAACTTGATAAGCGACTATCAGCTTCTATAGAAGGGCTGTGTACCACGGAGCTGCTTTTACAGACTTTTAGGTTTATTATCCTCAATTATCCTGCGTTCCGGTGGCATGGGGTGTGTTGTCTGATCAGTTGATAAGACATCGTAAAATAATCAAAATCCGGCAAATATAAAAATATAAAAATACGTGAAATTCCAAGAGCTGTGTATTCGCTTCAAGATTCAATCCTTCTATTATTTTAGGATGAACGTTTCAGCATAAACTCGTGTTATAATTTGTTTGATAAATATTTTAAAAAAAAAGCTGTATTAGACAACTTGAAAAGCAGAAAATATTTTATAAATATTGTGGCCTTGATATCTGAACTCGTGCAGTAAGTAACCCCAATATATCTTCGGTCTAACAACCCCGAACAATAGGGATCTGCCATTGATAGTTATTGTGACATAAAGCATTTATTTCCTTCTGAAATTTGTTCTTTTTCTTAGAAGTGTCTCACTTTGTCATCCGAAGGATGTCAGATGAATAAATGTATTTGTTCCGACTCTTCTAACCCAAAAAAGGCGTATTTTATCTCAGGCGCCTAGCGTATGGTCACTGGTGTGAATCAGTTTAACGAAGTTTCTATCTATTCGTTATTCTTACAATATGTCATTGCTACGAAGAAGCAAACGGAGCTTAACCAGCTTAAAAAAATTTACGAGAGGCTTTTCTACTCTCGTTTTCACTTTTACTGATTCTGCTTCTGACTCGTAGTGAAAGGAATGTAATGAGTGCTCAGCCGAAGGTGGATTCCAGCTCGTTGAATAAATAAAATGTTTTAAATTCATTAAATAAAGATATTAGATTTACTTAAAAGATTGAGGGCTCGTACTTTGCTTTGACGACGTCTTACAAAAACCTTCTTTCTTTTAGCATTAGTACATTTACTGTTCTATCTCCTTTATTCCTTTTTCGTTACTCGAAAGAAGATAAAACGAGGTCAGAAGACGTTTGGTTAAAAGAATGGCTTATAAAAGGGAGAGAAAGAATAAGAAGGTGAAGGTGAACTTGAGGAAATGATAATGGCCGTCCAAGTTAGGTTGAAAACACTGTTAACTAACCAACTAACGAACAAAATGTTTAACGAAGAAGCTAATTGGCTGACAGAGTGAAGCCAGAAATCAAATTGAAGAAAAAGCTGTCCTTTAATTAATTAACCGGTGAAACGGGATAGATCAATTACTATAGTGTCAGACTATGGACTCAACGACCGGGTTTCGATCTCCGGAAGGGGCGAAGAACTTTTTTTCTAGCTTCTGCGTCCGGATAGGCTCTGGAGCCCAACCAGCGTTCTGTTCAGTGGATACTGGAGGGTCCTTCCACAGGGGTTAAGCGCGTTTCGGGGAGTAAGAGGCTGGTTGAGTTCGAGATATATTCTGGCAATTATAATGAAAGGAAAATTTCGTTCTGCTGTCAGGAATCGAAGCCTGACTGTCTAGCCCATAGCCAGGGATTATATTGGCTAGAATGCCCCAAGGAACTGAGTAACTGGGAAAATTACTGACTCGCCGCCTTTGTAAGTAACTAACTACAAATGGCGTGTTAATAGTGATGTGAGGTGTTACGATGTTAATGACAATAGTCCCGTTAGACTTTTATCGACGTTTCAGAGATCCTTGCTGCCTCCACCATCAGGTTGATGAACCCAGAAGACAGTGACCTTCAGAGAAAGTTAATATTTTTTATCTTAAAGCGCTTATAATTGAAAGGGTTGTGGTTTCAGTAAGAGTCTTATACACTGAGTGTAATGGACACGCACATCTCACGTAGGAGGCAGCGAATACGAACAGACTGCTCGGCGTTCGGAGTGCTAAAATCAATAGTGAGCCCCCGCCGCCCCCCCTCACAAAACACAGAGGGAGATACCATCTTTTATTTCCCTCCTGCAAAAATACACAGTGTACTCACTCACGTGCCTTTGCTAACTGTGCCCTCGATGCTACGGCAAACCTTCCAGTGATAATGACACTAGCGTAACCACACTCTGATACTCGTCGGTACAGACTCCGTAACTTACTTAAGAATTCAGTCCGTACAGCAAAGAAAACACCACACTTCACCATTACAAAGATAAACTGGTTAACCCTTTGAAGCCTGAGCTCGTCTAAATAACATTTACGAATTCAGTCCGTACCGCGAAGAAAACACCACTCTTCACCATTACAAAGATCAACTGGTTAACCCTTTGAAACCAAACCTCATCTAAATAATATTTAAGAATTCAGTCCGTACCGCGAAGAAAACACAACTCTTCACCATTACAAAGATAAACTGGTTAACCCTTTGAAGCCTGAGCTCGTCTAAATAACATTTACGAATTCAGTCCGTACCGCGAAGAAAACACCACTCTTCACCATTACAAAGATCAACTGGTTAACCCTTTGAAACCAAACCTCATCTAAATAATATTTAAGAATTCAGTCCGTACCGCGAAGAAAACACAACTCTTCACCATTACAAAGATAAACTGGTTAACCCTTTGAAACCAAACCTCATCTAAATAATATTTAAGAATTCAGTCCGTACCGCGAAGAAAACACAACTCTTCACCATTACAAAGATCAACTGGTTAACCCTTTGAAACCAAACCTCATCTAAATAATATTTAAGAATTCAGTCCGTACCGCGAAGAAAACACAACTCTTCACCATTACAAAGATCAACTGGTTAACCCTTTGAAACCAAACCTCATCTAAATAATATTTAAGAATTCAGTCCGTACCGCGAAGAAAACACCACTCTTCACCATTACAAAGATCAACTGGTTAACCCTTTGAAACCAAACCTCATCTAAATAATATTTAAGAATTCAGTCCGTACCGCGAAGAAAACACAACTCTTCACCATTACAAAGATAAACTGGTTAACCCTTTGAAGCCTGAGCTCGTCTAAATAACATTTACGAATTCAGTCCGTACCGCGAAGAAAACACCACTCTTCACCATTACAAAGATCAACTGGTTAACCCTTTGAAACCAAACCTCATCTAAATAATATTTAAGAATTCAGTCCGTACCGCGAAGAAAACACAACTCTTCACCATTACAAAGATAAACTGGTTAACCCTTTGAAGCCTGAGCTCGTCTAAATAACATTTACGAATTCAGTCCGTACCGCGAAGAAAACACCACTCTTCACCATTACAAAGATCAACTGGTTAACCCTTTGAAACCAAACCTCATCTAAATAATATTTAAGAATTCAGTCCGTACCGCGAAGAAAACACAACTCTTCACCATTACAAAGATCAACTGGTTAACCCTTTGAAGCCTGAGCTCGTCTAAATAACATTTACGAATTCAGTCCGTACCGCGAAGAAAACACAACTCTTCACCATTACAAAGATCAACTGGTTAACCCTTGAAGCCTGAGCTCGTCTAAATAACATTTACGAATTCAGTCCTTACCGCGAAGAAAACATCACACTTCACCATTACAGAGATGAACTGGTTGACGCTGTTTAAGAAAATAATCTCTGTTTATTGTGAAAATCATAAGAAATGCAAAATAAGATGCTGCTGTTTGTTGAAATGGGTGGGGAAGGGTTAATATCGTCCCAAGAGTTAAGTTGTTAAAATACGCTTTCAAGGCAGAATTGAAGGGATATGTCAGGAGGCGGTCATGTCATATTTGAAGGTACTCTGACGCTATTAGCTTGGATTAACTGAGGGTAACCTACTTCATTTAGGATAGAAGTGAAATATTAAAACCGGAAGTTAAAACGAAATGCGTCTCATAAGTTCCCACGTATGTACCTACTGCATATGGCACAAACTAGCAATGGCGTGTCACCCGTCAAACTTGACGGGAATAAAATTTGTTCGTGATGAATAATAATACAATTTATTGCAGCATTATATTTTAAAATCGTATTTAAGTACAATATTTATAAGAAACTTGAAGACGGCAGTAAAAACTACCTCCGAAACTTTGGTAATCTCGTACCAGGCTACACGGCGCTTCAACCTAGAAAACATACATTTTTGTTTTGTTTTTATATCCAATCAGAATATTTACATACCGATACAGTATCAATTATTTCGCCCTTATTGTGAACGAAGAAATGTCTGACGTAATTTTACATAGAAGATTTACGTACGAGATGCAATGCAAAATGTCTGTTCTTCCTTCCATTTGTCTGCGCTGGACCGTGAAGAGATCCCGGGTCTCGTAAGGGCGGGCAGTGGAACAAAGACTTCTGTCAGGCCCATTGTGTGCTCCATTAGTCTGTACTCTCTGCCAGAGTTCTTATGTTGTTGTTTTTTTGCATCGACTCCAAGAGGAGAATTCACAGAAGGAGAATCTGTCCTACATGTCAGACCTTTTCATGTCCAGAATTACTCAACGGATTTAGATGAAATTTGATATTTGTCATATGCCAACATTGGACTTTCGACTCTTATAGGCACACGATCCTTAAAGTGAACTAATAGATTTCCAGAAAAACTGGTCTTCAATGAGAAAATAATTCTTAATACACTTTTCCATGAATAGAGGGTTTCTTGAGCAAATATCAGCTTCTCTAGAAGCAGTTTCTTTCTGTATTTTAGCGTACTGTTTCGTATTTAAACTCAAGAGAACTCTAAACCTTAAGACAAGTTAAATAAATTGTTAAAGAATAGTTCCAGTCGCTTACTTCGGATAAACAGATATTTTTTTAAAGCTAATAAACACTACATATGTTGAAGTGCACAGGGAGATTAATTTTTTCTATGTTCTTAAATATTAAATATGTATCGAAAAATATCAGTAAAAGTTATATGTATTAATAAAATGTGCATATTATAGTCATATATTATGTCATCGTTTGTTAGAAGACTTTTATAATTAGATTTTAAAAAAAATATATTAAGTAGAATTTATTATGGACCTATACAAATCAAAATAAAATTTTAGCAATTTTTATAATAGATTCCAGTTCATAATTCTTTCGTTGATTAGTGAAAGTCATATGTGGTTTCCCTATCATGCGTTCATTTGTTCGAATAAATTATTGATATCTTAGTGAAAGAATTATCCCTGTTTTAGAATTCTACGGAGTAACTATGCCCACAAGCAAATTTGCTACTTAAATGCATCATCAGGATAAAACGTCGCTTCTTGTAATGACTATTTGTCGTGTCGATAACCAACTTACACGTGTACCACGCGAAATTAAGTTTACTTTATCGACTTCACGAGCTTGCCTTGCTGTTAATTTTACTTGTTTAAGGACTCGTGAGAAATTAATCCTACAAGCTTTTGTGTAATTTTCTCAACACTCCAGAGAGATATATCTCGTTCTAAAATCTGCCCACATATAATGATGATAATGATTAAGATAATAATAATAATAATTTAATAATTATAACAAATATGGAAAGGTTCAATGTATACCGGAATACACAGGATATATAGCACGCATAGAAGAAATTATAAATTTGCTTAGAATTTTAATAGAAAAACTTAATAGAAAGATAAAATATACATACTTTGTTCTGGGCCGAGGAGGTTAAGTGACTTGGTGTGTGATACTAACCACCCTCTCAGTTCTTAAAACCAATTCAGTCGTAGTTTAACAAAGAATTATAAGTTGCTTTGAGAATACACAGATAAAAATGGGTTTTTTTTTTGACAAAGTGTTCAGTGTTAAAAAAGTTAAGAAGGTAGATGTTAAAATACATTAGCCACGAGGCAAACACGCTGAAAGCTTGCAAATTGCCTCCCTCCTCCTTTGTTTAAGACCGGTGTGTAATCGCAAAGACCACTTGCGGGTTGCTAAGCCCCTGTCATACCATATCGTCCCCTGTACTCAACCCCTTCGTATAGCAGCTTTGCTCTTTGAGGCATGCCCTGAATAAATTCGCAGTTCGTGGTTCCTTACGCTTTGTGAACACCGTGTACGTATCGCGTAAGCACTTGGATGTGCACATCAACACAGTTCTGTGGCACGGATGGTCTCTTACATTACGGAAAACACACCGTAAACACAAACATGCATACGATTACTTACGTTCTCCATTGAGCCGAGCCCTTCCTGAGAAGCCAGCGACTTAAGAAGTTTTCAACATTTTATGGAACCCAAAGGTTCATTACCGTGCTTACAAGAGCCCGCTATGCTCCCTATCTTTAGCCAGATGAACCACAAAAGTTTATGCGTTTCTGAAAAAAGAATGTAATTTGAAAAAAAAATTGAGTAATTACGTCATAGACGTCCGTCCGTATGGTCCCAAAAGAGCCTTAGATTCTGAGTCAGGGGTACAGAAGCACTGAATTGTGTCCAGTCCAGTGATGAGGGCTCTTATGTAAATGTTCGTGAACATTCCGATTTCCATAGAAGCTCGATAATTCTTTGATTAGTTCAGGAACTGTCAGCTTCTCAAAAAAAAGTCCCATATATGTTGGAGTTAATTTAAGTTACTCATTTTCATTCCTAAAACAAGAATCCGTCACCACAAAAGATTAACTTAGCAAGACAAAAAAAATAACACCGAATGGGAATCGATCCCACGACTCGAGTCCTTATTACCATACGCCGTGATAATCAACACTTAAAAGACGTTGATCCAGGGTTCATTGTCCCCGCTCCCAACTTTTACAATCTTAAGACCTATTCACGATAACGTCGTATTTTCTAAATGAAGGCGAGATGTGTGGGTCTAGTTCTCATTGACAGGCACCGACAGAACAATTGATTATAGCCCGCTAATGGGATGGTCGACCAGCTGTTCCATTATACGCGCCCCAATTTGCCCACTTGTGTTCTGCGGGCGTAAGAACGTGTTTGCTCAATGTATCCAATGATGTCCCTTCCATTTATATCCCGTCGTCCGCTGCTGTTTGTTGGAGGAATTGAGCACTGTAGCAGCGTAAATACAGATGTGTGTCTGTGACGGAATATCGTAGGCGTGGTACACCAATTCTGTTGTGGTCTGCGTGGTGAAGACATGTAATTTGTGTTACACATGTAAACAGTCTTCTTTGTAAACGCGTATTTATCTGTTTTTTTTTCTGTGTCTCGTTGGCGTCAATTTTGTTCTATTTCGGACACATGTTTAATATTTGCATGCCAAGGACACTACAGATTTCAAATTATTTTCCTTGTACATCGGTAAACATTCTAACTCAGTGTTTCAGACACGTTCTTCAGAAGCTCCGTCCATATTACTCCAAGACCACCTTGATATTATTCTTCCATATTAACCTAGCTCTTCCGAGCGATCATTTCAGGTTTTCCAACCAAAATTTTGTATGTATTTCTTGTCTCCCCCCCCCCATGCGCGATACTTATTCGACCTCTGTCATTCTCCCTGATTTTATTATCTTAATAATAATTGGTGAAGTGCACAAATTATGTAGCTCGTAATTATGCAGTTTTCTCCGCCAACTTGTCATTTTATTTCACTTTGATTCAAATATTGTCCTAAACGCCCCTTTATAAATCGTCGTGAACTCATTACATCGAAAAGATTTTAAATTAGTTTTGATATTGCACGGAAAACTTGAATAAATACAACTTAGGAAATGTAGGCTTAGGTGGGACGATAATATTAAAATTGTTCGCAAAGGAACATGATATGAGGTACTGTAATATATTCACTTGTTATAGGATAAGGATCGGTGACGATCATGTAAGAATGTTAATGAACTTTCGGTTTCCATAGAATAAGGTCAATTTATTGGCCACCGAACAGTTATTAATTCCTCTAAAAAGACTGTTCATTCGAGTTAATTACGTGGTCTAGAACGATTGCATAGGATTAGTACGGTAAAAATCCCATTTAATTGTGGTATTTTCTCACAAAAACTTTATTCCAACGATAATAATGACGGTGACTTTAAATTTAATCCAAATCCTTCAATCTATATATTATTTATTACTCTGTTCGTTAAAGTCGGCGTGACCTGTACCAACATCCGCTCACACATTTGATGTGAAACCCGTCTGTAAATACTGGACGAAGTGTATCCTATCAACCTGGTGGCACAGTCTTCTGAGCTGACTATACCCTGCAGGGCGTGGTGGTGTCACGTGACGTAATATGCCCCGCGGTGCGTTATGTACTGCCCAGCTGTGCCTCTAATATGTACAATGATGACCATCACACATTCTCATAATAATCACGTGACAGATCGCAGCTCACCGTACGCTATATCACTTCAGCGAGGAATTCAGAGTTGCCAGGATAAAGGGTTATAAGCCCTAAATGTCCAGGCAAAAGAGGAAATTGGCCGGGTCAGGTTTATTAATTTTTTTAAAAAAAAAATTCTAGGCCTATAAAAATGCGACATGTGAGTTGGAAAAGTCATAAAACTGAAGTGACAGTTTCGCTGAATTACTAGTAGAGTTTTATGAATGAATTATAGTCAGTAAACAGCGATCATATTTCGCTTGTAATTCTTTAATTATAATTCTTTGTTCGGCACCGATAAATTGTTCGTTCAGAAGATAACACACAGGAACACAACTGAGAAATAATGAAGAATATTTAAAATAAATTAAGAAACCACGTACTTATTCTCAAAAAAGCCGATTATCTTATAAATAATGATTATGATCAAATTAGCGACTTCCTGAAATCAAACCATTCCACGAAATCCATAAAATTATCAAATGGCGAGTCTCTCCTTTCTGGATTTGATAGTCTTAATGATTTATATTAAATTCGATTAGACTTCTGAATTTATACAAATTTTAAAATGTTTTATGGGTCCTAAGGGTGGAACAAATATTTATTGTCTCTGATAACAGATTTCTGAGCATACTATCTGGACGTACAACAGACATGATGTTAGCCAATATGTCCTTATAAAATATTGAATTTCAAATATCCCTATCCCCGTAACCGTTGAGAATAAAATTCGGAAGTATTGAAATATATTCGCCGGAAACTATACAAACTTGCCTGCATTCGTAAGTATCGTGCGCTTCTATAAGAAACTTAAATCTGTTCGCACACTGTCTACGCAAATTTAAGAAACTTATTTTTGTCGTTTTTGTATATTAGATGTGTATTTGTTTGGAATCTGTCTACAGAATGTTCAAAAAGCTTGTGTACAGCTGAAAACAAAACACATACTTGCACATTTCACTACAAACGTTCTTTCCTTTGCGACTGTAATTTTGAATTGAACGTTACGTCATAAGTAAACAGCTTTCATAAACCCACACTACCAACCTAACCGAAAATAACTACGTTCCCAATCTCTGCAACTACGTATCTACTGCGTAGAGAATTTTTAAACATTCTGTACTTTTGTAGGTTTTCACGGCGGAGGATCTGAAGATGGCTGTATTCTATTCTGTATTTTTATTCTTTTATTTCAAATCTTTTCCACTAAGTTTAAACGTAAGTCTAGAAATGGTTGAAGTCTGCAGTTTTCTAACAGTGGTGCGTTATAATCTGTTAAAGTGGTACTTTGGACTTTGTCCATCGTCTGTATTTCAATAAAATTATGGCGTTTTAGAAACTAGGTCTGAGGTTAGATCAACCAGGGGGCCTAACACCTAGGATTTCTGTGCTAATCACCTTCACCTGAAGACGGAAGAGGATACAGCTTCCGAAACGTTGTAATTTTATTAAAGTATAACGATGGACAAAGTCGAAAATACCACTTTAACAAATAAATGATTGTTTATGAGTGAGGGTTTCTGTCTTCATCCTCCTCCCCCCCCCCCACACGTAGGAATCACCCCCCCCTTCGTCTCCGCAACTTCAGTCCCACGTCCATCTTTTCCAGGTTGTGCGTTGGTGACTCTGGAAACGCGTATTTACATATTTCAACACTCACCCTTCGTCTTTATTACTGGGACGCGTGTTTCTGTATTTCGCCATTGAAATTTCTTAATGTTACCAATATAACGATATTGTGTATATGTTTCGAAACAAATTTTCCTCCTGGGAATAACAACTCTGTAATTTATCGTTCGGTTCATTAAGCAAATAAGACAGAGGAAATGTTTCTAAAACATTCTTTTCTGTATCTCAATTAATTTACGTTGTTTGTCATCAGTCTTACAGATCAGAATTATACTCACGAAAAATAATTAAAAATAGATTAAGTCTGGAGAATGAAAATATTCTGTTCACGGCATTTTTTATCATAAATACTATCTGGAAAAAATTAAGTTTGAAATTAAATGGAAAGGTAAATTTTACACCTCGCTTCGTGTGGGTGAAAAACTTACTTTGTGATTCTAAAAGAGGAAAGTGTTTAAGATTAGGACGCTGAAGAGAACTCTTAAAATAAGTGATAGAAAGTTACAAGAATTTCATAACAACATGTTCAATAATTACTGTTCTTCGCCAAATATTGGGGATAATAAATGTGAGATAGATGTTATATGTAGCACAAATGTGAGAAATAACAAATGCATACCAAATTTTAGTCGGGAAGCGTGAAAGAAAAATACATGAGAAACGTAAGTTATGTGGGAGATAATATTAAAATGTATCTTAAAGAATAGGATGTCAGACTGAAGTAATATAACAGCGGTTATTTGGAACCTTGTCATATTTTTATTAAAAGGGCGGAATATTTTTCCCATAATTTCTTTGTCTGTTGTAATAATATTTGTGTAGTTCTTGGTGAAAGACAATCTCGCGCACGATGATATATACAATTAATAAAACAGAACATGGCGGTGTAGAAATTTGTTTCCATAAAAACCAAATGCATTCCCCAAGGGAAAATACAAAAAAAAAAAAAAAAAAAAAAAAAAATCTTCTCAACCAATTAAATTAAAACGAATCTAAAAATGTGTATTGTCCTTGCTGAGATACGGATAAACAGATCTGGCCTTCTAACTCTATTCGTTTGGTGGAAAATGAAATAAATTAATTTTATTAAAACTAAGGTAGGAAGACCATAACTTTTCTCTGTTAGTTCAGGGAATGTTTTACATTTTACGTATAATCACTAGAATAAATGTGTAAATAGTTTTTGTAGTTACGTTTGTGCATAAAAACACTTCTAATAAATTCCGTGAACAATCTACATAAAATTAATGTCAACTTAAATTGAAATAAAATTGTTCCTCGTAGTATTTACACCGACATAAAATTGTCCTCATGTGGTGTGTATGTCCACAGCTGTATTTAAAATATTCGTTTATATAAACTCTGCATTTTAGTATGGAATGGAGTAACTTCTGTTATGATCATCTTTGCAATTTGTTATAAATATAATAAAGAACGACGAGATTGACTGGGCATGTAGCATGCATAGAAATGACGAGAAATTAATATTGTCTCAACAAGAGTTGAAAAAATATGTAGCAGAAACTTTCGTCATTCGTTAACATTTCGTCTTAAAGTTACAGTGTTAGAAATTTCTTCAACTCAGTAAACAACTTTAGAGTAATAAAGTAGTTTTTTTATAAATTACGCATTAAGATATCCAGACGTGGCTATTTTTCAAAAGGATGTTGCTTGTTACTCTTTATGTCTAAGTTTGTTTTTAGGAGAAACGTGAAAAATGAGATCAGAAGTTGCTACGATAAAAGCTACATTGACTTGTGGGAAGTCCACTCCATGATACTTGATGTTTCTGTTAGTTCACGGACAATCTGGAATCGTCTTTGTACCTTCTGTGTTCCGAGATATGTCTTGGCAGATCCTGAGACTGTAAGTGAAATTGCAAATCTCTGGAACGAGCCTCTTCGAGAGGGCTATTTGGCACGGATAGTGTTCTTCGCGTGGTGCTCTGCGGGTTGTGCTTTGTCAAGGGGATTGCAGGGGAACAACCACTTTGGAATGAAGCCAGTCCATCGGTGACCAACCGATACATCGCGACGTCCACGTTCTGTCCTTCACTACCCATTCACTCATTAGATCTGATTAAACAAGTAAAACTTTCTGTCGTGATAATTTAGAATTAAAAGGCACATATCACACACATGACACGTATGCAGTTTTCAATTACCCTTTAAAACTATACTCTCGATCTAAATAGTATTTAAGAATCCAGTCCGTACCGTAAAGAAAACACAACGCTTCACCATTACAAAGATCAACTGGTTAACGCTGTTCAAGTAAATAATCGCTGTTTACACAGAGAATCATAAGGAACACATTAATACATTCTGCGGAGCTGTTTAATGTTAAACCGAAGACCTGCGTAGCTGTGTGTACCAAGTGCGTCACCCTGACAACCAGGCCAATGTATTGTTTCTATTTGACGTTATATCTGATCAGAAAGCGTGATCATCACTGCAATAATAATGCAATCGAGTGTGTTTATGAATTATTTTTTATTTAGTGTTCTGTCTGGCGACAGGTCCATATGAACAGGATCCTTCCATCCTTTTCTCGGACTGGGACCTGTTCATATACGTTCTTGGCAGATGATCCAGAAGTGGTTTGCCATTGCCTTCTTCTGTGTGTGAATGGAGTAATTGTTGGGATGCCACGGAGAAACTGGGGAAGCCCCCGGAGGAAAACTCCGTGTTGCCTAGACCACGGCCTTGCCCAACACAAGTTATAAATTCGGGCACCGCCGGGAATCGAACCCGAGACTCCCAGGATTACAAGGCCAGCGTTCTAACCGCTAGACCACCTCATCTTATTATTATTTAGTGTTCTGTCTGACGACAGGTCCATATGAACAGGATCCTTCCATCCTTTTCTCGGACTGGGACCTGTTCATATACGTTCTTGGCAGATGATCCAGAAGTGGTTTGCCATTGCCTTCTTCTGTGTGTGAATGGAGTAATTGTTGGGATGCCACGGAGGAAAACTCCGTGTTGCCTAGACCACGGCCTTGCCCAACACAAGTTATAAATTCGGGCACCGCCGGGAATCGAACCCGAGACCCCCAGGATTACAAGGCCAGCGTTCTAACCGCTAGACCACCTCATCTTATTATTATTTAGTGTTCTGTCTGACGACAGGTCCATATGAACAGGATCCTTCCATCCTTTTCTCGGACTGGGACCTGTTCATATACGTTCTTGGCAGATGATCCAGAAGTGGTTTGCCATTGCCTTCTTCTGTGTGTGAATGGAGTAATTGTTGGGATGCCACGGAGGAAAACTCCGTGTTGCCTAGACCACGGCCTTGCCCAACACAAGTTATAAATTCGGGCACCGCCGGGAGACCCCAGGATTACAAGGCCAGCGTTCTAACCGCTAGACCACCGTGGCGGTGTGTTTATGAAAGGCTAGTTAATAACACAAACTGCTTGATTTCTGAACGTTGCTTCATCACATGTTATTTTGAGCGTGTCCGTCTGTCTGGGTATACGCATTTGAAGGAATTGCGTTCTGTTGTAGTCCATGGTTGTCAGTGCGAAATATTAAACATGAATCGTGACATTTTTGTCAGTGATATTTGTGGGTATAGAGTTGACCTTGATGTTCGTTGCCGTGATCACAAAAACCTATCTTTAGACTGTATTACGAACTAGTTTAATCTATACACACACTTTTCTTATCCCTCTTTCCTGAGATTAAGTTTAATGTTATCTTTCCATCGGAAATCTAAAATAACGTCTTCTATTCAGCTTATCAAATCCAAATTTTGTACAAAAACCTGTTTATTGATAGATGTTTGTTTTTGTTCACAGTGTGAGTCTTGCCTACAATCAGCGGTCCAGAATACCGGCTTCTTACGTTATATTCCTTTAAAGGTAAGACTCAACAAAGTATTACAGTCCTATCGCTTTTAAAGACAGTCGTCTTTTGGGATATTACAACGTGTAATCACATAGAAGTTGATCGACGTTTCAGAGGTGATTACTGCCTCAGTAATCGAGATTGTAAGAGTTCTCATCGCCGTGGAATCGTCAGATGTTACATTAAAAGCGAGTGACTATTTCGTCGTCCTGAGACCGATCTTTCGTGCACTGGGTGTGGGATTTGCGATGACCCCGACGAGGGTTCAGCAGCATTATGAGGACATCTGTCACCGCTGATGAAGTCGGTGGAAAGTGAAATGGAAGGGGTATTAGGGTTCAAAGGCGCTGTTCCCCGTGGGATGTGAGATCGTTTCCTGCTTACTTTGACGTCCTGTGTATTACGTTCAAAGACAATGATACACTTCAGGCACGGTAGAACACTGCAAGCGGTTATATAATATTCAGCGTCTCTTGTACTTAACAGTCTGTCGGTTTATGTTTTGTACTACGAAATGGAAGTGTAGCCATCAGCTTGAGAGTTTCAGAGACGGAAATTGATACCATAATGTGTAATTTAGCAATTATAGGAGTTGGGCTACTTCTTGGTTCCTTCCGGTTTCTTTAATATCTATCATAATCATCATTGGATATAAGGCGTCAGCTTTTTTTATCTTTTCTGAAGATACAAATTTTGTGTCTCATCTAGGAGACGGGCTGCATCGACTATGTAGTGGTTTCTCTCATTTACATAAAACTGATCTTCTGATATCACTTTAAAACAGACCATCCTAATAAAATCATCATTGTCTCGGGATACTAACTTTAAATAGACCACTACAGCAAACTTTCCTAATCATCGCGTCATTTGATGATATATAATCTTCTTACTTAAATAATCCGATAATGAATCAAGTATTACTTCATATCATAAAAAAATTCGAAGACCCTGTGTTTAACCCAAGAAGTTATAAGTTTTAAGAGGGGAACTTAAACTTAATATTTAGATGTTGCCAGAGGCCGTTGAATATGACGACCTTTTCCTTCCCTTTGTATTCCGTGTCAGTATGGCGACTGACCGCAGGTCATCAGGTGAGAATACCGCGCTGATGTCCTAAACAGTCACATCGACAGGACGCGAATAGCGGTCAAATATTTGCAGTTCGGTCACTCCTCCCCCCACCCTGTCGCGTGCATCAGCAAACAACGGCCGAGCGCATCGCATTACTTATGACGTCACCACTCGTTTAGCTGACGTCATTTGACCAAAATGCTGTATCCTTAATTTTCTTATACTCAGTTCAATCTATAGACGCAACCAGAAACAACGTGTATAAAAATATAATAGCCAATGTCCGTCACGCTTGTCAGTGGCGTGTGTCGTTCATGCGATGTAGAAACGAAGGTAATTAACGTCTTGACGGTGGAGCCTCTGGTATCAAAATATGCAAATGAGGCGATGGCGACGCCTGTAGTGGGGCCTGGAGGTGTCAGGAGGTAGGTTTCGTGTTGGTGAGTTTGGCATAAATCTGTCTTCAGTCGCCATGAAAATATTTCCGAATTTAATTTTCTTTGTGGAATTTTTTTTATATAAATTCTGTACTTTTTTTTCTGTTTGCGAACGTAATCTTGCAATAACTTGCATCACTGCTCGTAACAAAAAGGTTCATTCCCGTCAACTTGGACGGGTCATATTACGCTAGTTAATGATTGATTACGTGGCCAATCTCACGACATGGAGCGTCGTTAGGTTACGGAGGGAGTAGACGCTCTCCACATGAAAGGAAGCTGCGATTATATTTCATAATTCAATTCAGTGCTTAAAGTATCTGGGTTTTAATTAAGCTACATTTTTATGACGATTAAATAACGGAGGTTGAATCGGCGAGATTTGTTGGTAATCCTCATGTGTCGCTTGTCAGACGTAAACATGGATGGGTTTTTAATATAAAGAACATTCCTTGGACATGTAAAGTGAAGAGATAAGGAGGCCAAATTTTGCGATGTTGTTCAGCGACTGAATAATAATTATCCTTCAAGTTTCAAGATTTGTTTGACTCGCTGAGTAATTATCAGATATTCAAGAAATATCCTACGCACTTTTATGACTTGGTGCTGAAGCATGCGGTGATCCTTAACACTTAGGTTTGTGTTGGGGTGCGTGTCTGCACCAGTTAGATACACTCTACATTTTGCTGGCTTGGTAACTGTTCCAGTTCCATTAACAAAGATAGTCCGCTGTAGACAAGTTATAAGACTGCGCAAAGTGCTGCATTTACAAGGCATCTCACGCTTTCTGGCCTCATATTCGGTCGTTAAAGATTCAAAGCGTCGCATTAAATGGGGCAGGGTTCTGCTGTTGTCTGCACAAGACCAGGACGAGGGATGGAAAAGGGTCATTCTACCATAACGCGCACATTTAAGGGATGTTGTGTACACTCCCATGTGTTAGATCGTTTCACAAAGCTCGCTGAAATTAAAATAGACTATCGTGTCTCTCCGGCTGTCTGTTGGTCCGCAATATTATCTCATGCCCAAAACATTTGAAAGGATTTATACAAAATTAGGCATTGATGTCAACACTGAAAGTTTTCCGGATAATTTAAATTTGTTTCGTTGTGATCCAATATAATTCTCAATTTGGGCCCTGTATGTAATTAAAACCTGACTTTATAGATGTTCCTAAAAACTACTCCTTATATGTAATTTTTAATATAATGTTGACCTTGGAGTTACGTATTTATACACTGGTGAGCGTAGAACATATTACAAGGAAAATAATTTGAGGAATTGCAGTGATGTTTGTAGTTCTGTTTGTTAGCTTTTTAGAAGCCTTGTTTCATTTGCAAAAACGAATTTAATAGTTTCAGCAATAAATGAATGTTAAGATCAATTGTGTATGTGTAATATTGTAAAAAATTAATTTGCAAAATTCGTGTATTCCACAGACATATATCTTCTAATTTTCTTTTTTACACGACTGTGATTGTCAAAGTGTAACAAGGCGTTAAGTCTTCCACTTGCAAAATTAATTGCAAAATGACAGCTTTAAAAAAAAACGATGACTGTATTTTTTTTATACTTGGACTGAGTTGATTCTCCTGGGAAAAATATACACATTCAGGCATTGTGTAACAGAATTATAAAACGTAGCTACGTCTTTAAAATTCTCCGAAAATAATCTGACGGAAGACCGGTTTTGAATTTTTTACTAATCAGTTTTCGATACTCCTGGAAATTACAGCAAAGTTGCGAGTTTATTAAGAGTTTGTCGCCGTGATGCTTAGCCAACATCTCCGGCAACCCGGTTATGCGTGTTATCTATACATAGCTTTGCAGGCGAAATTCTTTTACAGATTTTTGCCGTTAATATTTACGGTTATGTTAGGTCTAGCTGTTTGTGATATCCAGCAGTAAAACATGAATAAAGGCTCTTGGTAGAAAAGATATGAAAACTTCTTTACCTTAGGTTTCCTTGGCTGCTTTATAATATATATATCATCGGCTTACGAGGGTGAATGTTGTAGGAATCTTAAACATTTTGACTGACATTGCAGTTTCAATTTTTAGGACGCCTTGTATAGAGCAGATAGTAGGTTTCAGATGGTATAGCGTCTTGCTCCTTGTTTCTCCAATCACGTTCTTCGCTTCCATCTGAACACACAATACCTGGACGATACAGCGCTTCTTGAAAAAAAACCTAGCACATATTCACCCTGAAGATGGCAGTTTTATTTATTGTCGAAACATGAAGCCTGGAATATTCGTTGTGGATCATCCCCGAAAGTAGTAATAGTCTTGAAGCACGAAGGTAATTCATGCGTGTTTATGATTTTATTGTTCCAAATACGGTAAATGAATGTACTGCGTAACCTTTGATATTTGCAGCCAGGTAGTTTATTAAGGCGCAGTGAGTAATGACTACAAGTTGTGCACGTATATATTTCAAGTTTCAGTAAACAAGTGTTATGAACTTCTTCAGATGTTATCGACACACCTTCTCCGTGTCTACATCTAAACTAAGGAAATGTATGCAGTTACGTTGGTGTTATTTAGTGTTTAAGTATCATTGCTGAAATTTCGACATCTTATTCTGTTGTTATCAAGAAATAAATTAAATTAACATCAAATGAAATTGTGTGTGTTAAGAGGGTTGGGGGGGCGGGACAGGGAAATTAAGACGCAAACAGGAAAGAAGGGAAGACAGAAATAGGGAAAAATAATAAAGAAATACACAAAAGATAGCAATAACACGTCATATATTTTCCTGGGCGCTTGATACAGAGTGAATGTTCAATGCCTTCAAATTTCTTTGTTGCTCAACAACAGCTGTATACTCTTATTTAAAAACATCAGTCATTATTTCTTACTACAGAACTGGTGATATTCTTGAGGTATACATGCCAACTTCTCCTCCCCCTCGGTCACCCTTTTAATTATTACGTGCTTATATTTCTGAACGTAATTGCATTCCATTACAATGTTTTTATAAAGGATGTATACAATAGCATCAAATGGCTTTTAGTCGGTTAATGCACGAATTACGTAGCGGTAACACTGTATTTTCATACCAAGCGCTTAAAATATGACAGGCACATGAGACTTTAATAGGTTGTGAGGGAGAAAATCCCATTCTCATGCATCATGTTTTTCTTCAGTGTAAATTGCAAAAATTTTAAACAAAATTTATGGGCGGGGGGGAGGATATTTCTAGCCCCTCTTCCCCTCATCGTATGTGACATGGATTCTTCAAAATCAAACAATTAATGTTACATTTTACAATTAATCAGCTTATTTGTAATTATTTTATGATGGAAGAAGGTACAATCCCGAAAAAAACCAGTGATTTAGTATGAAAATTGTCCTCAGCTCATAAAAAGTGACGCCGATAAAACAGAGATAATTTAGAACAAAAAAGAAAACACCTACGGAAGAGGGGGACGGTCATGAAGACGTTAGCGCCGCACTGTGTCAGCAGGCGAAAGTCATGAGACAAAAGAAGAGCGACTTGTATCCCAGCGCACGATGACTTTCGGTAATATGTGTCGGATGTTTTTGCGTCGCGAGAAATACGGAGTCGGCAGTAAGAGTTTTTGAAAGTTGTTCTGAAGAAAGTAAAATATGCGAGACATTAAGCGAAGAAAATCTTTAAAAAAAAACTTGTATCTCTTTAAAGTTTCATGCGGTAACTTCTTAGAGAGTTACGCTATTTGAATGAAACAATCTTGGATAATGTTCTCGTTTATTCGCGATAGTAGGAATAATCTTAATCTATTATTTTCCAAAATTTCTTAATTCTTAACATTTAACGTCCTGGTATTTGTAGTTGAGGTAGGAACTCATATGTTATTGTTACCTAGGCTATGAGAAGTAGATTTCTATTGTAATAATGGTTAAAATCTTGTAAATTTGTGTATTAAAACATATTTAGTTACTATCATTACTATTCGTGTAAAATATTACTTTCTATGTTTTATTTCGAACAGGGTATACTCATCTTAGGGTAACATTTAACGAAATGTAAGACATAATTTTCTTTTCTTAATAGCAAAGTAATAATATACAACATTTTAAACAAAACAAATGGTAGGAGCATACTGCACGTCTGAATTAAGTTGTCATAACTTCGAAGTTGTTACACAAAGCACGTAAACTATGCAAAAGGCCCATTCTCTTTCATGAAGTTAACTAACAATAAAATAAATTAAAAACATTTGCAGAACAAAAATTAAAGGCATTTTTGTTTAAATTGTTTTATATGCCCTACATATAATTTCCAACCAAATTCGTTTCTGTTTAACTAAAATTAATTACGTCAACTTAAAATTTCGCTTAATTATTTTTGCGTATATTAGTACCTTCACATGGCCGATATGCAAATGTAGAAGACCTTATGACATTCGCTGAGTTTGTAGTTCAATTTCCTCATGCATTTGTTGATCTCAAATCATGAACGTATTAACACGCCCTATTCATGGACGCGAGATGTGATTAAGACGCGTTGACACGGCATAACTCACGTAACGCGTTAACGCGACCTTGATTACACCTGCTTTGTAGGCAGACAATGTCAGTATCAGGCGTATCGAGCCACGACTCTAGTGCCTGGTGGGAGAACAACAGCTGTGAAGTGGTTTGATTTATGACGAGTTCTGTACTTCTATGGCTACGTCTGCGAATGTGGTGTTCCAGTGCGTGCAATCTTGGGCCATGATTAATCACCACGTGAATTGCAGACTTCTGCGGTTTTGAGACAAGACTAAAATCTATGTTGCTGGCTTCGAACCCAGTTCGAATGACAGCACATGAGAACTAAAAATTATGATACTCCCACCAGGAGTGTATTGTAAAAATAAATAGCTCTCAGGGGACAGATGGTTTATGTTAATCGTGTTATCCCGACTAAAACTTTGAAAAACAAAAAAATAAAAAGTATCCTGTCTTATTTTCATGCTTCAGTTCCACTCCGTACACTGTAATACAGCAGAAGTGATCAGATAAAATGCGTTGTTAGCCAGCTTAAACTAACCAGGCGCGGTCACCATGAGAGTAAGCCTAAAATAGCTGGCTTACGACGCCTGGCTGGCTGGAGGTGGATAACGATGCATTTTATCGGACGTATTTTCCTGTAGATGTAGTACGCATGGTGAAAAATTAAAATCACGTATAGTTTTTTTTTGTTCGGAATGTGTCACAAGTTTCAGCCGCGAAGAGTACGATATGTTAATAAAGACAAATTATATTTATATGATTTTGATTTATCTGGTTTATAATAAATTCAAACGACGTGTTCTTTTGAATACGGTAGTGAAACTACGTGTTTCTAAAAAGATTTATATCTTACTAGTGTAACACCCGTCAGATTTCGACCAAAAAAATACCTTAATCTTGGAATCTGACTGTCAATTTTTCTGTGTAAGTATTATATTCCTTTGAGATTCCGTTATAAGTATTTTTTTTTATTTGATAATATATATTCGGAATTTATTTTCACAGTCTTCTAAGTCTATCGGTTAAAACTCCTGTGTACTATTCTGTAAGTACCACAGTGAACCTGAAAATGTACCTTTCTGACTGAGTTTTATTGCGATTGCAAATAACGAGATATTGCCTTAAATTATGTCAAAACCGCTTCCTTCCAGAACTGTGCGTTCATTAATCATCGTAACATTTAATGCTGTAAAATCTTACTTAGTGAAAGCGTCGTTAAATAAACACACAATAGATCGTAATTTATCATCCAAAAGCTTCCTGTCATTGGATGCTACGTAGTCTGTGTTTATCGGGATATTTAGTTGAGGAAACTGGTATCTGGACTCAATCCAGGGACTACGCTTTGCAAATCAGTAGCTGTAAATCATACGAAACCATTATTGAGTGACGTACGCTGTACGTCGTTAAATCCTGGAGATGTGAACTCGTCGTAAGTTAGTTACCAACTCCCCCCCATTCTCCGAACTAAATGTAACATTCCTCCATTTGATGATCATTTCGACTCCATCCGGCCCACACAATCACGCTATCTCGAGTCAACACCAGAAACTAAACGAAGACAAATGAATTGACAGCCAAAAAACCATTGATTTGTGATGAGACTGTTTTATCTTGTCACAGTTTCCTTCGAGAAGGGAGTTTTTACAAACCATAAGATGGTAGTATCTTTAGCGCTTTGCCAATCTTTAAAGCAAAATGTGGTTGCTAGGCTCGTCACTGAAGCTTCTTCAACATGGAAGCTCTTTTGTTCACAGAAATCCCTTAGAGACGACTTAAAAACAAAATGATTTCGCTATAAATTCCATCAGTTGTACGCGCTTTAAGCAAACAAACTTTTCTTAAAGCCACAATTTCAACTTTAATATTTTTAATGTTTTAGGCGAGCTTTGGTTGTAAATGATAAATATATTGGTTGAATAGTGATTTAGGTTTCAAGTTATTCAGTTTTAATAATTAAATCATACTACATAATTTAATACTGTTCTCTTGTGAATATATTAATGAAGCTTCTGAGAATTTATTTACTTAGGAAACTATCGGCTTTTCAAGAACGAATCTGATTTACGATGTTAGCTCAATTTAATATAATTTTATAATTATTTAATCTCTTTGAGTAACTATGCTGTATATTCTCTTGAGCTATCATCAAAAGTTGTCCACAATGTGACTTATTTACGAAAGAAACTTCACTACAAAAACACATTACAGAGTTGTTTTTACATGAGGAGTAAATAATGACATAGTTTTTCAGTATCACGTTCTTAAAGAAATGGTCGTAGGAACAAACCCGATTTTCAGGATAAAATAGACTCAGCTGCGGTCCGAGTCTTAAAGACGACAAATGAAATACATCTATACCGAAGGCTTAAATGAATGATTTCCTGAGATAATTCAACAAACATTCCAGCAACGAGGAATAAACTAGTTATAGTTCACATAATTGTGTCAAATCGAGTATTAATCCACAAATTAATTTGACTGAGAAAGAGATCAAAAGAGTTACTAGAGATATTTATTATACGATGAGTTAAATAGAACATCTGTATTTGTCTACTGTTAACTACCTTAAGAATAATACTCGGGTTTATATGAAATGTCCATTTCATTGTTACGCCAAAAATTTGAGTTAAAATTCCGTCTGTTCTATTTTCGGACTTTTTCTCTCTCTCTCTCTCTCATTTTTTCAGCAGTTTATGGGTGTGGTTCTTTTGGGCCGTGACGTCACAATGAAAGTTGCGTGTGAGCTGTTTTGCTTCCTGTGTCCTTTGAAGTCACCGCAATAGAATGGAAATCGCGTTAATGTTACCTTGGTAACTTCACGCCATGTTTAAATATTTACCCGGATAACTTGATTTTGTGGAAAAGGGAAAAAGCCCATTTAAGTATTTATTAAATCTTGTCCGTCTAATCACAATAAATTCTTATTAAATATTAAAATATTACAATATTACAATAATTAACATTTAAAATATTTAAAATATTAAATGATGTTCTTTATCGAAATATTCGATTTATATTAGACCATCAATTTTTCATTTTCATTTTAAATGTTAATTATTGTAATATTTTAATATTTAATAAGAATTTATTGTGATTAGACGGACAAGATTTAATATATACTTATTATATCACAATATGACGCAACTTTACCATCTTATCAGTGATTTTTGAAATGACAATTGAACTTTTGAATTCGTGTATTGGCCTATGTCAACGTGGTCCAGAAAATAATAATGTGGGCCATCTGATGCAACTTCGTTCAATATGACATTTGAATTTCAGACACACGTGGTATGCGGCACCATGACTGCTGTTCCAATTTATTCATAATCAGTTATACGCTTTATCGTATTTGCATTAATTATCCATAGGATAATGTAAAATGAATTGGAACAGTCCTAAAAATTTATAATCTAATATCAATTTTTTTTGGTGGATGTAATACAGTCGAATAATTCTATAAAAGTTTAAATTAGAAAATTGTATAATCCGTGATAAAATTGCAAAATTTCTCTTCACACGACAAAATTTTCGAGTTGCAGTTGATGCTGAAGTTTTCTTTAACACAATATTGCCCCAGCTTCGTATATTTGAAGCCTCTTCGTCAAATCTCTGCCCAGTTTTTTTTTTCGATTTTCAGTAGGCTTGGCTTGGCGTGGACTTTAAGCATATAGATGGAACCGGATTTTTTAATTTCTAAAAACCGATAATAGCAAATGGAGTTCATGCGAACTTCTGAGATGAAAGCGACAGCTACGCCGCTTGGTGTAGGTATCTCAAACTTTGTGTAATAAAAAAATCAATTTAAATTAATATGTTTTTTTGTGACTAATAAAGTAATGTGATTTTCCTGGGATGTGTAAATACTTTTAAATTTTATGACAGTAGCTGATAAATCATTGCGGCTAAGAATTTTATATTTTATATAAATATTCACCATAAACTTTGACGGAAATCTCACATGAGATATTTTTACACTATAGATAAGAATTTTAAAATCCCCAGAGTAGAGTCATTTTACCGCCTTGTTTGGTAACGGTAATGAATATCCGCGTTAGACCCTTCTTTTGTCAAGGGGATCGAGTTTGGGAACCACCATATAAAAGAAGCGAGTATACTGACCCGGTTCACTGAAATGTCGGGGGTTTTGCCAGTATGGCACGGGGTAGGCATACGTAAGTATGACGAGGGCTAAACAAATTAAAAGTTTGACTCTTAAAACAAAACTGCTTCAGAATACAGATGAAGGATGCTAATAGAACGAGCTGCCATGAAAATAAGGAGCGCGTGTCTACACGTGTCAAATATTGATTAGTTACGCCAGTTCCCACGTGGCCTACTTCTCGCGTTGAGGTAAAATTACACTCAGGTGGACCACACCTTAATAATTAGGCCTGTGGTAGGTAAAACCGCTCAGAAATATTCTGTGTGCAATTGTTGTTTCTTTTTCGACATCAATATCTAGTATTCTTAAAACTACTTTTTTAAACACGTCAATAAAAATTAATTTATTGGAATACAGAATCTAATTATAACCCGCCAGTATTCTTTCTTGCTTAGTGCTACAGCTGCTGAAAGAGCCCTTGCCGGGACACGAACTCACGACAATTTTCCGGAATATTTTGACCTGTCTAAAATCTCATACTGTTCTGATGGAATAAACATACCAAGTTTGGTGCAGAATCGGTTTATTCGAGCTACAAGCGAACATACACATATAATCTCATTTTTGTATGCGATGACACAGGAAAATATAATATTAAAAATTTTGGTATTCTGAGTTGTGACGCCATGTAGTCTTGTACGTGGTTACCGACGTTTCGGTCAAACGTGCCATAACCATTTTGGATTTCCACCCTTAAGATGGAAAAGAAACGTTTATAACTACCCGTATTGGATATCTTTATCATCGCCAGGAGTTTAAGTAACCTCGCGATAATTTGTGGGCCTTTCATGGTCTAGCAGACTTGCGCATAGCACAAACTAGTGGCTGGGTAAGGACTAATGTTTTTGTATCGAGTAGTAGATAATTCAGGGCTGAGGGAGTAGACAGAGATTCCCGGCAGGGGAATATCTGTCTCAAATTCATCAATTTCCTGAGCTTAAGCTCTGACTGAAAGCGACGTCACTTCCTGCAAGTCGTCGTCATACGAGCACAATTGAAGCGCAACACTGAAAATAGAGTGACAGAGGGTCCCTCGGGAAATCTCGAGGTTGTCTCTTTTATAGTTACTTTTATTCTACGTTTTACCCGTACAGAACGTCTCTGATTCTTACATAAACTTAGTGTTTCGTGTCAAATTTGCGAGCATTAAATTCTTTACTGTACACGAAAAATTACGACTGTAGTATTTATAGCAGTCGGATTCTGTTATAAAAATCATTTTACCAGGATAAAATTTCGTCGTGTTTGTGCACGAATTAATGTGACGTCGGTGGGTAGAAATTTCTCTCAGGCATTTCACCTTTAAAATGCTTCTAGATCTTGGAAAATCAAAGACGCAGATTTATAAAGAATTAAAATGAAATATCAGGGCTATATACTAGCTAAAGAATCCTTTCTTAAGCAGATTTTTTCGTAAAATACATTATATCGAAATAATTAAATAATACTGAACTTTATATTAATGCATAATAGTGTGAAATACAAGATTAAATTCAAGCTCTTTTCGCTTTATTCGGTGTTTTCCAGCAACGACGAAGTAATTTTTTTCGCATCTGTATACAATGTAGTTAATAATCCAAATTGGAAAGTAATTGTCACCGCTGGTGAGTGCAATTATGAAATTTAATTGAAATACGTACACGTAATTATAGAATTAATTGAAAAGCTAAAAAAAATTAACATTTGTAGGATTTCGAGTGGATTTCCATTGTCCGTACTAAATGTTCGTTAATTCCATAACATGGATTTTGCTCGAATTGTGCGGGATCTTACAGAATCGATCAATCGAATTTGCCCACGGAATAAAACATAATAACAGGGATTTTTTTCTCAAAATTGCAATATCGCATTAAATTTCGGATGCAATTTTCCTAGTTTGTACCCCCACTTATCTCAGTCATACTTTATTTACAATGCAAATGGAATTAACACCATATAGACACCACATTTACCTATATTATTAAAAAATCACTAATAAACACTAGAGATACAACACTGAAAAAAGCAATTTTTTTCAATCCACTGCCTTCCTATATGTTTTGTGTGTCCCGTGCATATTTTTAGTCTAATTGGCAACCCTGCGGGACGCATATAAATATTTCTTTGCCCGTTTGTCTGTACGCACTGCTTTTATGAGACATTCAAGGCGAATTCCGGGTTAGTGCCTTAAATCAGGCCACGACCGCCTCTTTCCACGTCTTTCGAAATTAATTATTCATTAGACGCTACGTAATCTGGGCTAATGTCAGCGTCGTTAAACAATAGTAATGTTGGAAACAGTAGCAATGGAGCAGCGGATATAGGACAGAAATATTTCCAAGGGATCATACGAGACAGATTTCGTTTTGTAAAGACGGGCAGGTAGTAGATTTTTTTATTTAGTGTTCTGTCTGACGACAGGTCCATATGAACAGGATCCTTCCATCCTTTTCTCGGACTGGGACCTGTTCATATACGTTCTTGGCAGATGATCCAGAAGTGGTTTGCCATTGCCTTCTTCTGTGTGTGAATGGAGTAATTGTTGGGAAGCCACGGAGGAAAACTCCGTGTTGCCTAGACCACGGCCTTGCCCAACACAAGTTATAAATTCGAACCCGAGACCCCAGGATTACAAGGCCAGCGTTCTAACCGCTAGACCACCGTGGCTCTCAGACGTTGTTACTGACTCGTAAATCTGTGAAGTCCTTTGTGAACGTCAGACAGAAGTTCAGTAAAGGAACTTCAGAAATGGGAGGGTTTTTTTTAAGACAAAGAAAATAATAAAAGAAATTCGGGCACAAGACTTTACCATTTACATTGAAAAAAGGGCAAAAGAGAAACTTCCTGGATCCGCTTGTCGCGACCTCAAACAAACGGCATCCATTTCCCGCCCTGGCAACTGACCTCGTTGAGGTCTGCACACGTTCCTGAAGGGTCAGACAAGAAGTAAAATTTTGATGGGGAAGCCGTAACACTGCTAGACCGAGAAGAATGTTGGAGAAGACAGTTTACTCAAATGGATGATGTCTTTTGTTCGCTTTCGAGCGGTTAGCACTTCTGATTCGTGTTCTTAGTTCAAATCTCGGCCCGGGAAACCACTGACATTACTGAGGTTTTCATGATTTTCCTCACTACTTCTAGAAAAATAGCGGGATATTGCCTTAAACTAGACCACGATATATTCTTTCCATTGCAATCTTTATTAATCATCCTATAGTTTGAAATTTGATAGATTTTATCACGTCCTGTGACAGGTTGTAGTTGGCCTTGACGTTGCTTCAAAATAGATCAAAGTGTGTAAAAAAACTTTTCTTTTTAATTTTTTAAATGTAATTTCCATTATGAATATTGTTTTTATGCGTTGTACAGCCTGACGTGAGTAACTCTTCAAAATTGCTTATTTTCATTACTCAGACTAATTTTATAAGAGCTAACCACTTTTCGCCTTAATTTGTATTCAGGTAACGTGCGACAATCGATATTTCAGACCGTTCCATTTTTAAAGCCGGCATTTATGCGGAAAGACTGAGAAAAACAACGAAACCATCAGCTGATCTCTTAGCCGAGAGTTGAACCCGGGACCTCTCGAATATAAAGCAATAATGATAAACACTCAACTGGAAGTTTTGATTAAATTTACCTATTTATTATTAAGTCAAAGCATAATGAGAAGTTCGTGACTGTCTGTTAGCCGGCAGATTTAATTTTCAATTAAATTTTAAAATGGCATGTGTTCGGTACGTATTGTTGAGATGAAATAATTTAGCTTGGATTCTATCATATTTTAAATGAAATTCGCATTAGATTTTCCTCTAAACCTACCCATTAAATAATCCACATATAGAATAAATACAAAAAAAATTATGATATACGGATTTGCACTCATAATTTGTTTAGACGTGGTGAATATTTAAACAATTATTGGGAGAAATTATAATTATAGTTTAATTTAACCATTCCGTAAAAATAGTTTTGCAACTAGGACATAATTTATTTGATTATTGGCTTACTTTTTCTTATTTTTATTAATTAATTTATTAATTAAATATTAATTTATTTCTTATTTTAAGTGTGTTTTATTAAAAAAATTAAGTTTATATAAATCAGAGCGTATATGACGTCGATTAACTTATTTAAATATTACACTGTATTGACAATGTCATTACTGCGTAGAACAAATAGACAATTTATATTACAAATTATTATTAAAATATGAACTTTAACATGATCTGAATTTTTCGTTACATGTTTTTCTCTCTTCCTCTCTCTCTCTCTCTCTCTCTCTCGCTCTCTCTTGTTTCATCGTACTTTCACTCTGTCCTCATTAACAACAGATGACAACGAACCAGATGTTTCTGTAATCTCTCTAAAAGTATTCATTTCTGCCATCTCTGTATTTCAGCGTACAGGATTTTTTTTATTTCCTTCTATGTTACTGCACTACATAAACAAATTTTATGTTTTTCTTTTAAATGTTACCGTAGTGGCACAAATTGACGTCAGTGGATGATATTTAACACGGCTCTGTTCTCTTATTTGCAACATTTACATTATGAAGCTCACTTTACAAAACGTTTCATCCACTCCGCTGATCCTTCAAGCAAATTGTATTACTACGGATTTGGAAGGAAAGAAAGTAATTAAGATTATTTGGGATTAGAGGACGAAAGAAATCGGAAAATGAAGAAGTTCTTTCAAACAGCAGAACTCTCTTTTTTTACTGCAGAAAAACAGTTGGCCCCTGCATTAAAACCCCTTATATAAACAATGTCTTCAAACCTTGCCCCTGCTTTAAATAGGCCACATGACCTTAAGGCTAATCAGTATAAACCACAGTACATGATCGTGTGAACAATTATTCCGTAGGAGTATCGTCTTTGTAATCTAATAGTTGTTCAGCTGTTCAAGAAATTTCTCCCGCCATTCTTTGTATCATAAATTTCATTACTATGTCAAAAACCCTTCCACTGTGCTCTGTCTCAGTTGGTTGAACCCGGTTCACATGTTTACACAATATTTTTATGTCCGTTTTCATATTCCTTCCATCTAAGACTTGGTCTACCGAGTTGTCTTTTTACGCATTTCTCGTATTTTCCATGTGTATGACTTTTTATCACCTTCATAATTCTTGGTGAAGAGTACATGTTATCAAGCTCCTTGTTACGTAATTTTCTCCATGCTTTCAAGACTTCATAAGATATAGCTTATAATTCTAGTACAGTTATGAATTATGAAGTGATGATAATATGGTATAAAAATGCCATGGCAGACTATATTTCAAGGCGCTATTATAGAAGTCCCGTTGACAAAGTTAATAGATCGAAGGTAATTTTCGGAATTGCCTGTCTCTGGGTCGGGACACGAATGCAGAACCTCCAAAATCCTGGGCACATATCGGCCCTTATCAGTACCCAAGTCGTGATCATACTGTGATGTCTATAAGCTTACTAGTCCATAGGGTAAATCCTGGTCACGTTTCAAGAACTTGCCAGTTCACCCCACATTACCCTTCGACGTGGATCCCAGTGTGTGTGTGGACTGTGGGTGGGGGACATACCAGGTAAAGCTGTGACTTAACCGTAGTCGATGTGTGATCTAGAAATAAAAGGGTTTAGAGCAGTGGAAACAGAACTACTCTAGGTTTCAAAAACTGTAAAGTGTTAACTTCGCAATCTTTTTATGTTATTTAATATCGTGGTTCTGCATAAAGGTACAAAAGAACAGAGTA
Source organism: Zootermopsis nevadensis (assembly GCF_977971745.1). NCBI lineage: Eukaryota > Metazoa > Arthropoda > Insecta > Blattodea > Termopsidae > Zootermopsis > Zootermopsis nevadensis. The sequence goes on along the minus strand of NW_028259153.1, from coordinate 22,215,476 downwards.
AATAATTTTCTTTATACACTGTAAAAAAAAGTGTGTGGTCGACTAGCAGTCAATTAAAGACGAAAGTAAGAAACATTTAGAGACGAAAGATTTCACTTTAAGGAAGATTTACGGACCGCGATTAACCCTCAGTGAACGTAACGATTACGAAATGTGATTGGTCTGACTAGCAATTATAGAATGACGTCATATCGATGAAAATGCTTTCATTAGACTAAAATAATTAGAATTGACGGGGAAACATGAGTTCTAATTGTAAACAGAACATTTGATGAGTTATTTAAAGGCATTGAATCACATTCAGAGGTTATCAAACTCTGAATGAGATGATAAAGTGATTATACGTACACTCTAGACTAAAAATAATGCGGAATGGATCACCTCACAAAATCAAATTTATAAACATAATAAATTTAATTTTTTCACCTTTATGTCAGATTAATATATTTTTATTTTGTACTTATTTGATATTGCGATTTATAATATTATATTTTATATTTAGTTGACACATATCACATGTGACGAAACAACTTCCAGTGGATTTACGTATCAGTAATTTTTCTTTAAACCAACATATAATATTGTAATTAATTAAACTTTTAGTAATATGTTTTACAGATTTTAATATACGCGTATTTATTTTTTTTATTTCTAGTGTTCTATCTGACGACAGGTCCATATGAACAGGATCCTTCCATCCTTTTCTCGGACTGAGACCTGTTCATATACGTTCTTGGCAGATGATCCAGAAGTGGTTTGCCATTGCCTTCTTCTGTGTGTGAATGGAGTAATTGTTGGGATGCCACGGAGGAAAACTCCGTGTTGCCTAGACCACGGCCTTGCCCAACACAAGTTATAAATTCGGGCACCACCGGGAATCGAACCCGAGACCCCAGGATTAAAAGGCTAGTGTTCTGACCGCTAGACCACCGTGGCGTATACTGCGTGAAAAACATTATTTTTTTCAAATTTTATTTTATTTTTTGAAAAAATATTCCAACTTCTTCTTGTGTCTGCTACGTACAAAGGCTACAGTCGTCAAGGTTTCTATGGTTACGGCATTATTCTTGATCTTTATCGAGCCGCCTTTGTCTTTTATGAGCTAGCAGTTAATTTTAACGTTTGTTGACTTATTTCCCGCTTACTTTATGTTGAACGAAGAAAAGATAAATAACAAATGAACGCGCTCTGGGTCAGAAAGTAATAAACTAACAATTCCCAGAAGCGATGATTTAGATGATATTAGTCACTAGGTTTTACTCGTGGCTCTACCACATTGGGTAGTACACATATAAACTCAGCAGTTCTTACGTACGTGAAGTTTTGGGGTCGAATTAAATTCATTTCTGTATAAGAGTAAGGTTCCAAGTTTTAGTCTTACGGATATGTAAATTTGCCTATAAGAAATACAGTCAGTTTATATTAGCCTGTGAGATGTAGACTAATATGTCTATTATTAATTGTTTTAAATGAAGGCATGCAAACATAACAAGTGTGGGTTGTCTTGTTTTTATCTGCCGCCCTGTGGTCAAATAGATTTATAAACCACGAAAGTCCTAATTAACACGTTCTAATACATGTAAAATATAATATTAAGTTTGTAAGTAAATATATTTATTCTTAAGATGGTAAAGTTGCGTCATATTGTGATATAATAAGTATATATTAAATCTTGTCCGTCTAATCACAATAAATTCTTATTAAATATTAAAATATTACAATAATTAACATTTAAAATATTTAAAATATTAAACGATGTTCTTTTTCAGATTTTTATTCCATTTTTAATAACACACTCGATGTTGTTCTGTCCATCTGGTAACAATCTGATAAAAATGTACGCTGGCATAATGTATAATTGCATTTGAATTATTTATCATTTTGAAGCTTTATATAATTATATACACCTGAGGATGGTTCTTTTAGGAACTGAAACATGTCGTGAAACATGAAAAATTATGGTCTAATATAAATCGAATATTTCGATAAAGAACATTATTTAATATTTTAAATATTTTAAATGTTAATTATTGTAATATTTTAATATTTAATAAGAATTTATTGTGATTAGACGGACAAGATTTAATATATCTTTATTCTTGTGTCATTCCTAAGAGTTTTATATAAATAATATAGTCTGAAGTGTTAGGTTATGTTTCTTTAAGAATTTGGCATTCCCCTTCAAGAATGAAAATACCAGAATAAAGCATATTTAATCATAAACACAGCTAAGAATCCCATATAAGTCCTAGCGTTGGTTTCCTCCAAGAAAGGAAGTTGTCATGAGGTTTCAATTAAAAGTTGGTTTACTTCACTTGAGTATTAAGTGAATCTGCTACGGATCCGCGCACAAGGCTAATTAGTGCCTCGGTTCATCTTTCATCTATCACAGGAGAATAAATACGTTCGACTCGTGTTACAGACCGTAATTATCACCTTCAGTCACAATGCTAATTATCGCGAAGGGATGTACTGTGTTAAAACAGAATCCTTGACTATGGTGACAGCGTAGACATTAAAGTTTCTTAGCTGCGTCTCATACAGTGACCGCGTATTAATGGTATAAGTGGTTACCGGCTCCCAGAAAATATCTGTGTACACCTATTATACATAAATAATAACTTTGTAGGCTTGTGACACGCAAATTTTAAACAGAGCGCGGGGCCGATGTAGCAGATTAGTCATTTGAAAAAGATCATTGTTTCGTCATCCAGGTCATTGTCGGACAGTAATGTTCTAGCGGTTAGAACGCTGGCCTTGTAATCCTGGGGTCTCGGGTTCGATTCCCGGCGGTGCCCGAATTTATAACTTGTGTTGGGCAAGGCCGTGGTCTAGGCAACACGGAGTTTTCCTCCGGGGGCTTCCCCGGTTTCTCCGTGGCATCCCAACAATTACTCCATTCACACACAGAAGAAGGCAATGGCAAACCACTTCTGGATCATCTGCCAAGAACGTATATGAACAGGTCCCAGTCCGAGAAAAGGATGGAAGGATCCTGTTCATATGGACCTGTCGTCAGACAGAACACTAAATAAAAAATAATAGTCACTGTAATCACCTCGGCCTCCATTGTTACGCAATAATGAAACAGGTAATGCGGGTTGCCTACCGCCTAAGGAAAAAAAAACCCGACGACAGACAGACATGGACGGCTCACGCGAAATACTAATACAAAATAACAATGTTTTTCTGATAATTGTGACATTATCAAACACTGATTCATCTGAAGATGACTATTCTGGGATTTTGCGCTGTGTAATCCCGCAGAGATTGACCGACGTTTCAGAGGTTATTAGCTTCGCGATGGGGCGGTAAGCACTTCTGAGAATTCGGTCGGTCTCTGCGATGCAGCATCCCACAAGACAGTCATCTTCAGAGCCAAGGCATCAGGAATAAGTGCATTCTCGTGTCGTGTTGGTTGCCTGAGTTGAACTTATGATTCAAGTCTTCGCCGTTTCAGATCCTTTAGTGAGTTCTTGTAATCCGCCACTGCTCTATGCACTCCACAATTTAAGTAAGTACGCGCAGAATTTATAAATCTGTAATCTCAGAGAAAGCCATTCTGGTGCATTATGAACGTAGCAAGCTCACGCACTGACAAATTAAAGTTATTTGTTTTAATCATAGGCGTTTCAAAACATTATCCATCACTTGGCCCAGAGAATTAGTTATTCACGCTCAGCCATTTTAAGGATTAATAGGGTACATTTTCTGTAAATTTATCTTCCTTATACCTGGTCCAAGCCTTAATTAACTAGTATCAGTTAGACACATTTGCATGTAGCGATTAGTAACTGATTATGAAAAGTGTCCCTTTTTGGATATTTTTAGGACGGCCTGGGCTGGGAACTGATTGCAGTAATACCTTATTCATAGGCCTACATACGTATAGACATACATTGTAATAGACGTGATAAAATATAATAGATTATGTGTCAGTTAAGTTTTATTTATGTGAGGCATAGACCTAGAATTTTATTTTATCTTGCAAAATTATTAAATTCATATAAAATATCTGGGATCTCGAATTATGGATTTTATACCGTCACAGCTCACGAGGACCGAGACAAAGGGATTTCATGTCCTGTTTCATAAGACTGTTCTGACTTCCTATTCGTTTGATGTCCTCAGGACACGTTCACAACGCAGTCCATATTGAATATGAATCCCTCTTATGTGAGAGACACGAGGATAAGAACAGGAACTTGTGTGAACAGCTAGTTGCCATGGTTACGTGCCCTCAAGTAATGTGTGAGCCCACTTCCCCAGTCTTAGGACAGATAAGACTTACGAGACCTACGTTGTCTTTAATAACAAATGAGGAAGTCAACTTGCCTGACCCACAAAACAATTTCTCACATTCGTAGCATTATATAACCTTATGTATGTTAGAAGAAAGAAAGCAAGTTTAAATAAATAATAAAATTAATATATTATTACAAAATTTGTTTGTTTTTTTGCGTGTGTATCTCTGGAGAAAGATTTCGTTATTATAAAACTGGAAATTCAAAACGGTGTGAAATTGCTTGGACAAAAGAATGAATTCTATAATAATAATTACTCTCAGAATTCTATTATCAGAGCAAAATCTAAGAAATTAGTTGTGTGATAATCGAATCCTGTAACTACCAATCTGTTTATCTCTCTGTACAGTTATCTGTCAGTCTTTCCGTGATTTAATTTATCTATTATCTAACTTTCTACCATAAATAAATCCTTTTAACCATGTGTCTGTCTGTGTTTATATAATTATCCATCTGTCTGTTTATCCATCTGTCTGTTTATCCGTCTATCTGTATTAATCCCGTAACTAATTTCCTACAGACGAGTTACGCGAGAAGCTTTAATCCTTAAGACTTTGTTTGATTTTTGTAGCAAGCGAATGTACGTGTCTGTAGGGCGCACAGAGCGACTGAAAAGTGGCGTCCGTGAATCAGAACACACAGACAGACGACTGTCTAGTGACGTAATCACAATTAATCGCATTCTTGATCAATGGCTGTCAGCTCTTCGACTTCCTGGTCGAATGAACGAGGCGGAAGTGGGTTTTATTGGCTTCCGTCCAAGTTTCTCACTTCTCGTCCAGCTAATGAATTCGCTTCGACATATATGTTATTTCCGTCTTCAGGTTTGTTGTTTTAACTTTGAAAAAAAAAAAATAGTTCTTAACTAAATTAGCATTTTAATAGTTTAAAACTCAGTGGTAAGTATATTTACAATCTGATTTAACAATATGAAATTGCATCTAAAGATTTCTTGTCATTCTCAGAAAATAATCGATTATTTCCTTAAAAGGGATAATCCGTCGGGCTTCGTAATGGTGAAGTGTTGTGTTTTCAATGCGGTACGGACTGAAATCTTAAATATTATTTAGCGAGCTTTTGGTTAGAGGAGTATTTGGGACTTTTGCGTCTCTCTAAATGCTGAGAAATATTGATAGGGTTTAAAACACGAATTAAAACTAAACAGTAATCATGTAATCCGTTCTTTAAAAAAATAATAGTTTCCAAGTACGTTCTTTGCATTTTTCTCACCATATTGGCCGTGATAGTCGTTTCATGTAGAGGTTAATCTTTTACTGCAGATAAATGTTCTTTCAGCCCTAATTTTATATTTCTGTCCTTGTTAGTTCCTCACAGAAACATTTAATCTGTAATTATATTAAATTAAATATAAATCTTAGAAAAGTAAATTAAAATAGTATAATAATAAATAAATTAAGAGAAAAAGTTGTATTTCTCATACAATTATTATTCAGTAAGCAAGACGATCAAAGTGTGTATTTAACGCAACTCGATGCAACCTGAATATACATAGGCGTGTTCAACACGAAACTGTCTGAGGGGCCACTCGTTATTTCAATGGAGAAATTCTAAAACAATTACCGTCGACTTATAACAAGCGCTTCTACGTAATACAAACAAAGGAACACCTAGTCTAATATTATCGTTTCCTGAAAGTAAACTTACCGTTAAAGCTATTGTTCTGATAACGAAAACTCTCGCATCTTCAGGGCTTAAATTTAGCAAATCGGAATGCAGTCAATATTGGCACAGAATTATTTCTCATTCGGTTTTCATTGAGATAACCGTTACCATGACAACAACAGGTACGACACTAAGAACGTGTTTAGAGAGTCTTGTTGCATGGTTAAAGCATACGTACTGCCGTCTACCCGAATTCAGGGTAAGTACACAACAAGAAGATGTGTGTAATGACATCTAATTTCCTTTAGATGATTAATTACTTTCTGTGAGGCCAGTTAGAGTTGTAAATTAAGGAATTATTGTGGGGGAAACTTCATGGAAGATGGTCGCTTGGGAGACCTAAAATTTGATACGAGGATAAAATTGAGATTAAACTTCATGTGTATTATTAGGATGATAAGTGGGTGGAACTTGCTTGGGATTTTATCCGATCTGCAGTGTTGAACCTTCAAGTTATAATAGGACGCAATTAGTTAATATTATGAGGTATTACGTCGAATAGCGAGATTTTGCTTTGGTTATAGCATTTATGAACATTTATTTTTTTGCTCTTAATTATATAATTCTGATGACATTAAAAACTATCCATGCCCCACAAGTGACATAGAACGTATTAGTAAGCCCTGATAAAATTTATCATCACTTTTAATTTTTAATTAAAATCTAACATCGTACAGTTTACAAGAACATCTTTAATGATTCTCTGTGGATGATTTATCACCCAGTCACTTCCAAACATATTCTACCTTGGTTACCATGGTTATTATACTTACCTTGGGAATCTCCAGATATTTGTCTTCGCTGGCATTATTAGCAAAGATCAAGAGTGGAAGGTAACAGAAATGTTAGGCTGTATATATCTTTTCTAATTTGTTTATAGCAGTGTTTATTAATTATTTGTTTATTTATTTTTGTTAATTTAATACAGACATGAATTATTACTGTACATTAGTACCATATAAGTGATTAAACTACCTATTACAGTTTAACGAGCATTTTAAATTGTACACGAAGGTACGTCCTATTTAACCCTTTATGCAAATATTTAAAAGTTCAGTACGTACCGCAAAGAAAACACTACACTTCACCGCTACAAAGTTCAACTGGTTAACTCTGTTTAAGAAATTAATCGCTGTTTATTCTGAGAATCATACGAAACATGTTCTTACAAAACGAATAATTATTGGTTGTTGAAGCGTGTGGTGCGTATAGTTACCATTGGGCTTTAAAGGTTTAATGCTGTGATTTTACTAAATAGCGGGGCATATTGTAGTGAAATGGTGTTACAAATTATAAATAATGGTAGCGGCTTTTGGCTACGGTAATTTAGTCGGTGGTCTAGCGGTTAGAACGCTGGCCTTGTAATCCTGGGGTCTCGGGTTCGATTCCCGGTGGTGCCCGAATTTATAACTTGTGTTGGGCAAGGCCGTGGTCTAGGCAACACGGAGTTTTCCTCCGTGGCATCCCAACAATTACTCCATTCACACACAGAAGAAGGCAATGGCAAACCACTTCTGGATCATCTGCCAAGAACGTATATGAACAGGTCCCAGTCCGAGAAAAGGATGGAAGGATCCTGTTCATATGGACCTGTCGTCAGACAGAACACTACAAATAAAAAAATGTCATGAACCGACTGAATTCCACACTTTGTGTTGAGACATAAATTAAGTTTATTTTTATATCAGCTGTTTGATTTCTTGATGTCTACGGAGCGGAAAACGGAAATGTGACATTGCGATGTTTGCGTTGTGTGTAGGAAATATCGAAAAGATATGAAGGAGGATTACTATGTGACGTTGATAAATGTCAGATTTCTTTTATCCTCTGTGGTTCTGTAATTTGTAATGGGGTGTGGCTCCGCGGGGAGGCTTCATGGGGGTCTGAAAATTAATCAAACACGCTGAGACAAAGACTGCATGCCCATCAGTGGCGGATCAATCCTTCTGTTACATGTTTTATTATGGGTGCTTTTGAATTTTAGTGACTAATGAGACGTGAGATATCAGGTTCTCACAGCGATGATTATGAAGATGATTGTCTTCTGGGATTTTGCGCCGTGTAGTATGGTACAAGTTCATCAGCGTTTCAGAGGAGCTTACTGCCTCCATCATCATGGTAATGAGTGAACGTTGTAGCCGTCTGTCCGTCCCTAACGTGGGATAAATTATTGCCACGGTCGAAGTAGTTTAATAAGACTTTATATTGATAGCTCTTAAGATAAAAAAACGAAAGCATGTTCAGATCACTTCAGCCAATCAGGACTGACACTTAACTTGAGCGTAAACATTTTTATGTTTGCTTCGTTTAATGTTCTTCAAGACCAGCGACTTTCAGACATTCACAAAACATTATGCATGTTCTATTATTGTAAGCGAAAACATTAGGTACAAAAATTCCTGTAGTCGTGTAGGTGAGTGCCAGCATTTCGGAGGAACCTGTCGCCTCTATATTCTGACGTGAAGACTTTCCAGCAGATATCCACACTTTAGATGGGAAAATCCATATGTTGAAATCCCCATGTTCTCATCTGGCGACAGGATCACTGTAAAGTATATGATGATAGTCAGCTCAGTGTTAACAATATGTACCACTAATTTAACTTTTGGTGACTATAGAGTGTGTTTATGTGATTCGTGTGAATCTCAGAATAAACAGCGGTTAATTCCTTGAACATTATTATCCAATTTTTCAGTGTAATGGTAAAGTGTTGTGTTTTCTTTGCGGTACGGTCTGAATTCTTAAATATTATTTACATGAGCTTCGGGGTTTCAAAAAATTAATGTTATAAACAGGTGATTCTAACCACGATTTTAAACTGAATGTATTAGAGCGCATTAAATGTGGAGATATGTGGAAAAATTCGCGGAAGATTCGGCTGGTTTCGAACGCAGGACATTTTAAATTCATGTTGCTTGATCTGTGTTCGTGTGCAAGAGAGTTCATGTCCCGCCACTGTCGAAAAGTTAGGTTATATGACAGAGGTAAGGAGTGCGAAGTTCTCATGAGTTTTATGATTACAAAAATTAGTCTGCAGGGTTTGTTTTCGACACGCAAGGATAATATTCACTTCAAGGAGACCGAGACGTCATTATCTGCAGTGGGAACGGATATCCAGGTGATGATTCCTGACTGTGATACATTTTAATGCGTAAAATTGTTTTTCTGGACTTTTTCCATCGTATAATTTTACAAAAAAATTGCGAATTTTGCTTTGATCATCAAAGGAGTGACGGAGGGTGTCAGGAAATCTGGGGAGCCCGCTTGGACAATTGGACTCAGATCTGGCTGGCGTCTGGGTCCAAATAGTGGAGAATACTGCGGATATCAGCGATTGTTTGGTTACAATGCCACGCCATTCACATGTTTCTATACAAGATTATGGACAGCTAGCGTCTTCGTGGAGTCAGGAAAGGTCACGTCACATGTTTATTCCTCTAACAGTTCCGCAGTGACGAGATACATAAACTGTACGCTTCGCCCTTCCTGCTAACAGTGAATTGTTTTTCGGAACAGGCTGCGACATAATATTTGACTTAGCCGCATGCACGGGGAATGGGGATTATTAAAATCTTCCCAGAGTTACTACGTAAATTAAGTAAGAACGTTATTACACTACCCGGTGTACCATAGATTTGTTCACTCAATACCTTCTCAGTTAAAAAAAAAATCTCTGTATGTACTATCACATGATAATTAATTCTTATGCTTTTAAATGATTGTATAACATTGCTTTCAAATAGAAATTTAAAAGCATAACGTCTTAATGCAAAAACAGATATAACAACCACTATGCAGTGTGACATTTTATCTCGTCTTCCTGTCTTGCAGACAGAGAAATGTTCCTCATGGTAACGAGAATATAATTCCAGTAAGAGCATTCATTTCCAGGGGGATATTCCGTAGTTAGTCCTCACTCTGCCTGTCCTGTGGTATTATGCAACTCTAAAGACTTTTGAGCCCGGGAATATTGATCGTACGGAGACGTAAAACTTGTCTAATGAGACTCAGACGTAATAGATCACGGGTAGATGAGAATTTTAAATGAGGGGGTCGGGTTGTATTCGGAGGTCTTATCACTTCATTGGCATGAAAAAGATAAGAGAAAAAAGGGACAAACCGTATTTTATATACAAAGAGTCCTGCTAGTATTCAAACAGGACATCTCCAGAATAAGAGCTGACTCTTTCGTCAAACCTGTTTAAACCTTTCAAGCAGAAAAATTTGGCAATTGCAAATATTTATAAATTCAGTCCGTACCGCGAAGAAAACACAGGGCTTCACTATTACGTAGATCAACTGGTTAACGCTGTTTAAGGAAATGATCGCTGTTTACACAGAGAATCGTACGAAACTCATTCATATAAAATAAAGAGTTACTGATTGTTAAAGCACGTGGTACGTATATTTACCACTGGGTGTTAATGGATTAATGAACCGTAAATTTTCACGTATATATGTCAGATTTTTGCAGAGGTACTATTAATGTGTGAGGATGAATATGTTATGTCTAGCATTCTCTGTAATCGGGATGTTTGATTTCAAATGTGTTTGGATGTAACTTAGACTTTTCCGCTAGCAGTCAGAATCCGTGCAACCGAAGGAACGTCCCAGTCTTCCGTCTGGGATATCCAGCGTTAAGCGGCACAGTAGAGAATAATCTCACTGAGTAAACAATACAAAGAAGCCTTATAAGGTTCATTCAAGGGAGAGATCTGTACTGAAATTATAAAGTGTTTGGTTTCACGTTGTATAAAGCAGTAACTGTACATGAAATTGTGAGCGGGATGTCTGTTCTGTCTCGTATGGATGGACCCGATGCTGGATGGGATTACATTCAGTCTCTAGAGTTTGCGGGCCTGAGAAAAGTTAAAATGTACTAGGAATTACTTTCTACTCTTACGTCGTGGAAATGACACGAAAGTCATCGTAACTGAATGCATATTTTACGAAACATTGGCATTGTGGTCCTCTTTGGCTGGACCTATTAACGAAGCTGAAAACATCGAATGTGAAAACTAAAAATATTTTTCCTCTTCTAAACATTCACCACTGCCCTCAACTTTTCTCGTTCTTTTCCCAAATTTATATTATGTAAAACAAAGTTTTATGCGTTTATGATTTATTAAACGGGCTTGAATCTGCTTGAAAAGGTAATGATGATAAACGACTGTAACAGATAAAGGAATCGAAGAAATTGGCAGATCGGAAGACGATAGCACGAACTAATAAAAGAAATGTGAAAGAATAGGAATTAAAGGAAAAAATAATACAAAAGGAAACAAAGGATTTAAGAGACGAAAGAGTCATATAAAATTTCAACCGGCTTTTACATTAGTTACGTACGAGGCTCGTCCACAAAGTAAGTTTCCCTGGGGCCGTTTACAGAAACAAAACACAATTTCATGGAAATATTTATTGCAACAGATACAGCAAGTGTCCAGCTATTTTTCAACATATTCGCCACCGGAATTGAGACATTTGTCATACCGTGGGACCAACTTTTGAATACCTGTGTCGTAGAAGTCTGCCGCCTGGGATTGGAACCACTGTGTGACAACCATCTCCGCCTCTCTGTCATTCTCAAAACGCTGACGCTGACCGGACAGGAATTTCTTGAGGTGTAGGAAGAGATGGAAATCACTGGGAGCGATGTCCGGGCTGTAGGGTGGATGATTAAACACCTCCCAGCTGAACTCCTGCAGGAGACTTGCTGTCCGTCGAGCCGTGTGCGGCCTAGCGTTATCACTGACCGCACTTCACAGTCGGCGGGAGCTGGAATAAGAACCTCCATCTTCAACAGCTGCAACGATGCTACTGTGAGAACGCGGGAAGTACCGTTAGTGCATGCGCCATGCTACGTCATTGCTCTATCACGTACGCACAGTCGCTTCGCGCAATATAAGGTTTGCTAGCTGTGGGACGAGTGGGAAACTTACTTTGTGGACCCGCCTCGTATAATCATCTTTTCATACGCAATATTCTGGTCCACTGGTTTTCGTATCTGCCTCCATTTCTCATTTCTGACTTTATATGTATGCCATCTTTCCTTGGTTCCCATTTATCTTTCGTTTTATCTCGCTTTGTGACTGTCTTACAGGGATTATTTAAATGAAATTGTGTTCATGTATGTATACAGATAATGAATGTGTTACTGACTGTTTCCAAAGTTGTTTCATTTCAAGCTCAGACAGTCACAAATGTGATATTATTAACATAGTTTATTTAAAATGTAGTGCCATAAATTTTAATTTTATAAATCGGAATAAATTAAGTAGGGATTAGGAAGAAATCCTGTACACCGCGCGGTAGAAGTGTTTCTAGCATAAACTGAATTAGACTATTTAAAATCAATTGACTGTTTTAAACCGAAGCTTGCAGACTTTAAACCATTGTGTAAGTCTTTTAATATTCATAATTTCATCGCCTTGTCGTGCTTAATAGTTGCCGCGTTCATTTCAGCTGCTGCAAAATGCAAACATTTATGGATTTTGCTATCTCAGGAACTGCATAAACAAAGTGATTAAATTACCACGCGTAGCCAGTGTGTTAAATAAAATAAAATCTCGCAAATGAGATTATCGTAACGAATAAGCAGAATAATGACCAGCATTAATACGTATTTTTTCATAACAAAACAATTTTTTACTTAAATGTAATTAATTTTTATTAATTCACGTGCCAAGATCAGCTGCCATTAGAGCGAAGTTATAGAATTTAAACAATTTTAGAAAGAAGTGAGGCATTTTAAGACGTTTAATTGGTTAGCTGGTAGTCAGTATTCTTGTAACAGATGTAGCGTATATGTCCAGAAACTTTGTCTGAGTGATGTGTATTGCTTTTAAGCCAGATTCCAGAAGCCGGAAATAAGATAGTGATGTCTGGTTTTGTGTTCCGTAAAACTTTTCGACCACTTTTGATGGTATTCTAAGAAACCAGATACAGAGCTAGAAAATTTATTTGTAGCCAGGGTTACTACGGGCATCAAAAGTTATCTAACTTCAATAAGTCTGCGTTTGTAAATCTGGGAAACGACAAGCAACGTGGTGCCGGATTACTGTTGTAACAAGTAGGAAAGAAATTGCTTCAGTTATTTACGCTCGAAGCTACCAGCAGCTTTCAACTACTGGCTTACTGTCAGCTAAATCGCTCTCTGCAAAGTACTTCAGTACTAGTCCGAACCAAGTGTCAAACAACACTGACGTTAGGTTTCATTTCTGTGACAAAGTTCTTTGTCGTACTAACACACACTTAACATTTCCATTCTTTTGTGATTACGATAATTATAAAGTATTTGGTTCAAGAAAAAAATAACTTTAATCCATCTATTAATCATGATTTCGTACAAAAAGAGCGTAAAAGTATATATTCAAGAGGATGGTAAGAAATTATTCATTTTCAATGGCTCGAAATTTTTATTAATGTTAAATGAAGAAAAAACTTTAATCTACATTTAAATTTGACAAATCTTTTATTACCAGGCGAAAATTTCCATTAGTTTCTGTCATCCATGAACGGTAATCTAATTCTTGGGTTTAGTAATCGAAGGATTATCGCAGGAAGAAAGATATTAAGTAGCTGTTCATTACGTGATTTTCTTCAGTCTCAGTTCTCATCGCACTTAATTCGGTTCATTAATTTTATTGTCCCAGTGTCAGACAGAAAGTTTCACGTCCGGGTACATGTTTTATGGATCCCATAAATTCATTGCAGGGTTCACAAAATCCCGCCTTTAAACTTCACCCTGACTTAAGTCACCACCTGCCTTAAGAGTAAGTAACTCTGCAGTATATTCACAGAGTGTATTTATATTTAGGGAGAACAGTGGTTATTTACGTAAACAGGTTTAAATGGTTGCAAGCAACAAAACCAAGGACTTAGATCGATTTTACGCTGTACGTACCTGGTAACAGTTGCCTCTGATCAGATAAGAGACAAACGGATGGTATACGAAACTGTTTCATGTATGATAAGAGAAAACTTCGTGGGTCTTTCTCGACGCTCGTTTGTTCCCAGTGTAGTCGGGAAGGGCACGTATTCGTAACCAGTGCGGACCGATCTTATGGGGGGGGGAGAAGTGGCGACTCTCTGACATTATCGAAAATGTAGCGAAATTAACCGCGTATGAGGAAGTTATTGAACTGTGGTAATAAACATAAACTGTGGCAATTATTCTGTTAATGACGGAAATGTGACGCGACGCTGTGCGGACAGAAGTTCAAGAGACTTGAAGTTTGTGGTTACGTCATTTCTCCATTTCACGTCATCTGAGCTGTATGGTTAAATTAATGAATTATTTATTGATTTTTTAAAGCTATATTACAGTTCTCTCGCAAACCTCAGTAATGGAAGTTAATAGTGTTGAGTAGTTATGGATTTAGAAGAAGGATTTTTATTTCTGTAAACACTCCCATTATTCTCTTGTGACACTGAGAAAAATCATGTAAAACTCTAATCAGGGTATCCGGGATTCGAACCGGGTACGTCTCGAGAGACTGTAGTGTTAATACCTAAGTTCTCAGCAAATATTTGGGAGTGACCGTTCCACATTTAATTCTGTACCCGTGATTCAGCACACAGATATCAGTGTACTGAAATGTTGTGTTGCAACTTCATTCTTGAAATGTGCCTTATACACGTAGTCCCGACTGAATTCACATAATCTTTAATTCCATCGGCCTGCAGTGTAAATAAAGTTGAAAACTTTCGGTTAGCCGCTTAACAGCTAGGTACGTCTGTACGACAATAAATCTGTTCACCTCTATTTAGCGAGTGTCGAAACTCGTTTGAATGAATTCAGCATTCAGTATTCGAAAGACTTCATTCGTAAAAGCGATTTCTCGAAGGCAAAGTATTCAGTCCGTTCCAAGAACCAAAGGTCCACACATTCGCACACATATCGAAAATCCTTTATCTTTGTTCGATTTGCGTATTATAAAATGTTGCATAAATATTGAAGAAGTTTAAATTTTCTTTTCGTTTGTTCCTTACCTATCGTTTTATTCTTCGATAGCTTTGTCTTTCATTCGTGGTTCTAAGTAACTATTGGGTTTAAGGCCAAGTCATCAATACAGCTTTTTACTACTCGGGACTTAATACACAAGCCGAATCAGTAATCTATAAATAAACTAATTTAACTCATATTACGCTGGTGACTTTTCCTTCCTATTTAGTTTTAAAGCCTGAAGATCTGTTCGTAGATGACAGACTAGTATTAAAATTTATATTAATGAAGAAGGATTAGAAAGTTTTGATTGGACTAATCTGGCTCAGGATGTGAACCAGTGGCAGGCTTTTACGAACACTAATTAATATTCAGGTTGTATAACGTATTGTACGTAAAATTATAATTTTATTTACATATTTTCTTGTACGTGTTTATAAAAATTGAATACGAGGAGCTCCATGATTTTTTACCCTTCGCTAAATATTATTAGGGAGACAGAGATTAATGGGGCACATAGCACGTATGGGTGAGATGAGAAATGCATACAAAATTTTTGGTTTTATATCCTGAAGAAGACCACTCGGACATGTAGATAAGAGGGGTAATATTAAAATGGATCTTAAGGAATTCGTTTGGGAGCTTATGGATTGGATTCATCTGGGTTAGCATAGGTACAGGTGGACCGTTGTTGCTAACAACGTAATGTACATTCGTATCTGAGAGAATGTTCATGGTTAGCTGTGCAACTATTAATTTCTCATAAAGGAAACTGCCCTGTGTAGTTAGTTTCGTGGTGATATACGAATATCTACGTTTAACCATTTGAAACCGAATCTTGTGTAAGTAATGTATGGTTAATGATTTTTAGTGAAATATTTACAGTTTGTAATGAGAATCACACATCAAACACGTAAATACAAAGTGTAGAATTATTGGTTGTTGAAACAGGCGGGGGAATGTAATTCCCACTGCGCTTTGAAGGGTTAAATCTCGGTAGTGGTTATTAATACGTGAATAAAGGATTTCATATAATCCCCAGAATCAACTAAGGAAAATCGCATGAATAATTTAAGTACAGGGAAACAGAACGTAACGTTTTGCAGATCTTAGTGAGTTCTGTAGAACCTGCTGTAGGAATTCTTTTATGGCGAGCGATTGTTTAGAAAGCTGATAAAGTTTCACGTACATGTAAAATAGATATTATATTTAACAGGTACAAATAAAAGTGAAATTCTTAAGCGGAATTTCAATGTTAACACAAGATATCAAATTTTATCAAAATCCGATTAACAATTTCAGAATTACATCTTACGGAATGGCTGGCGACCGGACGTAAACGGGGGTGTGTGTTCACTTCCTGCAAAGAAGCGTCTACCAAACTATTTCTGTTATACTTTTGTAAATATGTTTACGTAGCTCTACTCTCTGTTATGGAACAGATATGTTTTCTGGGGTAAATTTGTTTGCATCAAGTTTCCCATTCTCTTTCTGACTTTGCATTCTACGTGAGACACTGCAGAATTTGCATGCCATTATATGTAATTCAACCTGTCGCCTGCCTTTCATCACATTCTTGTGTCTTGGAAGTTGGATCAAACTGTAATTTTAACCGAAGACTTTGCATAACAATCTTTTGTTTTCTTTTAATTCTAAAAATGAACTCGGCGCTGCAGTCACATTAATACTTTCTTGTACTTGCTGTTGTTCGAATAATGACTTTTATATTTCCTAATATTTTTTTGACATACTGAGGAAAACCATGTACGTTCTCCATGGACATGATTTTCTCCGAGTCATTAGGTTTTACTTTGTAAATGTCATTCCACCGCTGGTACGTATTTGAATAATGAACCTTCTGGGAAATGGAAAGTGTTATCGGCCACATTTCAATAAAAATAAAAGTCCTCTCTCGTTGCAAAAAAAACAATAACAACAATAATATGTGGAACAGAAAATTTAAAATAAAAAAATCCTAAAATTTACCTTATTTTTCCAGTGGAATCTCAGCGGACAGTTTTTTAATCATATTTGTTTATGTGTCTCAAAGCAACATAATAAAAATATGTTATTAATTTAGAAACAGATTTTAAACAAAACTTTGAGGTCTGGGGTATAATGACTAGGTCCTAATTGATTGTCTTATCTCTTGGGTTTCATCATCTTTGATAATTATTGACCAGCCGAATTAACGTCAACATGTCAAAGTAGACTCCGTATCATAAACTACAGGGTGGGTGGGAAGTAAGTAGGCATTGAGAAATGGTTATAACCTCTATATTAATGCCAACTTACTTCCTACCCACCCTGTAGTTAAAAAATGTGCAGAACGTAAACCTCAACACAATCTCCTGGAGTAGGGCAATGTTTGGAATTCATTTTCTCTTGAATCTTGCAAATATCTGCTAAAGTTAACAACTGCATCAGTTACCCCTCTCGACGTTTATGAGACGCCTGCCAGCACCACGCCAAACACAGATCCAACGCGCGATTAGCACAGTGACGTAACTCAATCAAATGATTGATCCAGGGACGAGACCGCTCGCAGTTTTAAATGATTTTATTTTCTCACAGAGAAATTCAGGGTTCCTCTTTGGCTATCATTTGAATTAATTACGGATGATTGAACGTTGTCAAGTTGAGTACTGGGCTGAACAAAATTGAGGCGAATTATAGGTTTTGAAACATTAATTCTCTTTCAGAAGATACTGTAAATTCGTGGGGTGAAATTGAGTTTAACTTTGGATGCTGAGATACGATCAGCTTGCAAAAATTCCATAGATGTCGAGCGGAGTTGCTTGACATCTATGGAATTTTTGCAACTCACCACTGAAATGGATGGCGATCCATTTGAATCCATTACATAATTATTCCTTTACGTTTAACGAATTTATCATAGTGGTGCTCGAAAAGAGTTAAAAATTCCGTGTAATTATTCCATTATATACTTGCTACTTGTTTCAGAACGTGGGATAAATTCATGGCGGTATGTGTCTTAAGTTCTTCGGAGAACTTCGTCTTCACTTGTTGACTTACATCTAATTAAATTCACTAGTGTAGTCTGTAAGGAAGTGGCAACTTTATGCTTCTGTGTTGGGTAAAGTGCCCATAATTTGTACATTTCAGCATCTATAGTCAATGTTGAACTACGCTCTGAGTGAGCAACGCTGTTCAAATGTTATTTCGTCCTAACCTAACAATAAACACTTCCTATCTCAGAAAGTGCCAGTGGAATTATTCGACGTCACAACATGGCGGTACCCCGACCAACGGAAGTCAAGGTTCCTCTAATCTATAGGTCTTCTGGGATTTTGCGCCGTGGAGTCTGGTAGAAAGTGACCAACGTTTCAAAGGCGATTACTGCTTCCATCATCAGGGCTATGATGAAGGCAGTATAAACCTCTGAAACATCGGTAGATTTCTATCAGACATTTTCTAACTTGTGGCGAGAACACGAAACCTCATCTAATTGAGATATGTTTGTGTCTTACCTTCTTTTACAATCATGGCGTTCTTTATTACGCGCAGTATTGACTACACTCAACTACGCATGTCCACGCGGTCTTGTCCGGACGAGAGGCGTGTTTATTGTCCACTTTCATAGCTCGTATTTTCTGACGGTAGAGGAAAATACCAAGAAACATTTCAGTAGGTTCTGAATCACAGTGCGTGTTCCATCATTATTATATTTGTTATTAATATTTTGATTGTTGTTGATTTTGTTAATTGTTATTGTACGAAACTGAAATCAAGGCTGGACACGTGGACATGATGGGGAGGCAGGTAACAAATACAATATTTTGATGTGGAAACCTATTTGAAATCGTCTGATTGAAGAATCAAAAATTATGTAGCGTGATAATTTTAGAATTTATCTTATGTAATAATTAGTAAGGATTGGAATTTGATTCAACTGGCTCGTAATTGTGCTCAGTTGTGTTTTTCTATATCTGAATATTCTGTGTCTGCGACCACTGTAAATTGTTGTAGTAATGGTATGTATTTTGGTTTGGTTGTTGATAATTTGCGACCTTCACTAATGTTAACTTATTAAAAGAATAATATTAACCTCACATGTAGCATGCATTAATCGAAACACGAAATTCTTGCAACATTTTGATTAGAGAATCTCATGATAAGAGGCTCAGACGTATAAAATATGATAATATTAAAATAAATAATATAAAAATCTGGTTGAAAACGTATTAATGGGCTGACTTTGAAGGGTCGCAGTTTGTGAAAGCGGTGATTAAACTTATTTTATAGGAGCAGATTTATACAGAACCAATTCAGTGCATACCCACGTAGTCAAAGACGATTCCATAGCATGGATGATTCGTTATTTAATTGATATTTTTTAAGTTTGATTATAATTCATGATTCGTTATGAAGCAGTTGTGTTTAAGAACGCTTATTTTGATTAGATATATATATATAATTATGTAAAGTACAAGACCTTTTATTAACTTCATTAACCTCAACCTCGTCTACACATCATTTAATAATTCAGTCCGTACCGCAAAGAAAACTCTGCACTTCACCATTACAAAGATTAGTTGGTTATCGCTGTTTAGACTGAAATTTATACCCATAAATCCACACTAAAGAGCTGTTATTAAAGCAAATGTATAAACTTATAATCACTTTTTGAAATTTATATCGGAAATGGAATTAGTATATAAGATGCGATGGCAACCAATCAAATGACAAATGTGATAATTGAGCTAAGTTCCCCAGACATTTAATGCATTACAGACTAAGAGGATGTTGAGCGTTAACATCTGTTTATTTGTTTAAAGAGCCCTTAGGGATGTGACTCCAAATCCCCGCGTTGGGCTCCATAACTTGTCGGCTTGTCGCCGTAACAAATAAATCGATATTAGCTTTACGTGATGCTCAGCTCGCAGGCATCAGATCATATTCACGTCGCAAAGCAACTCGGTCGTGAAACGTTATTAAGCACTGAGCAGGAAATTGAGGATTTGACGCACCTGTGGTGACAATGCGACCTGTTGATACGCACTTCCTGTCAGGAAACACGTCCTGGCTTCCTGGGTGTCTTCAACTCTAAAATTGCCTAGAGCGATAGATAGGCGACGAATTAAAATTTCAATAGGCCTGCTGGATTACGACACAGTAGATTAAAGGCATATAAAACTAACTCCATGTAGCAGATACCTTCTTAAGAAGCTAATAGTTGCTCAGTTAGTCAATAAATTCCCCGGACTTCTTTATGGAAACCGACCGCGCGTTACAGTGTTTACGAATTTCTTGTCATCGGCCCCTGTTATAAGCCAGATGACTCCAGTCCACACCTCCATACCTATTACCCTAAGATCCATTTTAATATTATACTCCCTTCTATTCCTATGTCTTACCTTCAGGCATTCCAACCAAAATTGTTTAATTTATAATTTTCCAGCTCATCCTATTTGATTTGATCACTTTAATAATATTTGATTAATAGTATAATCTATACACCTACTCGTGCTATACGTACAGCTAATCTTACCCTCTCCTATTTAACCGGGTTCAATACACGACATATGGATGGTTACTGCCTGTAATTCAGACCACCTGCCACACTACCTTGTGGGAAACGTTGCCTAATCAGTTCGGTGTTAGAATTCAGATGTTAACACATGTCTGTGTTCTGGGTCTTTGTACAGTTTAGTCTGACATAAGTTTACCGACGTTTCGGAGGTAAACTCGTGCTAAGCAACACGATGGAACAACCCAGAAGACTACCGTCTTTATACTCGCCGCCTTGAGAATCTGAAATATCACAATTTAAATATTATGTTACGAGTTTACTAAGGACACGGAATTGAAAAAAGCAGCTTTATTCCTTCAGTATAGTATAATTTAAAGAAACTCTTGGATAAAAGCTGTTAATTTAACTAATTTCTTGTGGTTAATTAGACAATATAAATATTACACTAATGACACGACAGTGTTTCAGATCCGGCGTTAGAGGTATTTTCATCGAGACTACCGGGTCCATGTAGTTTTTTTTATATTAAATTTGCGTGTCAGTTTTCTAGAGAATTCTACGACGCGTAATATATTCATATTACATATTCATAAGCGTTCTCGACCCCCTAGAGTTTTTATTAAAATAAGATGGCCTTATTTCTTCAGGTGCTGGGCGAATGTTGTGTTTTGTCATGGCGAAAAGCGGACCATTGGTGTGGGCGGGACTTTCTGCGATACGATACAGAAGACTGTGAATAAGGTCTTCATCACGTGTCGGGTCTTAAAATGCGATAACGGACTTTCGATTCATTATAAGGTTATGAAAATACTCCTTAGAACAATTTCCGTTCGCTATGAAACTTTTCTTTTCGATATCTGGATATAACGTCAGTGGTGACCTGGCGTTAGAGAAACTCAGAAGATTATCATCGCATCCATGACAACCTCGGATTTGATATATATTCTTCTACACTGGAAATAAAACTCAAGAATTTCAGTGACCATTCATAATTAGTTGCATAGCCGAAGAAAGTGTGTATCAGAACATAAATTACTTTTCATGAGCTATTTATTACTCCGGAGTCTGGTAGATTTGGAAATTTATAAGTAGTAGACCCTTATCTGGTAATTATACTTTTCCCATTGCTTGAAACCAGTTCAAAACTACGTCATTACCGAAAGTTTTATGAGATACAGAATGAATTTCAGTGTATTTTAAATTTTTATGTTATTCAGTCCCACACAACGACCTTTATACACTCTTACTTGAAAACACCAGTCTTTATTTCGAACTTATTCTTCCTTTCTCCCCTCCTTCCTTTTCTTTCTTCCATTCCCCCCCCCCCCCTCATTCTACGTCTTTTTCTATGCAGTCATTTCTCAGCTTGATCTTATAATCCATTACAATGTTTTTACCAAGTTTGTATTCAATAAAACCAGCAGCTGGCTCTAAGTCGGTTAATGAACAACATACATTGCGGTATATTTCCATACGAAGCTCTTGAAAGAGACTGTACTGAGTTGTGCGGGACCGCATAACATAAATTCGACGTCATTGAACATTCACTCTGTACATTTGTGACGTACGGAACTAATGCCTTCAGTGTTCAAGTTCAATAGGCTGTCATCAAATTACATCAGTTACATGTCGAAATATAATTGAACGTGTACGATGATGGCGGTCCTATAGAGAAGACTTGCATGCTGGTATCATATTCAGATGCTCACAACGTCGGTTTTCATACCTTTTGATATTCAGTTGCAGCTCGTAATAAAATATCACGTGACTGTTGTAAATATAAACGGATGAACATTATCACGTGGAATGTACGAGGCTAACGACCTGCCTTTGTCTGCTGCTTAGAGTAATAATGATATAAGCGTCTGGTCCATCAAAATATTTGTTGATATGTGAGCAGTACACAAGTATGACATTCTCTGTTATTATCATCACTGTTGTTCTAAGTGGATTATTTGTTTTTATTTATATTTCTTCATTTATTTTGCTTTGTGTTTAATATTGTTTATATTTTGGGTTTGCCTGTATTTGGCTGTTATATTTAATACTGTACATATTTATGTTTAGTTAATCTGTTTATGTAATATTTTTCGTTGTTATTTTATTAGTATTGTATGTATTATCAGTGTTTGCCTGTTATTGGCTTTTTTCTGTTGGCAAACATGTAAATAAATTAATTGAATTATCATCATTATCATCATGAATTAGAGGTTAGAGGATAATATCAAAATATATCGTTGATAAATGAGGTTGGAGGGTTTATGTTGGAATTATCTGGGTCAGGATATGAATTGGTGACGATCTCTTGTGGACACTATAATAACTTTCGGATTTATTAAAAAAAGTGGAAAATTTATTGTCTTTGTGAGCCTGATATTAGCTGCTAGATAGAGTTAGTTACTTGGCTAGCTAGTTAGTTGCTTTGTTCGTTGGTGTGATACGTATGTACAATTATTTAATAATATCGTGTTGAACGTGACATGTGGAGCTCATTTGTTTCGACATTCACAGCGACGGGTTGGTGTAGTGGAATTCAGATGTGGACTGCGATGTAATTAGTCCGGATGGCTCGTCGTTCAACAAAGTGGAGGGCCCTTCAATTCCATTGTTATTTGATTTCATTTCTCTGAAACAAAGTACAAAAAGGGCATTAATTTATGCTGAAATTCTGTGATTACCCGACAGAGCGCGGTACATGCCAATAGCCATGCAATTATGCCCACATGCTGTTCTCAACATCAGTCCACGTCTGTGTCTGATAAATTCTGATTAACACTTCTATTGTCTAATAATAATTTATTTTTCATGACCCTTTCCAAGCTCATATAAATAATATTAAAGATGTAGCGAGTAAAATTTTTGGACAAAATTATTCGTTGTCAGGGCTTTATCTATCGTCTATTCTTTAAAACCCACGACGTTTCGGAAAGTCCTGACAGAGAATAATTTTAAGTGTCCTCAAAACTCTTTAGAAATGAAAATATTTGAACTTACTTGACATCAGATTGGAGAAAATTACAATTAAAATTTCTCTGTCGCAGATAATATTATTGCTATCAGTTGACAAGGGATGGCATGAATGAGGCGTGTACGACGCGATGGTGTGTCGTAATATCTCAATGGAATAAAACACGTTGGGAAATTTATATACAGATGACGAGATAACATTAAAATGTATCATAAGGAAGGGGAATGTGAGAGAATGTAGTAAATTTGATTGGCTCAGGGTAGGACAGTTGAGTGGATTTTATGAACTGGGATGAGAACGGAAATGTTTCTTAAAAAAACAATTAATTTCTGCTCTTTAAATTTATCTGTGCCTATGTTGTTAGGTACGTAGCCCTGAAATTGTTTCCGTAATTTATCCACCCCTGTTATTTATACCTCTCTTCCTGAAATGTCGGAAGTTCTGTTATTTTTCTTTCCTTTTCTGTTCATAGTTTTTCTTACTCCTCCATTCTATTTCGTTTAACTATGTCTCCTCGATTATCTCTCACAGAAAGTTTTTTCTATTTTTTTTATTATTATTTCTCCTCTGTATTATACTTGCCCGCTGCACTCAAGTTTCTCACGGTGTTCTGCGTCTGTTTTTCTGCAATTACGTGACTGCTCTGCTGTGTTTTGTGTTTCGGTCCAGACAAGTGAGCTATATCTCCTACAGACCACAGACGCAAGGAAACTTGGTAGCGAGATACAGTCTGTCTGTCTTCCTAAATTCATTCGTCTTTCAAATGTTTCTTTACATTTGTTCTTTGCACCAAGAAGACCAAAATTTTAAAGTAATTGGGAGATCACTCTGTCCGTCTGCAATGTAGTCTGTCACCAAATCATCATCTGGTGCATTAGTTTACGTACAAATAGAAAATATGCAAAAAAGTCTGAAATTCAATAACCCATAACAAAATATTTATCGGAGCTTGCAATATTAAAAACAGGTCCATTGAATTAATTCCACTATAATTATGTAAGACAGTAAACGAGTAACTACGGAGTGGATGACCGGGGTTCGATTCACGACAGGTACAAATGTCTTTCGGCCGTGGGGATCTTGAGCCAACCCAGTTCGTGTGTAGTGGGGACACATAGCAGCGCTTTTCAAGGATTAATGCGATGTGAGGATTAAGCTAACCACACTCGGCTGTATCTGGTGCCGAGGTTAAAATTGTGCGAAGTTGCTCTGTATTCACGACGTCTAGACGCAGTGTCGCCTTTATTTGTGGACATTGTCCATCTACTGAGGTTACACTGATGGTCCAGTGGTTAGCGTCAGGTTACCGGATTTGATCCTCACAGCTTCCAGTAAAGTCAAAAATCTCTAAATAGGCGCTTGAATACGAGATTGCGAAACAGTGTGTACTTGAAATACGATGTATAAAGTCTAATAAAACTTCAGAGTGAGTTCTTTTAAGGGATACGGAAAACGAAATGAAAGCTTCCAATTCGTACAAAGCGAAATGACTAAGTAAATTAGAGACGTAAGATCTTTCCTTCATCTTAGATGTAATATTAGGAGTTTCAAGAACATGGCATATAGGACTACGTTTATCAAATAATCATGTGTAAGTCTTGGTATCCCGAAACCCTTATGAAATGCAGTTATTACTTTAAAAAAATTGTTTTACTTCATTACCAGCATTTTTGACTAGAACCTGCTAAGTAATCAACAGCTGTGTACGGATATAAATTAACTCTGCGAGAGAAATATTCACTTACTGTCTGTTCAATTACGAGAAGGTAGACCTTAGCATAATTACCACCGTCATGTAAGAGCTTTTTACTCTGATACTGTCAAATAAAGAATCCTCACTTGTTCGTTAGAGTTCATAACCTGTGGGGCGCGCACACTTCCGGATCGTGTGTAAAATCCAGACTGGGTAACGCGAAATATTCACATAAAAATTGGCAGAAATTTGCGAAGACAGTGTTATTAATTAAGCTGTTCTCATTATTTATACCATCGGCTTCAATTTGATTTCTTGCTGTAATTAATCTCATAGAATTCATTTATTTAATGATAATGCGAAGTAGTGTTTGGTCCAAATTATTTTGGTGCATTGTTTTTCATTAATTTGGAATTAAAATGTATAATAAAATAGGGAAAAAATTAACATCGAGCTTTTTAAACTCTTAAAATTCCAGTGGTACTCTATGAACCACCTGCTTTAATAATGAACATTGGGTACCTTATGATTTTGACTAAACCGTGATTATTTCCTTAAACAACATTAATCATCTGATCTTTGTAATGGTTACGTGTTGTGTTTTCTTCGCGGTACGGACTAATAATTTAAATGACATGTGGGTGGTCTTTAGCTTCAAAAGATTACAGAAATAAACAGAAAGATGGTGATACACGAAGAAAAAAAGAAATTAATGTGAGACGGAAGCAACTATTAAAAATTACTAAATAGGGGAGACGATAAACAGACGCCTTTATCTCGGCCCGCCAGTGACCCAGAAGAATGTAAACCTGTTACTTCGCTCCTGAAATAATGTTTCGACCGAGCAGTGATGCCACTTACGGAAAGAAATTTCAACAGTTCGGAGTCCCCTGTCAACTGACTTTCATTCCTGACAGTGGGGATAAATATTTTCCTTCTGAAGCACATTTTCATAATATGTTTTCTCCTAACTTCGCTATCTCTGAAGTAACATCGTCAAGAAATATATATTACCGTAGCTAGGAACGGAGGTTCTTATATCTTCCTTTTATTATACTTTACAACGATTTGTCAACTGCGCGGTTTATATCTCTTCAAAGACCAGTGGTAAGTATATGTACCACCTTATATAACTTTCAGTAACTCTGAATTTTACTCAAAGAGTCTGTTAATTTGTTTCGTATTATTCTCAAACGGCAATTACTTCCTTAAACAGCGTTAACCATTTTATATTTGTAATGGTGAAGAGTTGTGTTTTCTTCGCGGTACGGACTGAATAGTTATATAATATTTCGTATGAGTTTTGCTGTAAACTTCGATGATTCCCTTCAGCAGAGTTAACCGGTCGATTTTTGTAGTGGTCAATGTTGTGTTTTCTTTTGAGAATTCTCAGTTGCCATTTAGAAATGCTTCGACTTCAAAGGGTTAATTTCAAGTTAGCGAAAAATGTCGTAGCGTTGTAATAAACCTGTAGGGTCCTTATTGATCATTGGCATTTTCAGCGTGCATAATGCCTGGTTTTTATTGTCTCAAACCGTTCAAAAGAACCGATGTTTCGTTTGGTAAAGAGATTTGTTTACAAGGCGGAATTCTCCAGCGTCACAGAAAACTTACGTCGCATGTAATGAACATGAATGGGTAATTTAGAAATGTCTTATGTAATTTACGACAGCGCCGAAGCAAAACATTGCAGATAAAAAGGCTTCCATTCGTATGGTTTTATATGTTATATCTTAATCTGGGCCACTCTAATATTACTGTCCAGTCCATATAAAAAAGAAGAATTTTTTTAATAAACAGAACTACAATAGTAGTTATGACGTAAAGAGGGCCTTCTTTTACACTTCTGTGCTGTAGGCATTAAATCATATGTCGTATCTCTTGTCGTAGGCGTTCGGGAGGCGAGGACACTAATACACAGAAGTAAGACATTAGAAGGTGGAATTGATATAAATTCTGAGGAAATGTAAAACAGAAAGGAGTTCAGAAAAAAAAAGTATTTTGTGGCATTATTCACTTAATATAACCTCCCTACACTGAGTTTGTAGCTGAATTACACTTAAAACTTTCGGGTCTGTAGCCGGTACACGCACAGATTTTTTTTCTCGAATTCGTTGCATGAAGAAGATTTTATAAACCACCTGCTTCAAACGTAATCCTTATTGAGAAGCTAACAGTCACTCATTTAGTTAAGAAATTTTCCGCCTCCTTATGGAACTCGAAGGTTCATCACTGAATTAACCGAAGTCCTCCACCGGTCCCTGTTTTAACTGCAAAGCAAGATGATACAAATTCGAATGTTGATCGACTTATCGGATAACCTCAGTTTTCTCATGATTTTCCTCCGCGTCTCGGAACAAGTGCCGAGATAGTACGAGGCGCGTCCCAAAAGTAAGTTTCCCACTCGTCCCACAGCTAGCAAACCTTATATTGCGCGAAGCGACTGTGCGTACGTGATAGAGCAATGACGTAGCATGGCGCATGCACTAACGGCACCTCCCGCGTTCTCACAGTAGCATCGTTGCAGCTGTTGAAGATGGAGGTTCTTATTCCAGCTCCCGCCGACTGTGAAGTGCGGTCAGTGATAACGCTAGGCCGCACACGGCTCGACGGACAGCGAGTCTCCTGCAGGAGTTCAGCTGGGAGGTGTTTAATCATCCACCCTACAGCCCGGACCTCGCTCCCAGTGATTTCCATCTTTTCCTACACCTCAAGAAATTCCTGTCCGGTCAGCGTCAGCGTTTTGAGAATGACACAGAGGTGGAGATGGTTGTCACACAGTGGTTCCAATCCCAGGCGGCAGACTTCTACGACACAGGTATTCAAAAGTTGGTCCCACGGTATGACAAATGTCTCAATTCCGGTGGCGAATATGTTGAAAAATAGCTGGACACTTGCTGTATCTGTTGCAATAAATATTTCCATGAAATTGTGTTTTGTTTCTGTAAACGGCCCCAGGGAAACTTACTTTGTAGACCAGCCTCGTATTTTAAATTGGTTACGGTCAACTTCTTCTAAATCGATGTCATCTCTTGTGGTACTATTTGCTGCTGGAAATGAAACGATGTTTAAAATGAAACCTGGTGCTTAAATATGAGGGTAGCGTCCGTTGATATTGCAGTGTTCAGGAATTTTGTATCTACTGAGGCTGTTTCTACATTTCTTCCCTCGAACCAGTGCAAATATTGGAAGCAATTCGATTTTTCGTGCTCCAGCAAATGGAAGGGATCGCCATGTTTAACTTAGATACGTCAATATGAGACAGCCGAACAGTGAAATAGACGCCTAACTCCAGTGCGTA
Organism: Zootermopsis nevadensis; assembly: GCF_977971745.1. Classification (NCBI taxonomy): domain Eukaryota; kingdom Metazoa; phylum Arthropoda; class Insecta; order Blattodea; family Termopsidae; genus Zootermopsis; species Zootermopsis nevadensis. The sequence goes on along the minus strand of NW_028259153.1, from coordinate 22,187,089 downwards.
ATGCTTGGCGATTCTCATGTGACTTAAACTACAAGTACCCTCAGAAATTAGGTTCCCTATTTTAAAATTCGAAGTGTATATCAAAAACAGGTAGTCTCGGTAGCATTTATTCTTAGTACAAACTATAAAAATTTAACTTTACTCCGTTCACATATTTCATGTCCAAAAACTATGAACGGGTTTCGATTAAATTTAGTATCGGGAATTTACAATAAACAACGTGTACTAAATTTAGCTTTTGTTCATATCAACTTAACAGAACATCTACTTTACACGAAGTTCAAAATTGAAATTATCACTTTTTCTAAAAATTAGTCTTGAAGATGAAGGCAGTATATTCTTCCGAAACGTTTGTATCTACCTCGAAGTCTACAGGGTGTTACTACCCAGGAGGCTAAAATCGAATCTAAAACTCTACCGACAATCCTGTCTCTTTTTGTTAAGACTTTGTAAGAGTCGTTCACAGCTGTAGGAAGACAAATGAAGATAATATTAAAATTGTGTTGGATACTTCCACTGTCTAAGGTGAATTTTACATATAAGACAGTTCGGTTGATTTGTCATCATTATACTGATACAATTTTATTAATTTTTTTATTATTATTATTATAATTAGTTGCGACGGTCGGGAACGAATGCGGAACGTTTGAATATTGCGTTATTAGGGGAGACCGGGACACATTGCAACAAATTTTTTGTACGCTAGCAATTTAGTTGCAGTGACATACTGCGATAGTATTTAAAGGGTCCCACATTCAATCTCAGTGGTCGCATTAAAAATAAAATTCTGTAAAATTAATAAAATATGTTGGTCTAATGAGTCAGTCGTGACATGTAATGAGTCTGAGCTGTTATGCACATGAGGATAATTTGTAAAACTTAACCTCATTTTACCGTGAGCCGGGATAGCTCAGTCAGTATAGTGACTAGCTACGGGCTGGACGACCGGGGTTCGATCCCCGACGGGGGCAGAGGATTTTTTTTTTCCTCTAGCCTCTGCGTCCAGACCGGCTCTGGGGCCCACCCAGCCTCCTCTACAATGGGTACCGGGGTCCTTTCCCGGTGGTAAAGCGCGACTTGGGCATGACGCTAACCACTCACCCCATCTAGTGCTGAGGTGAAGAATTAGTAGGAGCTATACCTCCTCTCACCCCAAACGCCTACATGGCGTATAGTGGGACAAACTTTACTTTTTTAACCTCATTTTACCGAAAGGACGTGTTGTTTAAAGAACATCTAATAGGATGTCAAAAACTGGCACTGATGTTACCGTAAGCGTAATTTTCTTTGTCAGGCTCATTGAACACAGACTGAGCAAACGCAGTCTTTAATCTCGGACCCACAGGCGTCCATTAGCACAAAACTTTACGATCTGACAAGTGTTTAAACACCTCGACGATGAACGAAGCTATTTTTGGATTCTCCGACTGATGTTCACTGTATCCATTACTGTTAGCCATCTAAGAGCTAAGTGGTAAATATATGTACCACCTGCTTCAAAAAACAGTAACTCTTCATTTTTTATTTATATGTTGCGTGTGATTATAAGTGTAAACAGCGATTATTTTTTTAAACAGCGCTAAAATGTTGATCTTTGTAATGGTGAACTGCTGTGCTTTCTTTGCGGTACGGACTGAATTATTAAATAATATTTAGCCGAGATTCGTATTCAAAGGGTAACATCTCTCATAAGGTATGTCGTGCTGTCGTAAATAAAATAAATAAATAAATCAGACGCAGAGAATAAGGAATTAAAATGAACAAATAGAAGGAAGTTAATAACAAAGATATATTAAAAATACAGTAATAAAGAAAGAAATTTATAAATAACTCAAGTAAGAAAGTGTGTAATATTAAAATACAGAAAGAAATTAAAGAATGAGTACTGTAATAAGATAGAAATATAGAATTTGTTGCGAGTTCTGACAAATATGCGAGTGTAGTCCCATATTAAAACTCGCTGTGACAAGCCAAACATAAGTGTCAAATGACCTCCGTAAACTTTCGCTGTAATTTCCAAGCAGTGAATGCTGTAATGGGGCCCTCGGCACCCAAAACCTCGACGAAGACTGATACAGACTTATAACGTCTACACGGCTTTGTTAAATAAAGAAAGTAGTAACAGGTCCACACGCATCTTGAGAAGGCGAAAGCACGCAAACACGCATTTTGTAACTTTTTATAAAGCTTAGGACGACAAGTACAAGAGTAAAAAAAATGTCGTTAATAACGGCGGTGTTGTGGGTTGTATTTCTGTGCTTACAGGGGTTTAGCTGTGTGAAATGTGGCCTATCTACCACCAAGTCCTTTCTGATTTAAGTCCTGTCCTAACATCAAAATTTTGTGTGCAACCGTGTTCAAAATTATATCTGGGCTTAATTAGGTGTTTTGGGGTAGAAATGCAAATTGATGAACCATGAGATTTAAGATTATCACGGCTGATATTATTAGAATAATTGTTATATCGCATCGTGTAGTCTGGTAGAAGTTTACTGACGGTTTAGAGGTGTTCGTCCTGAAGATGGAAGCAAGAATAACCTCTGAAATGTCACTGAACGTCGGCCATACTACACTACACATCCTAGAACAGAGATAACTTCAATAAAATATACGTATATTTAATGCTTGTGATGAAGGATATGCCAATAACAAATTTCCTACAAAATAACAAATGAAATTCATTCGGTATCCTTGGTAACAAGATTTAATTTGTGTCCAGGAAGAACTAGTCGTGCTTCTTGCTTTCAGGTAACTGTACCAGGACGGTAATTAATTACTCCTGGCGTCAACACGGACAGTCGTGGGTGGGGAAAATTTAACAGAAGCGGGAGAATCAGCCGGGAGAGTTGTCAGTACTGGGAACGACGCCAGTATAAACAAAAGACGAAATAAACATAAAACGGATACGGAACTCCGCCCCTAACTGGAAGGCAACAATGCCGACATGATGTATGCTCCCTCGTGTATGTTTGCTGTAACAATTCAGCTCCTGACGCTTACCACGAAATTATGAAACAGTTGTGATTCATTGCGTTTTCGCCACGTCATACGAACAGTGTTAAACTCGGAGTTGAGGTTAAAGACAGACATCGCTTTAAGAATTTTTGCTTTAATACTTTCAAGCCCAATGGTAACTATATATACCACCTGTTTCAACAATCAATAAATCTTCGTTTTGTATTTACGTGTTTCGTATGATTCTCAGTGTAAACAGCGATTATTTCCTTGAACAGCATTAACCAGTTGATCTTTGTAATGGTGAAGAGTTGTGTTTTCTTAGCGGTACGGACTGAATTCTTAAATACGTAATATTTAGACGAGCTTAGGCTTCAAAGGGTTAACCAGTTTATCTTTGTAATGGTGAAGAGTTGTGTTTTCTTAGCGGTACGGACTGAATTCTTAAATACGTAATATTTAGACGAGCTTAGGCTTCAAAGGGTTAACCAGTTTATCTTTGTAATGGTAAAGTGTTGTGTTTTCTTAGCGGTACGGACTGAAATACTAAATATTATTTTGACAAACTTCGCCTCGGTCGCCTTAAACAGCGTTAACCAGTTTGTATTTTTTAATGCGCGCACGTTTATTAAATATAAATTTTCATCAAAAGAGAAACCTTCAGAAAATATCCATTTATTCTTGTCTTATTTATCTGAAAGTAATCCGTGGAACGCAAGGGCTTAATGCAGAGGTAAGTACTTCACTACGTGGGCTGCATGTCCCTTTTTCACTCCATATTTTAGGATGATAATGCAGTAAGATTGTAGCTGTTTTAAAGAGCGTCTTAGGGTCAACTGCGTAGCCCTCCCGTTCTCTGGGTCTGTTCTCCGCTTTACGTAACCATCGCCGTGACAAATGATCCAAGAATTAAAACAAATGTGTAGTTTTTTGGTTGGTTCCTTACGTGCCTTAGTCTGACTCTTTCTAAGCATAAAACTTAATCTCGCTGTTCTTTCTTATTACTCCAATTTAATCCTTGAGAATGTAATCATTCTCTCTTGACTTCTGTAGCATTGGTAGGCCCAGCTTGCTGTCTATTGAGTTTTCATTGACTCTTAGATTCAATTGAATAAAAATTTCCTTGGATATTATCCATCGACTAGTAAATATAAAACGTAAAAACGACGTTTCGGAGATGGGACTCTATCTCCGTCTTCAGGTTCCTACACAGTTGGGCCCACTAGATAGAGCTAATCCCTATCTCCGGACCAAAGATAGGGAGATAGGGATTAGCTCTATCTAGTGGGCCCAACTGTGTAGGAACCTGAAGACGGAGATAGAGTCCCATCTCCGAAACGTCGTTTTTACGTTTTATATTTACTAGACGATGGATAATATCCAAGGAAATTTTTATTCAATTGACTCTTCACCATCGTCAAGAAGTTTTAGATTTGACTCTTAGATTATTTATGAGAAGGTTCTCAAACAATTCCCACTCGTCTTTCTGATAGATAAGTAGTTAGGGCTTAATAATACTCGGGTACCTTGGGTTCTAAGAGTATCCATCCTATATATATATCAGGAGGAATTCTGACAGAGACGGTGCATAAATTTTGTTGATAAAATTATAGGCAAGTTCTGAGATCTATTAAGGGTTTTGGAACAATAAGAATGGATGTTGCTGCTTCGAAACTTAAGGTGTCTTTCGACGATTTATGCAGTATGTTCTGTTCCTATCGGTTTGGACGGTAAACGTCGAACAACTTCACTGGGACTGCATTTGAAATTGCACTTTGATGACAACGAACCCTGCGCCGTGTACTGGACAGCATTCGAGGCACCGTGTCAATTATATCTGGCTGTCACTTAATTTCCTGTGAAATATGAACTGCAGACTGAAAACTGTGTAGGTTCCAGAAGCTGTGTAACTGCAGAAACAAATATTTGATTTCAGTACACCGTATATACGAAATAATTCGGCCTCTATTTCGCTTCAAATGAGATGGTAGAATTTTGAACACCCCCCTCCCCCCCAGACTAAGAGGCTATTTATTTGCAAAGGCAAATTGACAAATAATGTAAACTGAGCTGAGATTTATCTGAAAATATTTGGAGGAGAAACGTAAAATATCCACCTAGACCATGTGTTAATAAAAGTGTTGAAAGGGAAAATTAAATAGACCCAGTAAGGAGTGATAACATCGCAGTCTCTTAATCCGAAACAATTCGATTAAGTTTTAATACTGATCACAGAAATTTAAATGTGGAATTTAAAGTCCGATGGTAACTGTACGCCCCACCTGTTTCAAAAATAATTGAGTATACATTTTTTTAAACTATTATTTCGTATGATTCTCACTGTAAGCAGCGATCATTTTATTAAAATCCTTCATACAGGTGATTTTTGTAGTGGTAAAGAGTTGTGTTTTCTTTGCGGTTCGGACTGATTTATTATATATATTATTTGCACGGGCTCTTTGGGTTTAAAGAGTTAACATACCTTTGTGCGAATAATTCGCATTTCCTTGTCTCAGTGGCAACACAAACTTTAACAGTCAGTAACTCTGAATTATACCCACGGAGTGTCCTTATAATTTTCAAATGATTCTTAGAATAAACAGAGATTATTTCATTTAATTGCGTAAAACTGTGATCTTAGTAACGGAATTTCATGTTTCAAAAAGTTTATGTAGTTCAGTTTGTTTATGTTCTGTGAACCAAAGTGCTAATCATAAATTTTAAATGTTTTGTGGATAATCTGTTACAAAGTCGCATTTCACTTGATAGTTTCACGGTCTACCACCCAAATGTTATTCTTCCTTTGCAGTAATTTGAATGTAATCAACACAGGATTCACATTCTATCTCTAAAATTACTGAGTAGACTCCGGAGGAGTTTAATTGACATTTGTCGATGTTATTCTGGGCCGTGTAGATACCAACGTTTCGGAAGAACATACTGTCTCCATCTGCGTCCTCAATATTTAGAAAATAAAATTATAAAAATAATGTGTCAGGAATATGACAGTCACGTGGATATTAGGACGAAGGCAAGTTCTGAAATCTCGTGTCTCGAATGAATCTTGAAACGCTCCGTGAGTTGTCGTATGTGTCTGTTTTTTGTTTTCCTGAGAGTGTAATTCTGTGAGTGTTACTGGAAGCAGCTGTCTCATTTCTGGTAAACAAGTGACGTAATCAAGTCCCATACCGAGTGACGGACGTCAGGAAACGAACTGAGATGAATAAAAACTGCGAAACGAAATAAATGTGTTCTGTTTCTTGAGAGAACTTTCTGGCGGTTATCCGTTCTTCAACTGTCTCTTCATGAAACAAAACCTTTATTGATGGAAGTCTGCACTGTACTGTTAAAAGCCAGTTTCACGAACGTGAATGGAATACGGGATTAGCCCATTAACTCCAGTGGTTACTCTATGTACCACCTGCTTCAAAAATCAGTAACTCTTCATTTTTTATTTGTATATTTCGTATAATTCTAGCGTAAACAGCGATTATTTCCTTAAACAGCGTTAACCAGTTGATATTTGCAACGGTGAAGAGCTGTGTTTTCTTTGCGGTACGGACTGGATTATAAAATATTATTTAGACGAGCTTCGGCTTCAGAGGGTTAACCGAATGACTGTGACGTATTTTTTGGATTCAAACTAACTGATAACATGATGGGTAAAATTATTTGTAAAACTCTTTCTAAAGTAAAACAAAATTGATTATAAGATTAGACAAAACATTTGATATTAGGATAATTACTGTCACCTTTTTATGTTAAATAATACAAAATAAGAAAATATATAAATTATTCTTCACAATAATTTTGACCATCTTTTGTATGATCGTGAAACGTCATTTAGTATTTTTAAGAAAGAATATAAATGACGAGTGTTGGAAAGCAGAATTTTCCGGAAAATATTTCTGAAAGATAGGATAAAATAAACATACAATGATTTTCTCTACGTTTGCCCGGCAAAAATAAGTGTGATTTTTATGTGTGGTTTATTTCCAAATTTTTATTATTTTTAGTCTAGCTATAAATCTTATTTCCTTGAAATATTTTATCTTATAACATTGTTACATATCCTTTCTTGTAGATATTTGCTTTAGTGCCCGGAAGATGTTGCTCACAATCCATCACACTTTTCAACTCGACATCGACATTCATTTGTTAACTTTTCAGGGATTTTCTTTTTTGTACGTCAGCGTAAATGTAATGGCTTTTTCGCACACAGCCTTCCTAAAGTTTGTGCCATCTGTCGGCAAAGATTTGCAAAAAGAAATCTAGATCTTCATATTTTGTAATGTACCCTATTCAGTTTCCTTTTAGCCTTATTTCTGCACTGCAGCCAAAATCTGAGTTGCAGCTGACAGGTTTTTGGCTTGAATTCAACGTGGTTAGATAAGATATGTATCTAGGAACAAATTTGTTTACTGTAGTTTCATATAACTGTACAAATTCAATCGCAAAACACTTAGGTTGTCTATCTGAATACGTTACCGTCCATGGTTCACGTCTGATTATTAATAAAAATACAATTTTTCAACAAAAAAGAGCATGTCTTGGTTTAATCCACTTTTCTCAGTCATTGAAAGACTAATACAGAATAGTGCAAATGAACTCCTGCGATTTGTAATTGTATTTTACAATATATTGGTTCTATTACTGAAAATAACAGGACATTTTCTTACTAATTGTAATAATTTTGTTACCAGGAGCGAAGCGTTCGTGTTATAAGGGCTAACACTTAAATAAAACGAAAAATTAAGTCTTCAGTCTTACTTCCATAGTAGAACTGCTCAGATAAAATTCTTTGTCAGATAGCTGCAGCCAACAAGACGTTGTTAGCCAGCTAACTAAGGCTTACGCTGGCGGCGAGCTCAAAGCAATAAGCTTCTAAAGACCGAAGTTGTCCCATAGTGTTTGTTGAAATGGGAAGTAAAATATTCTACACTGGACAGTAAAATGTGTTTCCTGAATTTAAACTGCTCTTAATTATTTTTATGGAGGACGCTTTATTTTTTGAAAGCGTTCATTTGTTTCACAGTGAAGTGCGCGTGTTGTAATTTTAAAATGTTTTGAGATGATCCCCAACAAAGCTTTCGTTGTTCAGACCCAAGTCTGGGACTGCAGAATTGAGTTTATCTATATTTATGGCCCAGTTTCTGGAAACAAAGTTTTCTTGTTTCCAAAAGTCTCCCCATACTTTAGTAAGCAAACAAAGTAATGTTTAATTTAAACTGGATACAAGAGCGGCCTTCGTGCGTCATGTTAGAAGCCCGAAGCTCAGATAAACATAACGGGAACATGTAATCCGTATCACAATGTACATAGTTCCACATCTGTTCTAAACATATTTTGAATTCCGAATTCCGTGGTTGAAATAAAAAATTCCTTATCGTACAAACATCAGCTGGTTAATGCTGTTTAAGGATATAATCGTTGTTTATACACGCAAAATATGAAGTTATTGATTGTTAAATTAAAATTCAACTTTCTAACCTGGTACCACACCAGTAGAAAAAAACAAGATGGAATTAATAAATGAATAATATAAAATATATGAAAATCTATGGTAGAGAGAATAGGTTTAATAATATAAAATAAATGTGACATCAAATGCAGTTATCGTTTCGTGTTTCCTTTTTTAAACTATTAAAGCTCCGAAATTGTGGAAACGTTCCTTTGTTATTTGTTTTTTGAGATAGCCTTTTCTGGTTCCGTGTGTGTTATTTCCCTGTTTAAAACTTTATATCCTCCTTTCAGTCCTTATGAGAGCTTCGCAGATTGAGTTAATCTGTAGCCATTTTGAACGGCGCTTTTAACCACAGCCCTGCTGTTTTCTTTCAGAATTTCATAAACTGTCTTTCGCATTGGTGTCACAAGGGCGTAAACTACCCCTTATGTAACCTTAGAAATTCAGAAGGCGTCTTTACACGATGTGATTCTGTAATATAAAGAAGGGAGATGAGAATGTAATGATGGAATTTTCGCTGTCTGTATGAAGACTTAGTTGATGCAAGTGAGAAATTATGTCCTGTTTATCATCGTCGCTCGGGACAGAAAGAGTTGTGTTCAATCCTCTGATTATCTCCGCGTTGCCTTAAAAGGAGGTTTGGGGGGGGGCGGCGTGGGGGATGTGTAAAAATAACGAGCTGCAAAGAAATTATGTGAGCGAGGATGCAGACGGCCATTATTCACGTTACTACGTCACGGGAATACGGGCTCCGTACGTCTGTCAGTCCGTAATCATTTTTGTTGCACGTCAGATACACTAAGAGCCCTCTGCTTCAGATAGGCGTTCGTTTTTTACATTAAACGATGATGTTCATCTGCATATGTCGAATAACTTCACTTGAGGCACGATGTTGATATTATGGGTTGCAATGTCGTGCAGACTTCCAAGTAGATACAGAAGTTTTGGAAGAACATTTTTATTCCTGAAGATGGAAATTGTATTTCCCTCCGAAAGGTTGGTATATACCTGTGTATATAAGCTTATACATACGCATAAACCAGTTTGTTTCAAATTCTTTAACAGGATTAAAATTACAACAAACAGTCGTAAATATTACCCAGAAAGGCTCAAAGTCCCTTCAATACCAAATGATTACCAAAAACTTAACACTTGTTTATAATAAATTTAGATGTGTTACGTCATTTCATCTTATAAGTTGCCCTGATATTTTTATTTTTCTTTTAAAATTTAGGTATCTGGCCTATCCTAACTCAGAATTAAGTCCCGAAATTAGGAATTGTAGATATTTCGTAAAATTCTTCTTGCAAGAGAATGACTCCTCATGAGGGCTCTAAATTCACACAGCAGAACAAACATACGAAGGCAAACTTCCATGCCTTGAGTAGGATTCGAAATCACAGTCTCAGTGATTGAGTGAACTTGATTACGTCGTCATTGCGAGAAAAATTATATATAGCTCACTGTACATGTACGTATGTGCAAAGTAAATTCGGTGCTGGAATATTTTAGAAGTATTTCAGGCAGTGAATCTTATGTTAGAATCATCATATTACGTAACAGCACATCATTTGAAAAACAAAAGCTACAAATAACGCAGACTTTTTGACGTAAATACGTCTATATTTTAGGGTCAGTGTTATTCGGCAAAAATGTGTTACGAAAAAGTGTTACGAAAAATTGTTACGAAAAAGTGTTACGAAAAAGGGAAACGAAAAAGTGTAACTTCATTGTTATGTTACTTAGGAAACCTCATCTGTTTACTCAGCATTATTGTTACCTAGGAAACAATATATAAACTTCCTTTCCGTATAGACGTATTTACGTCAAATTCTCCGGAACCGTGGTTCCACTATCACTTTTTTTCGTACTTCAAGATGAAAGATCTCAGAAATTTACAAAGAAAAATTCATTATTACAAAAGTGGTATTTAAAATATATAGAATTACATTTTCATTATAAAAAGGATGTAAAAATTTAACTGTTTCCATGCTAATAACTACAACACAAATATTATTCAGCTGTGAAATTGAGGGTAATATTATAAATGAAACTTTTACATGCCTCCTTAACTTTATCGCCTCTTACAAAACTAAAATAAAAATAATATTAGTATTGTTTCATGTTACTGTTTTTATCTTGTTCAAGTATAAAAGTTTTTATTTCGAATTTTTAAAGCTTATATTCCTATTGGGGCAGCGTGGATAAAAGACTATCTACCGTCTATTGTTCTCATCCGTAAGGCATTATGGGTGTAGTTCCCAGTAATATTGTAATGAAACCCACGGACTCGAAGACAAAACCAGAGAAATCACTGGTGGATTTATTGTCAGTGCAGATGTCATATTGAAGAAATGATTCCCCTGTTCTAGAAATTATTATAGCAGGATATCATAAATTGGTACAGAATGCAACATATTATAATGCGGAAATAAATAAAAACGAAAACTTTTTAAGATGCCTGTTGTCTTCTGGGATGCTGCGCCATCTAGTCTGGTAGAAGTTTACAGACGTTTCAGAGGTGGTTTCTGCCTCCATCATCAGGGCGATGATAGAAGTAGCAATAACTTCGATAACATTATATTTCTTTTATCCAAAATCTGAATTAAAACTGAACTTATCGTATATTTTGGCAATTGGTTCAGATCCTTTTTTTGCGAATTTTTCCCCCTAGTTTATTCCGATCCGCTGTTTAGGATCTTAAAACGAATAATAAGTTTAATATTACACAAAAAGTGTTCCATAAAAGAAAACACTTGAATTTAAGATATTACTACAGGTTTTTATAATTACCTCTCGCGTAATACTTCATTTGCTGCAAAGTTTTACGTCCGTAAATTTGTTTTTCTCACACGGCTTAGATATGTATCCTTAATACTTGTATAAACAGGAGAAGAAAATTTTAAAGTAGTCTTCTACGAGTCTGATACACTTTGGCATTTTTTAGGTGTAGCAAATTGTAGTAGAAGGTTAAAATATCCCTTGGGGAACGTTCTGCTAGTGTTATAATTCAGTGTCTCTGGGTAGAACTAGCAGCAGGCTGTACCCTTCTTATACAACCTTGGCACGAAGGAATCCATGGATGGGAAATACCCCTGACTGCTGGGGGGTTTAATCTGTATCAAAAGAAAGGAAGTTTGTGTTTCCTTGCGCTCACAGAGAAAATATTTACATGGGCATGGACCTTGTCGAAAATTTTAAAATTACGTACGAACTCTCTCTTTTTTTCGGATTTAAAAATGTGTTTTCAGAATCAACGTCGAATGGTGTGAGAAGGTATGAAGGATGAAAAGTGTTGAGAAGATAAATGTGGATAAGATAGGAAAGAAACAGGAGAGAAGGAAATAGGATAAAGGTACGAAAAGAATAACGGGAAAGAATAATAATCAGGCGTATATAAAATGTAAAAAACAAATATTTATTGAATTTCGACATGTTTTTATGCAGTGGTGTGACTATAAATTTAAATATGAGTTTGTGATTTAATGTTGTATTTGTGGTTAAAATGTCGACGTTTCGGAGGAGCATATCCTAAACGTTGTCGCTATCAGATTTCTCTTTTTTACAGGCACTCCATATTCTACGTCGCTTTCCGGACATAGCACCTTTTATAAATTGTGCAGACTGCTTCATGATTATTGTTCCCCAAAGAGAATTGCATCTTCAACAGGAAACATTCCATCCTACGGTAATTCCAAAAAAATCAGGGTGAAATCTATTCTAATTTGGCCAGTGATGATTAAATTAATAAGATGATATGAGAACGTGATGACGTATGTTGTCACAAGTAGAGACAGAGTAGATTATGGTGTTCGTTGTTATGGTTACGGCAGGATATAATTTGCAGTTAGAAAAACGCGGACCCATTTCAGGTTTTTACGTAAACAAAAAGACATAAACATTAGCAGATGCTACGGACACAGGAAGGGAACCCCCCCCCCCCCCCAATTTGACAAATGATCACACCGCGTGGAGTGACAAATTGTTCTAGTGTCTTCATGGTTGGTGATTAAGAAGATTCTCCGTGAAATTAAGACAGAATCAAAATCTGCAGATTGATTTTTATGTTTTTCTAAAACTTCTATCTTGAAGCTTTTTTTCAAAAATTTTCTGACCCCTCAGTGATAAGCAGTTCATGAGAAATTAGTAGTCACTCGTGAGATTTAAGGTTCTTAAGGTTGCGACTGTGAATATGACTGTCTTGAGGGATTTTGCGCCGTGTAGTCTGGTAGAAATTTACCGATGTTTCGGAGGTGTTCACCGCCTCCATCATCAGGGCGATCTTCCTGTTGATGGAGACGGTAAGAACGTCTGAAACGTCGGTCACTTTTACGACACAGTGTTGAAAACATCTTAAAGCTTACGGCAATACAGCAAAAATAAATTAATTAATAGAATCCCAGTAGAATCTGTTCAACTCGCGGACCACTGAGGCACACGTTACCAAGACCCGGTTGAGAAACACTAAATTCTTCCTTTATGAATCTTTTATGATACTCTTTTCCCATTAGTAACAAGCTCCATGTGTCTTATATCAAAATTGCTGGAGTAGCAGCGAGCAATTCACTAGACATAATCATCATAATGTATACAAAGCAAAGGGATTGTTTGTAAATATCGTCTGATGAAGGACCCAGCATTACGGATTGTGTGACAAGCTTTCTCGCCAACGTAAACACATTTGCAACAATTGGGTAGTTACAAGTCGGTTTACGGCAGCGTAATAAAACGTAAAACAAAGCACGGCTTACTTTTGCATTATTGATATCACAACAATGCCAAAGTTAGAGCAAAAGGACTAGACAGAGTAAATAATATTTTACTTGGCGATAATTTAACACTGATAATGTAATGTAATGAACTTGGTAAAAAAAAATTATTTCTTCTAAACATTATTTATTTTCTGCTTCTCTATATTCGTCTAATCATAACACGGTAACAGTCTCCTTCTATGTCCCTGCACTGGATTCTCCATGAAGCCCACTCCTTAATTTATACATTTGTTACGTTCTACAACGGACAGACTAGACTCGTCTGAAAAACGAAAGCTATAAAACGCCATTCATTTGTTCTTCATGTGTCGCCTTGGAAACCGTGCGTATTAGAGTCGCCATAAACGGGTTTATGTAGCAACGGGATTTCCCGTATTTCCTAACAACATTGATGCTCTAAGGGCTATTCTTCAATGATATACAAACGGGAAATTGACCGTATGGGTTTTAGTAGTACTCTGGCAATTACACGGTTTGGAAATGACTTCTTGAACAATGCTGAATCGTACAATAGGATTCAAACAGCAGGATTCTCAAGATTGGTTTTCGCCTGGTTTTATGCTACCCTACATCACAACCTGTCATAATAATTTGGCCCGGGATTGTACTTGGCAGTTGCTTTTATTTCTTTGCGCTCCAAAATAATTTATAATCTGGTGGAATAAAAGAGAAGAATACGTCGAGTTTCAGAGATCCATAAATTTCACCTATTAAATAATTTGCCTAACGTGGGCCTAATAAACCAATAAATATGAAATGGGCGGACATCATCACAGTCTGAGAGACAGTCGAAAAATCACTAGGGAATGAGACCACTTGGAAGATACACGGGTAGATGAGAGGATAATATTAAAATGAATTTAATTTTAATAAAATAAACTCTTCTTGAAAGTCAATCCGCGTCTATACGAAATAAAATGTGGTTTTTAAAGTAGCCTTAACATCATGTTAAACCGTAAATTTAATTTTATATCAACAGTGAAGATAAAATTTAAATATTTATTTTATATTGACGCTGATGAAAATTGTTTCAAAAGCACTTCAGTTGATTTATTCGCCGTGAACATTTGATATTCTGTAGTACTCCAAACGTACGCAGTTGAAACAACTATGACTTCATTTGGGATGGGGCCACGTGTGTTTGCATAAAGACATGTGGGTGATATAACACAGATGATAAGGATTCCATTTCATTTATCACAGTTAATATAACATTATGTTATGACGATATAAATTCCATGAATCCTTTAATGTTGTTATAATCGACTTTGGCTTTAATGAACAAAGAATCTGTGAAAAATTTAAGAACTACTTTGTTCATTGCTAATTTGTAAAGTCTGAAAACGTGGTGAATAAACCAGACTAGGATTGTTTAAGTTTATAACACAAACAGAGCCAAGAATTTCCTTGTCAAACTGCGCGAAGTTGTCAGTAGTTATACGAATCAACACAAGTTTAAACTACCAGCAGGGATGCAAACTACTGTAACAAGCGTGCGTGTGTGCGAATAGAAACACAGTGTTATAACCTCAATATGCGCATTTCCGCGACATTGAAGTAACACGGAATATAGTGATATTCCCTGAGCCTTGTTTAACTGCCTTAGATAAATTACATTTCACCTTCTACGAGGTTTTAGTACAGTATGAAAAACGTAAGCTCCTTTACCAAAACAAGGATTATCTTTAAAAAAAAAACTTTTACATAATAACTCTTCTGCAGTTCAGATTTGCAATACTAAATGAAAAATTAAGCCTAATATATTAAAAATAAAATAAAATAGCAATAAAATGCTCTGTTATGTTGATTACAAAGTTCAGTTGCTGTCCACTCAATAAAATAGAAATGGGTCCATACTTCACGTATAGACGTTAAAACAGAATGAACTGCACACTCTAAATGCAGATTGCTCTGTTAACGAAATAAAATAAACGTCATTTGTTTTTTAGACGAACAATGTCGCCGATACAGATGTTGTTCGTTTTACGGCCGGCTTAACTACGAATTTCTTTTATTGGTCGCACATACGAGTTTTACAATAGACTGTTTTACTTAAAGCAGTCCATAAGAATAACAAAAACTTAATGTCACTCTGCTAACGTAATGACACAGGTCGTGACGTAAGGACAATGACGATCCTAAACGTCAGAGATTTTGTCCAAAATTCAGTAACTTGACGCTTTGAAACCAAGAGAGAGAGAGAGAGAGAGAGAGAGAGAGAGAGAGAGAGAGAGAGATAAGAAGGATAGCAGAAGAGTAGAACATGCAAAGAGGAAATTGGTAGGGAGAGAAGTGAGACACACTTTGATTTCTAGTGGAAGAAAGACTATCTTATAGCTAGAATGTCCCCAGACAATGCCCGGTCGTCCTTCTGGTAAGGATAAAGTGAAGTATGAGTGAAGACATTAATGCGATAATTGGCAGGAACGATGGAAATGTTGAGTTGTATATTAGAAAATTCCGAAGTTATTAATTTCGAAATTTAGGACATAATTTAGAGGTTTCGGCTGATGAATTTAAATCGGGAGGGCTGCATGAGAAATATGCAGTGGCAACTTGAAACTTGGGAACCATCTCAGCATTTGCTTGAAGACAGAGGAAAACCAAGGAAAACCTGTGTCGAGATGGCCGGTCGCAGGACCTTCCGGATGCGCACTGACTACTAGCCAGCGGTCCGGCAGACAAAAGAGGAATTTGTACGACCCCTAGGTTTCCCTAACTTGTGCCATGGGCTTTATTGATAAAGTCGGGTACATCTGGTGCAATAATACAACATAATATGTTGAATGCAGGTCATCCGTGTTTCCATGGTCTTCTTCAGCTGTTGGCTTCGTGGTCTGGTCCATGGCAGGAGTTCCGCTGGAGCGTCCTCCGATGAACGGCTGGCTGAAATGAGTACAGTTTTGCCCAAAATGGACTTTACTTTATTTAAATATGTATAATTTGTTGGGTATGTCCCCTAGTAGGGCCCGCGGTCGTATAAGAATATTTTATAATTTAGTCCATACCGCAAAGAAAACACGACTCCTCACCATTACATGGATCAACTGGTTAACGGTGTTTAAGGAAGTAATCGCTGTTTGCATTGAAAGTTTCTCGAAACACATAAACACAAAATGAAGAGTTACTGACTGTTAAATCACCTATTTACCACTGGGTTTTGAAGGGTTAATTAGCTCGAGTGTTTCTTCTGTTTAGAAAAACAAAATTAGTTTGATATCACCGTAACACGCCAGCCAGACTCGTTGAATGTGATTTAAATTCGCCAGCAATTACGAGCAGGAAGTATAAATGACCATTAATGAAATTCCCTCCTAGAAAGTAGTCATTTAATTGATCATAAACATTGTGCACGGTTTACGTTATACTTGCATGCTAATCTAACTCTTGATCCCTGCGGAGCAGAGAACAATATAAACGATTATCTAAATCTGCAGTCCTGTAGTTTAATGAACGATACACGCATGTATAATTAATTAAATTCAAATGTCTGGGTTCATATTTTTAATTCGTTTTAAAAATTATAAAACGTGGCATTAATGATTTCATATCTGTTCGTCTGTATTCATGTATATTTCCCCAAAACTACATGACCGCTTTTAACGAAAATCGTTATTGGGTGAATTTAAAATATGTCAGGTTTGTTTATAGTGTGTCTAAGCCAAACACATTATTTATTAATCTAAATTAACAGGTTTAAAATTAGGCCTGAGTATGCTCTTTACGTCTGGTTGTATAATGAGAATTAGTGTAAAGACGTAAAATATTTTGTAACAAAATAAAATTTTCCGGTTTGATATTCGAAGTGCTCTCTAACAGATGGAGACAGGAAATCACATCTGTAAGCACGTCGTTAAAATTTCAGAGGACTAGGAAGGAGACCAAACAAACTCATCTTCATATTCGGTGGCTTTAAAACCTGAAATCTCAGGTAAAATTACGCGTTTATATCACCTGTAATGCTTATAATAAACATTACGCATTGTTTGGTACTATTAAATTAGGCATGCTGATGGCATTTCCACTACGCGTGTTTGGGTACACCGCCAGAAATACGTCACAGCATCTCATACAACAGAGAGTGAAGCTGAGATTGATTAAAGCTAAGACGAATCTTTGTTATCTGCATTTTTACGCCGCTTATACGCAGAATAACTATGGCCCGAGCATGCTACTTCTCGTGAGTCTACACAAACTTCATGAGGAATTACGAATAAAATAACATTAAATTGTAGGAGTAAATTTCAACTAACTCCATTTTGCTTACGTCACTGAAAACACATCCTGCACTCAGTTTCACTTCACTCTGAACACAGCAGTTTCCGCGCAGAATCACGTATTAATTGTTTTAAAACATCCGATGAACAGTTTTATTTGGAAACCGATCTGATGTAAAATGATCCAACAAAAATTCTCTTATTCGAAGCGAAATTATGTTGCAAAGATTGACCCACGTAAACAGCTCAGCTCCGCGGACGAAATCAATACTGACGGACTTTCTATGTTGGTCCTCGTCGTTTATCGCACGTATTTAGAAACCAATTTCGAGACATTCTTAATCGATAGTCGTTAAATGTGATTCAGTGTACAATCCAGTAGGGTACGTGATCATGAAACCTCTGCAAGTCTTTGAATTTCCTTTAGTTACTATTGAATAGTTTAATTGATATATGGATTTGCAGGCACTCGCCATCCGCTGACTGTTAATAGAAATGTTATTAAATCCCCGCTACCTGCAATCTGCATTCCTCCTTGTACCTATCTAGTGCAAATGAGTTAACCAATCTTAAGTTTCAATAATTCTGCATTCTATGTTTTTGAAATTTTGGTTTTGACGTCATTTATTTATAATGTCGAAGACCCATTTCAGATTTGGTTATTTTAGATTAATTTACGTTAATTATGTTAGTGATGTTTACAGTGACCTTCTACCATCTCCTTCAGTAATCAATAACTATGTTCTTTGCCTTCAAAATATGTATATATATATATATATATATTTTTTTGTGAATTTCAGTTTAAACATCGATTTTTTCATTTGCAATGTTAAGCGGTTTATGTTTATAATGATAATGTGTTTTTCTTTGTGTTTCGTACTGATGTGTTACGTATTACATGGGCGTGCTTTTTTCGTCTTGAATTTTTTTATTTTTCCACCATTAATTTTATCATTTCGTACTCTCTTTCTATCCTTCCTTTTCTTTCTGTCTCCGTATCTGTCTTCCTCTCTCCCTCTGTATCTTCGAAGGGTTGAGCAAACAACACGTGAACTCATGTTGTTAAATTCAATTTTATGTGACGTGTCCTGATACAGAAACCACGAAGAATATTGTAACTCTTATGGTGGAAACTAATCTGTAGTTGGGCCAACCTGACAGTGACAGAGGATGGTCGAAGCCTGCCCTATCGAGGTCAGTTTTCCCGATACCAGTAAGGGTTATCTGTCGTTGATGGAAGGGTCTGCCGCTGTTGAAGGTCCACTGAGTTATTCAATACCAACAGAGTGCGAGATGAGAAGATTTATATGGATTTTCCGTTTGGTATTCTCGTGGCTAATAAATCCAAATGTGGTTTTAAGCAGTCATGACCTCTGTTTGCTATGGAATGACTAAACAGGAATTTATGTGGTAGACTGTAGTGTATGGAAATACTGTGGCACTGATGTTTGTATTCGAGAATGTCTGTGTTGATTATGAATCCTGAATGCCTTGCTGCCTTGACAAACAACTTAGTTCCACCATGAAAATTAATTTGTACTTGGCAGGAGTGAGGAATTTAACCAGCGAATTACCGATTCCTTACACAGTCACTTTCTGTTTGTCTCGCGTACCTTTAAGAGGTACGTAACCTATGCATTTGAATGAACCAACCAACTGAAACTATGCGTAACGAATAATTTGAACCACTTCACATTTCTAAGGTTTGGAAATATCCTGACTGAAGTCGTCTTGTCTCTCATCTGGGTCCACCATCTGGTTAACACCTAAACCACGAGCTCAGCTAAGTCTTAGCTGGCTGTCCGAATGACGTCAAGTGGTTTTGCACTGTTGGTAGTTCAACCCACTGATGTTATAATGGCGCTTTGTTCCTCGCGGTATGTGGGATGTGGAAAACAATGTGACCTGCGTGTAATGTTATAAAGACTTATATGACTCTCATAAAACGGATTTAACGTGGATACGAGTTCTCAGAACAATATACAACGTGTGTAAATAAATGAACGAATATTTCGTGCCGAAATTTAAATAGTAATGCGGTCAAATTTGTGGATTTAAATGGATGTACAGAATACAGCACACTGCTTAAGATTCTCGTATATTACTTCCCAAAGACTCAATATTATAGAATTCAATAAATTTTTATACGGAGAACAACTAATGGCCTATCTGCGTGTCTGTCTGTCGAGTCTCACGTCACATTTTTTTACAAGAATTACCCCCGATGTCCTGCTGGCGTCTTTGTCAGTGTTTATGCCATAAACAACACCTTTTTAATTTCGTTGTACTCCAGAGAGTACACCTCACTAACTTTGTTAAAATTGTTTGAGATCTGAGGTTCTCAGGGCGGAGAAGTTACCGATGTCAGTCTTTTGTCCTGTTCCGCCGTGTGGACGTACATAAGGATAGAATACGTTTCGAAAAGAACTTTCTGCTTCCATTTTAATCTTGAAGATTACAAGAAAAAATGCATTAGTAAAATTGCTTTCAGTTCACTGTGATCAAAATAAAAAAATTGGAAATGCCATCATTTTAAATGTTGAGGACTGCAAGGGAGGAATCAGTTTTAGTTTTGGTGGATCGAAGAGACGCCAATATATGATATGAACAATGAATCTTACTTTATGAGAAAAGGTTTGATTGACATAAAGGAAATCTGTAATAAATTGATGTGCTATTGCACTGTATAAATCATGTTAAATGAAACCTAAAAATAACACTGGTAACCTATGCAAGGCAACTTCTCTTTCAGGCTTTGGGGGAAATCTGAAGAGGTTTGGGACTAGGGAGAAAGGTAGATGACGTCATTTGTAAAAGGACTCTTTCTCACACGTGTTTGTGCTGTCTGGATTGTTTTCTCGCTAGGGAATAAACATGACAGAGATATATGGACGCAGGTATTTTTATCTAGAGGTTTCTGTTTCGCGAATAATATATTTAGTCTGAGCATTAAAGAAAATCTCTCAATTCCATTACTTTCTGTTCAGAGTGTGTGGCAATTTATATTGTGAACGTATGATTAACAAACATGCAAATGAGAACGGAAATTTCCGTGTAATAAATGCGACATTTGATTCTGTAAAAAAAAAAAATCTGATTCATTACGTCGCTTTTGTGTTGAATATTGTCTTTTGTAGATATACCCGTTTCATTACACGGGCGATTTATTTATTTTTTTTATATTAGTGGCAGTTACCCGGATCTTACACTGAATCCTTTGAAAAGTAGCTCTGTATGGTAACCAATAGAGTTGCCTTAGTAGTTAAAAGACAGACCGCTTATCTAAGTGGTCGAAACATATTTTACGTCATACATAGACCTCTCTGCGCGGATGTGAAAGGAGACGGAAAATTTTTCCTAAAACAATAATTGTTTTTGAAACAGATTTCAGACAATTTATTCTAGATAAATAGATAGGATAAGATAGATATTCTGCATGAGGCAAAAATAATATTCTAGAGATATATTAATTAGACGTAAGAGTTTTAAAGTAAGAAATTAATGACTTATGATGGAAGAGTCTGGTCGAGCTTGTAGAATGCAAGGAGAAGTAGCAAGTCAGTATAACTTTTCTTCGGCTGTACACGCTTCTGGTCGGAATTTTATCGAAACTAATAGGAATCTTGATGATTAAGGTGCAATCATCAGAAAGGATTTACTGCCAAGTGATCAGACAGCCGATGCGGCGGCCCCCGGCTGTGGAGGCTATTGATGGTCTTTGATTTCACGGCCCCCTGGATACTGCAAGCGACAGATAACAGTGATGAAAGAGTATAGACCGCCGTAAAACGTACATAACAGCGTCAAACCCTAATTTTACTGAACACACGGTGATGACTGTCCAATATGTTTGCCAGCCATTGTTAATCGGAAACAGTTTTTTTGAAAAAGACATCTGACCGTGGCAGTATGGCACGTTGAAACTGAAATAGCATCTAAAGCAGGGGACTGGTGTAATTTGTATAAAATCGTCCTTTATGCCATCAAACGTGAATTATGTGGTAGATCAAGTTTTGTAGTCGAGAGATAGGCACTCCTGCTTCGTATTTGCGGAAATCACAGATTTTGAATATCGGATTTGAGACCCTGAATGAGGTTTTTCGTAACTCATCGCCCTGATGATGGAGGCAGGAAAGACCTCTGTAACGTTATTAAACTTCTACCAGACTACACGGCGCTACAACCCAGAGGGCGGACGTCTTCGTCGATTTCGATGGTTACGACGGGAGAGAAGGCTGGAAATGACGGGAAACAGATGGAAGAATCCAGAGGACAGGAGAGGAGGAGGTCATCGAAATAATATTTAAACACTGCCGGGAGAAATGCAAAGTTATTGGTTATTAAGGAGGTGGTACATATAGTCGCAACTGAGTTTTGAAAGGGTTAATCACATCTTTGATATTTAGCTAAGAGAGCTACGCTGTGTGCATCGGAGTTCATCTAGGAGCTTTGTTTCATTTCGGAGAGGAGAGACGGGCCTCAAACACTGTAAAGGATATTGAATGCGTGGTTTTTGACATGCTAATCAGTTGCGTTTACCCATGATTTATTACACAGTATGTTTCCTTCAATATGGCCGCTTTTTAAGCTTCGCTCGCTGCGTTATATGAATGCCAACAATCGATAACCGATAATCGATAGATACCATTTATTATTTGCTCGTTCCCATGACAACGGGGACTTGAAAATAAACATCTGAAGAGAGGGTTGATCAGAAATTAGTAACCGATCAGAATTTCTGTTGTTTCTGACTCAGTTTGGTGTAAGGGAAACGTTATTTTTGTCGAAACATGAAATTTTAGAGTTTTTATACCCCGAGATTCATCAACTGAAAACATTGTAATGGAATGCAATTACTTTCAGAAATGTAAGTACGTGATAGCTAAAAGGATGAGGGGAGGAAATAATCTGGCGTGTATAACCTAAGGATGTCATCATTTCGAGTACCGTCTGTACTAAGAAATAAAGACTGATGTTTTTAAGTAAGAGTATACAACGCTTGTTGTGCTGGATTTCATAACGTAAAAAAAGAAATTCTGAGGCACTGAGCATCCATTCTGTACACTCTGAGCTAGTGATAAAAACTTTAAATAAATCACGTAAAGAATAATAGGAGTGATCAATATCGAAGGAGTTTAGAGCAGAAGTGGCCATCTTTAGTTAATTAGATATCTCGTCGAAAACATTTAAATAAGTTTTCTGTGAACCTGTAAATTTAATTTTGTTTTTCCGTATTTTCCGAGCTTTTCGTGTTCAGACATAAGCATGAAAATGTAATTTAAAGTAAACTTCATGTAAGAACGATGTAGCATCCCGCAGCTCAGAAAGTTTTGACGTAATAAAAGACGGTTCTCGAATCCCTTCACATAAATCAGCCCTTTGATGTCTCCAGACCCCTTTCCGATACAGAGCGATCATTGGACACGTGACATCTGCGATTGCAACAGTAATGAATAGTTGAGAGGGACCCAGCTTTCAATGACAGGCTATTCCACTCGTCTTACTGAGCTTTATTTGTACACAAAGTGTATGAAATGAACGTATATAAGTGAGGTATGTCCTACGTGACGCGTGCTATTGTTTTCAGAACTGCTAAATGACTTTAAATTGATGTGATACTGGGGAATTTACAGTAAAATTTTGTTGGTGTAATTTTTTTTTAAATTTTGATTTTTATTGTCACATGACTTTCCAGATGCAATCAGTCCGTACCTCAAAGAAATCACAACACTTTACCATTACACGAAACTCAAGAATATATTCAGTGGACAAAATACCAATTGTTAACTCGGGGCAAAATTCAACGGCGGCTTTTGTGAACACTGTAATAAACATCGGATTTCATAAAAATTAAATTACAGATACTCTCGAAAAATTGTACTGCATCAATTTATTTTATAATTTACGTGTTTCGTGTTTATTTTAAGACTGTGTAAATAGAACTGATTCAAATATTTGAGACTGTTTATAAAATAAGAGAAAACGTGACATAGCTATAAATTTACGTGAATTTAGATTAAGATTTTTTTTTTACCTGGAGGGCGAATGTCTTATTTTTCGGTTCCGGTTCGTTGTTCCGGTAGCAGCAGATCGTGACGTGAGTCAAATGAGAAATCGAGAGATGTCGAAAAAGCAGCATTGTCGCAGTGTTTGTGTTTCCGTCTTGGTTTTTGTGTTCCACGTGAAATATTACACTGAGGAAGACATTGATTGATCTGACTTTGCTCACCGTAAACTTCTACCTAGAAATGTAACATTTCCGTCTTTCCAGACATATTCAGGCCCAATTTCTTCTTACTTTGTGCATGAATAAGAGAAACGCATAAAATTCCAAGCTGTGTTAACATAAACCGAGCTCATTTCATCGAAATTAAATTCTACAAAAATCGAAAATATTGTCTCATCTCCCGTGGTTTAGGTGGACAGACGCTGTCGTCCTGATGCAGACACGCGAGTTAAATCCCGGTTGACTTGAAGTAAGATTCGTGATGAATGATATGGAGCTGAAGCAGGTTCATCCCCGACTTATTCGTCCCCCTACCACCTGAAATCATCATTCCTCCACTGATAGACGATCATTTATCACCACCCAACGAGGTGTGAGTTAACCCTGACGAAGCAGCACAGTATCGCACCCTTAGTACTAAGTTAGGGCCTTCGTCTCTGACAAAACAGTACCTTTAATTTCTCCTTCTTATATGTATATTTTCTTATTGTAGTGACTATAAAGTTGATAGTTATAATGAAACTTTATGTGTTAATTTGCGGTAATAGTGGTCCATTTGCTAGTGAAGGCAGCGAGTTCTGCCTTGCAGTCACATTGTAAATCAGAAAAGGTTATAAAATATATCAGACGATATTAAATAAACTCGGTGATATAAAATAATAAAGACAAAGTCACAAACGCATATAGAGAAAAATAAGGTAAGATACAAGAAATTATGAAAGAAAGATAAAAGTTAAGAAAATGTATTGAAGCCCCAAATAACGAAACACGTCCATTACACTTGGTGATTTTTCTAACTCACATCAGTTCTGAGGCTCTCCTGGCCTAAATGTACATATATCAACCCCCCTACCTCCTCCTGATCCCTAAAGAGCCCAAGTACAGACTAACTAAGCACGAGTTTCCTCTAACAAAATGCATTTCCTACTCGGAGAGGTTATATCATTGTCGAGATCGATTAACTCCGGGGGCCATCACGAAGGGAATGTTTAGATTCAGACACAAAGCGAGGACAATTACATAAAGACGTCACTTTAACCAAGTAAAGTAGTTCTGACAAATGGAACGTGAGCAAAGCACACAGAAGAGGGCCCTCAGAGAGCAGCCTGCAGTTTATGCTGTCAGTTGCAGTAATTGCCAGGTAGCTATGCAGCCCGCTTTGAAACAAAACACATCCGCCCTCCTAATACATGTTGTCAAGCAAAACCCAAATGCATCTTCTTCATTGCAGACGGCGTCTCTGCCAGGAGGAGAGTAAACTGAAGCACGTCGCGGTGTCATCCGAGGTCCCCCGGCGCGAACCACTTTTCTGCAATACATAAAAGGTATGTTACTCTGTGACCAGAGGACAGAGTCCAGCTCATGTTGTCATTTATATAATTTTATGTTCGCATAATGACTTTATGGTTACGAAGGTTTATTCTTATGAGTCTGAACGTAGCATACGGGATTTACGGTATGTTTACGATTGGGGCAGAGGATTTTTATCTTCCCCTCCACCCAAGTGCCTACGTGGCGTATAGTGTGGCAGGTTTAATTTACTTTTTATTGAATCCTGTGCAATTTCTTGTTCCACATGTGGCAGACCACACACTGTATTTTACCTGTATGTATTTCAGAACTCATTCTGTGGTATTTATTACGGATACAATCGGCCTTGGCACAGTGCCTGGTGCTGGGATATAAAACAGATGCTTTGTAGAAATGCAAATACAAATTACATTTTTATTGCGAATTTTTTAAAGGTTTATTTTTCACAAAGTTATCTCGCCCTTTCGTTGTCTTGTAAACAGAAGGGAGATTTACAGCCCCGTAGCGTGAACAACGTCTATTGCTAGTTGTGTTGTGGACATTATCGCAGTTATAGTATTAATAAGTGAATGTAAGTTGTGTTTTTAATATTATCTCGCAAGGCCGAGAAAGCTTCATTTAAACTCTGGTTTTAGTTTCGTTTCCTGAACGAAAATGTCCACTCGAGAAAACTTTTCAGGAGGTAAACGTGTTTCATCCTCCGCTTCATAAAATCAGATATCCTAAAAGACTGACATCTTCAAGGAATTCTTTACGTTTGTGGAATTTTATTGATTGTCAGTTGTGTCTACGAGTCCTTGCCATTGGACCATATCCTGATCAAGTTTAATGAACTTTGCCCTCACATGTTATCTGCAATTAGGTCTTCTAATTAGCCTCTTTCATTGATGTTCACTGGCTAATATTTTTCATGCGTGTTACATGTTCCACCCATGAGCCGGGATAGCTCAGTCAGTATAGTGACTAGCTACGGGCTGGACGACCGGGGTTCGATCCCCGACGGGGGCAGAGGATTTTTTTCCTCTAGCCTCTGCGTCCAGACCGGCTCTGGGGCCCACCCAGCCTCCTCTACAATGGGTACCGGGGTCCTTTCCCGGGAGTAAAGCCGGCCGGGGCGTGATGCTGACCACTCACACCCATCTAGTGCCGAGGTCAAGGAAGAGAGGAGCTATACCTCCACTCCCCCCAAGCGCCTACATGGCGTATAGTGGGACAAACTTTACTTTACATGTTCCACCCACTTTACGCTGACTAGTTTAATTACGCTAATATTGAAGAATATCTTCTTAACAGTGTTTCTGATATAGAAACACACCAAATGTGCTTTTCCTTCGTTATAAATTTATCAGATCTTCAACAGACTTGTTTTTGCATTAGATAATTTTTTTTTTTTTGTTCTGGACATTTCAATATGTGGGTCTTTCCGATCAACTGGGAACGGTTCATGAATTAATGGAAGCTCTCCGGTACTGGGGAGTTGTTTATCATGGCTACCAGAGATCTCGCGTGATTTACACCGGGCAATACTCATTGATTTCAAATAAAAACAGATGAAGTTTTGACGTAGAGACGGATGGAATTCGGTTATGACCTACAGCCAATAACAGTCTACGTCAATGGGGTTTTTGTTGTTCGTGAGAAATTTATTCCAGAATTCTGATTCCCGATTGTTTTAAGTTTTTAGAAAACTTATTTTCGTAAATAAGCGCGGAATTTTTCATTACCTCGTACTCAACCTAAAACATCCCTGTCACGTGATACTGAAAAAAGAGTGACATTTTTTTCCTGTATCGCGTTAGCGTTTACAGATTTAAGCCCAGCTTCAATTCAGAATTAATTTCTGAAACCACGAATCCCCTTCAGCATTAAAATTTATTAACGAGAATTTTCTTTGTACACAGGGCGGACAGAGAATACAGTACGTGAATCTTATTACGAAAGGCACGTAAAGAATTCTTTTTCCGTGTCTGCGTATCCTCACATTTTATGTTTGACGAGCTGAAATTAAATTTTTTTTACTGAGAATGCACATTGAAAATTGTTAGATGAATTTAACTTTCATTGGTCTTGTCTGTCTTTTGTAACTTGTATTTAACATCAAGCCACAACCGAAATTAGGAATAATAATAAAAAAAACTCATCATATAAAAATAATTAAAGAGAATATAACATTTATTAAGAATACATAAATATCTCATTCCAGGTGCCTTTCGATGTGGTGAATGTTTTATAGAATGTCAGGAAATATCACTGTAACGTGTTGCGAGCAGTGGGTTATTTTTTGAAGGATAGAATTCGCGTGTGTGACATACGAGGAACATACTGAGTGACATGTAGAATAACATGGAAGGCGCTTGCAAAATGTGCATACATTTATCTGGAACGCACTCGTCACATCTCATTATCGTCTCTTTTAGACAGAGACGTATCAACGCGACTTCTGAAAACACTTTCTAGCGATCTGTGTCAAAGAAGCCACGCCCTTTTAATAACACGGCCTTAATGAGGAAAGAATTTTAAGTCACTTCCCGACGACTTTTAATTTGTCTTCCGTACTTTATGGAAGAAATGCCTGCGTCTTTTAAACATTTGAAATCAATTCTTCTTTTTTTTCAAGGAAGGAAAGTAACTGAGTCGTTAAAGGCTCTACTTGTAGGCTCGACCGGGGTTTGATTCCCGGTATGGGCATGACTTTAGTTCACTTGTCACGTCCAGGCAGGCTTCCAGTGAGTGCATTGAACTAACTAAATGTTTTGTGAAGGATCGATCATGCAGAAGGCATTTTATAAAACCAGTAGTAAATTTTTCTCCAAGGTTTCAATGCATTAAGTAACTCCGGTTAAATATGGGATCTGTACAATGAGCGGAGATGATTGTTAGCTGTGCCCCAGGGAATAGAACTTTTCGTAACCTTTCGACGTGACTTTGCAGCAAAGGGAAATATGCCTAACTCTTTCCAGTCTGGACTGCTTCGTCGCGTACACTCCGGTGATAAATGGGAGTTCCCGTGGGTTAATGACGGTGAAAGGCAGATGCGGAATCCAGCGCCGCGGCGCTCAGTAAGCCGTAGCGAAGCGGCAGATGGCGGGACAGCTGCCAGGTGGGACCGAATAGGCTGCACACTTCGTTAAGATTCACACATAGGTCCAACATGTCGTATCGCCTCTTCTAGGGTCCAGAGGAAAACTTTCTGTAAGATGTGCGCCGTGTGGTCTGATATAAAGTTTTCAGGCACTTAAGAGGTGATGGCGCGGGCAGCAAGCACATCCGAAACGTCGATAAATTTCTACCAGACCACGCTGCGTAATATCCCTGAAGACAGGCATTTTATACTCGTAGCCGTGAGAATCTCAAATCTCACATAAGAGTTAATAAATGTGTTTGTAATTTGGATCATAAAACTTTGCCTTATAACCGGAGTTTCGGTTCATTTCGAAAGATAATCGAAAATCCAATCCGTCCGTAGCATCGCCCAAGCCAGGAGACCGACACAAAAGCAGGTGAGAGGATAATATTAAAATGCGGTAATTTCTTGACTAGTGACTTAGTTTATCGTGAAGGTCTGTGCTGTGGTTTTGATGGATTTGCTTCTAAATTTATAAATTTTCTTGGTTAGGGGAGACAAGACGTGAGCGATTTGAAGCAGCGAGGAGAAAATAGACTAGTTATTTATACTTGGCACACCAAAATTTGTAATTAGAGGTCTGAAAATTAATTTAGATTCCTGATAAACGGCCAAGTTTTGCTAATTAACATTGTGTTCTGTGTCCTTTCTTGGCAGTCTTATTTTTGCAAGATTCATCGCGCCATCCGTTCTGAGTTTTGACCTACGCGTTCTGAACGTATGCTAGCCTACAATGTTTATACAATCATCACATTCTAGCTTGTGTAGAATGTACGTCGTTAAGCGAAGCTCGACTCCCGACATTCGAAATAAAGTCCCTGTAACAAGGAGCTTCGGTCTATTTCTTTATTAATTAAGGTAAATGAACCAGTAATTAAAGTATCCTTACTTCAAACACCATGTAGTGTCATCGAAAATGTAGAAGCCATTTCCAAGAATAGAAAGTTAGCGTCTGTGATTAATTGCGCTAACTTTCATTAGTTTTCAATTACTAATCAAAAATTCTAAAACCAAATTTTTGTGCTTTTCGACGTCATGCCCTGCAGAGAGCTAGCAGTTAATTTCAAGTACCCAAGGAAATGGCTTCTTAAATTTAAACACGCCACCAGCTGTCGCCAGAGGCTGATCAAGAATGACGTAGTGCATATTTAACCCTTTGAAGCCTGAGCTAGTCTAAATAATATTTAAGAATTCAGTACGTACCGCGAAGTAAACACTACTCTTCACCATTACAGAGATCGATTGGTTGACGCTGTTTAAGGAAATAATCGCTGTTTATTCTGAGAATTATAGTTCGTCTGAATTATATTTAATGATTCAGTCCGTACCGCGAAGAAAACACAACGCTTCACCGTTACAGAACATCATTTGGTTAACGCTGTTTAAATAAATAAGAGGAGTTTACAATAAAAATTATACGAAACCCATAAACTCATTTTAGATGCAAATCACCGAATTATTTATTGAAGGATTAGGTGACTGTGAAAACTCGTGCATTGCTCAGGCAGCAAATGGGAACTGGTAAACCAATAGGTTACTATAACCCTCTCCATTCTGAATTACCGCGAAAATTTTTTTAATTCTTTTGTTTGTATCCATCATAAAATAATAAGTGATATATAACTACAGAATTTGCTTGGAAACAAAAGATAAAAGGTAATTAATATTTAATGTGATATAAAAGAAACTGGAGTGGGAAAGTATACAGTTTTTGTGCACGAAATGATGAAAACGGATTACCGTGCTTTAAGACTGGTATTTGGAAGTTGAGGGGGCTGTTGGTTGACGGCCTCTATGTGGAGAAAAAAACGTAATTTTATAATTTTAAAATATTCATAAACGCACAAGTAGAGTGAAGGAACGTTGAGTAGAAGTGGCTTAATTTCAATGACAAAGGAAGCTTACAAGAGAATAATGAATTATAATAATTTTTCACAATTAATAAATACAAAAATATTTGTAATTATGAGAATAAAATAATAATATATAATTTGGGAATATTTTTTTTTTATTTTTCTATGAATAATTATGGAGCATTCTGTAATTCTGGTGCCATGTGAAATTGTTCCATGCTTTCTTGTCGTTTATAACTAATATAAAATGGTTGGAAGAGAATGTCTCTATACATTTCTATTAGAACAATTTTGTTATGTGACAATTGCAATGTCTGAAGCCTCTCAATCGTGAACACACCTCTGCATACAAACATCCTAAACTAATTTGGACTCTCTTCAGAGAACAATTAGATCTTGCCTTGTTGAACTGAAATAACATCTTCAGATGTTTGTGTTCGAAACGTAGTCTTAAATGCAACATCCTCCTCGTTCCTGCGAGTTGTAAATTATGTTCGCTAAACTCGAATCGGGGGACAAACTACGCCCCCATGCATGTTTAAACAAACTAATTCAGTACCTCAGGTCGTTTGTTCGGACTATTGTTTGTTCTGATTATGCTGTCCACACACGCAGTACCGCCATGTTTGTATAACAGTGACGTTCTAAGCAAGAATTTCAGAAATACGCAGTTGGATGTCGATCGAGTTAATCGGTTATCCTGACTGAGTTATTCTGTACTTGTCCTTATTTTCTGTCGACAGCTTCGAAATATTGCCTTTAATCTCTGAATCCGAAGCTCATCCGAATATTTACTAATTCGGTCCGTACCGCTAAGAAAACACAGGACTTCACCATTGCAAAGATCAACCGGTTATCGCTGTTTAAGGAAATAATCGATGTTTGAGAACCATATAAATAAATACAAAATTAATTATTTTTAAAACATGTGGTATATAAAGTTACCACTATTAATTCCACGCTGTTTCTTTGGTACTATAAGTCCGGGTTCGATATTGAAGACCTGCGTGTCCTTAAATCACTCGAAATACTGTGTAGCGGGTTCAAATCCTTCTTAGGGTATCGATGTGTGTTAATGTTTAATGTGTAGGTGTGGACATTACGAAGGGCCGATCTCCTATCTATGGATTCCTAGATATACGCATATATTGTAACATGAAATATAAATATCTGCATTTTTAACTGAAACGGAAGATTTACGATTAAGAATCAAGAAATTTTAAAAAATCGACCTAAAGTAAAAGTTTATTTTCTTGAACCTGATTTTGTTTCACTCTCGATAACTTGTAGAATAATTACCTTGTTGCTTCCCTTGAAACTGTAGGTTTATAGACCAGAGTGAATTACGGGGTCCCTGGAAATGACAGCTGGCAGAGCGGAACAGAATCCCTGGCGACTACTCCATTGTGACACGTGTTGATAACACACACACACACTAACGCTGTAACACTACAAAGCACTAACACTGACGCCCGTAAACCATTCGTTCGGTAATTTCATTAAGTCTACCGTGCGCGAAGTTTATATGTGAATGCACAGGATTTTAATATTTGAAGCGATAAATATGTATAATGCGAATTTTGTAGTAACTGATAATCCATTTATTTAATATTTCACTATTGACAGACAGATTAATAAATAGAAATATAATGGAACGCTAGATCAGAATGTAAATATCACATCGTCAGATATATTCTTGCTTGCAGTTCGTAATTGTTTGTTTTCTAGTCTGCTGCCTAAGAAGATAAAGATTAAAAGATGCAAAACTATAATTTTATTGGTGTTTTGTGTGGGTGCGAAACCTGGTCTGTCACATTAACGAAAAGGATACAGATTAAAGTTGCCTGAAAACAAGGTGCTGAGGAAGATATTTGGAGGCTAGAATATTCAACATAATGAGGAACTTCCATAATTTATATTTTTCACGAAATATTATTAGGATATTCAAATCAAGGAGTATGAGATAGGCGGGGCATGTAGCTTGCATGGAAATCTGAGAAATTGTTACAGAATTTTGGATGGAAAGCCTGAACGGGAAGAGATCACTCGAAAGATCTAGAAATAGATGAGAAGATAATATTCAGTCGGGTCGTATGGATGTGGGGTTGTGGGTTGGATTCATCAGGTTCAGAATGACGGCCGATTGCGAGCTGATAAGGAAACGATAATGAACCTCTAGGTTTAGTGAACTCTGGGTAATTCATTTACTAACTGAAGGACCGTTAGCTTTTTTGAAATGACTGTCAACTCCCGAAACGTCGGATGCCGAATATAATGGACTAAATGATACATGCCCCACATTTCATTTCAAAGTATGGGCTCTTGTAATGCTAAATTGGTTGATTGCCTGATCCTGGCAAGATTCCCAAATAGTTCGAACCTAGAGACTTCACGGTAGATGACGAGTATTTCCGTCCTTAACCTTGAATCGATTGCAGCCTCTGAGTTCGTGCACAGGAACGAAATTGTATCTTTCGGTTCACTTGTTATTATGACGTGAGCTTCAACAGATGGGATTTTTTTTAAAAAAAAAAAGTTACCGACAAAAACAAAGTTGGAAATGTGTCCACTTTGGAGTACACAGAAATTCGGCGTGTTTTGAAGCCACATCACGGAGGTCAGCAGGTTAACGAAGGACGTAACAAATACCACAATCTTATCAAAAGAAAACTATGTGACCCAAGGTGATCATGAAAAATTTAATATCAAAATTCAAAATTCCGATCGAGTTCACTAAAACCCTTTTTAACTTCTCGTAGTTCTGCCTTCTCCACTTTCGCAAAACCTTATTTTTTTTTAGTAAACTTACCTTTACCAGAAGGACGAACGTGCACTGCCTGGGAACCTTCATACCAGAAAATGTGTTTGAAAATGTAGCGTGTGCCTTAATTTTCTCTTCGTCCTAATTAATTCGAGCTCGGAACGTTTCAGAAACTAAAATCTCAAAGAAGCTTGTATTCTGACAGTTCCAAGTTGTAAAAAGATTCATTATCACTTATTACTCCAGAGGAAGATGACAGACTGTCCCATTAACTGGTAAAAACATTCATGAAGAACTTTGATGGTACTCCAAACAGAATTTTTTTTTACGCCCGTATAAACAGACAGAAGTGTTGATTCAGAGCTTGGAATTTCTCAGTAAATAAATCGAAATAACCTAGATGCATCTTACATTTAGGAAATGTCAATTTTTATCAGACGAATAAGTCTTTGATGTCTCAGCGCGCGTGGCAGGTGGGGCTCCCGTATAAAATATTACAGGCAAGAACCACTTGGATTTGCGCCAGTTGACGACAGATGGCAGAGTAGGCTGAATGTCCGTCATTCTTTTGTCACCTTCCTTTGTCTTCTGAATTACAGCTCAGCGTGGCCTAAGTTGGGGTTCCGTATCAGTTCATATTCTTTTGCAGGCTAAAAATATTAATATAACCTCATGAGTCAGTTGATGAAACTGTGTTAACAAATTATTATTTTGCTACAAAGAAATTCTAGCAAAATTTTTTATTCGCCGTTTATGAAAAGAGAAATTCGATTGTGTTTACTGATCGATTTTATCCCATTCCACGTCCATTTTGTCTTGCCTGCCATGATTTTTTAAGAAATCTCTTATTTTCCAAAGCATATCCTGAGTTGTTAATTTGATATTGTTTATCAGTTGAATTTTCTAACGCAGGCTTTCTGTACGCTGGTGCAACATGAGAAATTGATTAAAATTTCGTCTCTGATTGCATTTTCCCTCGCTGAGTGATCGCCCATGCTAATGAAGCACATCGGATGATCTTTGCAAGGGGATAAGGCTTGCAGACGTACATGATCTGGAGATTTTTACAGATTAAATTCTTTATCAACAAAAGTGGAATAATAAACATATTATAACGTGAAGGTACGAGAGAATAATTTTGACGATAAAATACATATAACCCTTTAAAACCAAACGGTAACTCAGTATTTTTTATAAATGGATTTGATGTGATTCTCGGTGTAAACAAGGATTATTTCGTAGGATTTGATGTTCTCACGGCTGTGAGTACAAAGATGACTGCCTTCTGGGTTGTAGCGGAGTGTAGCCTGGTAGAAGTTTACCAACGTTTCAGAGGTCCTTGCTGCCTCCATCATCAGGGCGATAAGTAAGCCGCGCGCGTGGAAATTAAAATTAAGATTATATGTAGATACAGAATGGACTTTATTTGTATTAGGGAACTGATTAGATCCTGGAGAGAAAAACTTGTCATTAAAAAATCCCCCTTAACTTACTTTTCGATACAAATAAAATATATGGTTCCATAGGAAATTTAAAGTTTAATGAGAAATTGGAAGCTTTTTTAGTAATTAATTAAAGACAATGAAGTTTTTCTTTCCATGATTGCTTAGGACGTACTGTCTCTTGTTTGATTTTAACCTCTCATTCTTGTTTCTTTGTGTATTTAAATACATCGTCTGCCTTCAATATATATCTCCATGGTAACGTATAATGAATTCCTTTCATGGAAAGCTACAAATTATAAATTTAAGGAATTGAGAAACGTCTGGAACTGTTTCTTTCAATCAGTTTCTGAAAAGCAACGAATAAAGAAAGATTAGGACAGGAAGTCTATTCAAGCCCGACTTTTAATTTATATTGACTATAATTAAAAAGATACAATAAAAATTCTTCATTTATCTGAGACATGATTTAAAGTTCTTTAGGTCATAGAAATGTGACATCTCGTCTCTCGGAAGCTGAAGATTTTGTTTGTCGTGTTGGTACCACTTCTTTTGAGTAAACATATGAATCCACCTCAGTCGAACGTCGAGTTCTGTCTATTCATACGAACGCCGTCGTCCTCCTACCAGAAGACGCCTTGTTCCGGTCCACTCACAGCATTTGATAAAAACAGAAGAGAAACGCTGTGCGTAAAAAGACAGACGTTGAGACGGAATCGAGATCAGGCAGTCTGCCATATCGAAATTACTTCCTCACCAGCTGACGTGGTTCGTAAATAGAGGTGCGCAGTTCTACTACAGCCCGCGACAACTGTGTTTTGGTTACTGCTTATTATAACGAAAGTATCAGGTGGCTGATGATAATTACGTAATTTATATTCTTCGCCTAATATCGTTAAGGTGAGTTTATATTTGTTTTATTAACGTTCTTTTAACGATATAACCCACAACTCGTATTGTATAATATCTAATGATAGAATACGCAATAAATTTAAAAATACAGGTTTAGGGATTGAACTGGTTGTGGCCTACTTTTAAGTATTGCCCCGTGAATTTTTTGGAGGGATTAATAAAATCAAAGAAAGGATCATCTGTCTCTGCGAGTCGAGATTTGAAGTCGGATCCTCCTGAAGACGAAATACAAAATCAGTAATGTTATAAACCAACATATTTTTTACTTAACCGGCTAGTGACTAGCGTTGAGGTTAACCTCTTCTGGTGTTTTCTTCTGATAACACTCTGCCGACACTCTCAGCGGTCACTCCACCGAACACGCCTTGAAAACCAGGACGAACGCTTAAATTACAAGGACAAAGCCTCGGAAGACAGAAACTGTTCTGGAAAGCGTATTCACGAAGCTAATAGAGTTTTGTCCGGCATTGTCATCCCAACCCTTACGGCATTATTGGGAACGCCTACAAACAGTTGACAACACAGAGCGCGATATTGGCTCCACAAGATACCGCCTCTCACACCCCAAGTTTCTGATCCTAGCCTCCTTCAAGCAAAGTTTGTCGAAGGTCCACGGCGGAACAAAGCAGTCAGTGAGTTGAGTTGGGGCTGAATTTCCCGGGATCGATTCCAGATGGGAGCAGAAATTTTTATCACTGCACAAGATCTCGTCTCGTTTTTACAGTGTTTATTAAGGATTTTTTTATTTTCGGAGTAATGCGTCCGGGGCTTTGCTAATCCGAAGACAAGGGAATTGAATGTTAGGTATGTTTACGGAGGGGGGGGGGTGTCTAATGTTTCGGAAACGAGATGAGGGGAGGTTTCGTGAATCATTTAGCAATGCGCTCCCTGACAAGGAAATACCTAATAAGACAACAATACTTCGAATGTTTACAAAATGTCTGGGCAAAGAAATTGTGATAAACATTCGTCCAGCTATAAAACAGCTGAAATTACGGCCGTATTGATTTCAAGCAAAGAATCATCTGCAAAAATGAAATACGGAAATTCATGGACACCCTGTATAATGAGAGAGAATTTTGAGACTTTCATCTTTTCACCACCGGGTCCATACCGGCTCTGGACTAACCTAACCTAACCCCATGTCCTTCTTGAGTAACTAAGTTTGTAATATTTCTCGCAATTTTATGAACCTCGACGTTTAATTAACGTGTTTTCAAGAGCCTTCAAATTATCCCTGTCATAAGACAGATGAATCTAACGCACACACTCCAAAACTGTTTAAATAAGACCCATTTTAATATTATCCTTCGACCTACGCCTCTGTTTTCGAGTGGTATTCCCCTTCTGGCTTTTAAATAATTTTGTACGCATTTCTTGTGTCCCCTATATATTGTTGTGCCTCGTCAATTTCATCATCCCTGATTTTATCACCCTAATAAAATCTGGTGATGAGTATAAATTATTAAGCTCTTCATAACACCCTGTATGTGATGTTAGGTTGTGGATGGATGGTGGAAGGATTCAAGATCGTATGATCTAATTGATGCTGAATCTTCGGTTTCGTTTTCCTGCTGTTAATTCAGTTTTTGGTAATAAAATTATTTGTTCGCCTATTCGTTTGTTTGTTTGCTTGTCTGTTTGAGTAGCTGACAGTCACACAATTAGCTGTGCATTGCGGTCCATGTCTGTTATGTTTATACGTCGCTCTCGTGTTACCGCCGTGGGGTCTGTTGCTATGCGACGAACGCAGACCATGGTTTTGACAAGACGTGTGTCTGTACATTCCATCCGTACCAATTACTCCCACTTGGTCGCTGGATCATACCTTCACTTCAGCAGCACTTAATAGCCAGGTTGCAGATGACAGGCGAAGGCGAGCTTTGAAGGGAATAAGGGCTTATGAAACAATAAAATGTTTGATGTCTATTTATCCAGCGAAATAATCTTTAGGGAAATCGATATGTAGGACTCAATTCGACTGATCGCTTTGCCGTTTTCATTTGTCATCACAGTAACACCGTTTACAATAGTCCTCTAAAAATGTTCCTGAATAAAATCTTGGTATAGATGGATGTCAAGTTGGTCCTTTGCTACCACAGCTTTGATCGGCCTCGGATTCCGGACGGAGGTGAAGGCCTACAAAAATTTAGGCTAGCTGCGAATGTATTTAAATAAGTATTTTCGGACAGCCGACAGGGGGTGGTCACACAGGCTGGTTGTTGGGCCGAGTGCTAACAAACTCCGACCGTAAAAAAGTGGACACGAAGTAATGTTACTAAGGGTCTGATGTTGGACGGATTCTTTGGAAAGACGTAAGACTTAGGAAATATAATTTGGAAACGAATTTTGGAAAATTGAACGGCAGGAGTCTCTATTAAAAATGGCGGGGTGAAAAATTAGCAAAATGAAAATCAGATATAGTTTAGGTATAAGAGACAATGATCACGTTCCGTGAACGCGTAGGAATTGGGAAGGAAATGGTCCTGGCCACTTTTGATAAACTGTACTGGGAAGATGTCTCTTTGTTTTAAAGTAAAATTTGGGGCGGGGGGGGGGGGGGTTGAGTAAAAAGTATCTGGCAGGGAATTGAGCTGCTCTCTCTCTCTGTCTCCCCGAAGTTTAGTAGCCTAACGGTTTCGATGCATCTTCATGTAAAGATCAACAGCTTACAGGGTTTGAGCGGAGGAACGGCTTCTTTGCTTAGAGCCTGTAAATAAACGTGTAAGGGAATTTCACAACAGGAAGCAGTGTTAAATCCCACAGAACTTCCCCATCAGCATGCAGAAAGATACGTGGTATAATGGGATTATATTAAAGCCATTTCTCTATGGAAATACATGTTTGTGTCAGCCACAGGTTTCATCCGCGTTTTATCTCTCATTTGTTTGACTTTACTATGTCTTTCATGTGTAGGCACGGTACAGAGAATGAAATAAAAAGTACACAGATTAATCTCGGAATAAAATTCATACTAACGTGC
This sequence comes from Zootermopsis nevadensis, assembly GCF_977971745.1. Taxonomy (NCBI): domain Eukaryota; kingdom Metazoa; phylum Arthropoda; class Insecta; order Blattodea; family Termopsidae; genus Zootermopsis; species Zootermopsis nevadensis. The sequence continues at coordinate 22,149,069 of NW_028259153.1, read as the reverse complement.
AAGTTTTTTTTTTTTTTTTTAGAAATAATATCGCGTGGGTGAATGATGAAATTCCTCATTTAAGCATTTCATGTGTTGTCCCCAAAGTCAAATTAAAGACTTTAGAGGCATGTAGATTTTTTTTTGAAGTCTACTGGGTTGCACTAAATAAATGTAATTTTAAACACATTAAACATAACAAATAATAAAAATAAAAATAGAATTTATTCTACAGTATATTAGTGTAATTATAATCTCATCAGATTTATTGGTTATTACTCCATACCACCGGCCCACTATCAATAACAACTTCGCCTAGAAAATTAACCATTTAAAGACAAGTGGTAACTTAATATACCATCTACTTTAACAATCAATTACGTTGCATTTTGTATATATGGGTTTTCCTTAAACAACGTTAATGAAATGATCCTTGTAATGGTGAAGAGTTGTGTTTTCTTTGCGGTACGGACTTAATTCTTATATGTTTTTTGGACGAGCTTCGGCTTCAAATAGCACCTGTAAATTTGGTACATGAACAGAAAGTAGACCATAGATGAAGAAGGATTTTTACAGCTTCCACGACGTTTGAAGTTAAATGGGATTTATTTTATTTATTTATCTGCACATAGCGACAAATGTTTGTTCAGAGGCGGCTAAATGTGGAAGTTCAACTTTGTCGTTTCATACACGGGGTAGTTAAGACGAATTTCAGCATCCAGTTGGCTGTGTGGATGCTTGTTGTAGTTAATGGCACTATAAACTCCATCACACGGCAATTAGTAAACCATACAGAACTCAAACGAGTCCATAAATTTTAAACCTGAAATGTATTGTTTGAATCGTAATTTTCATCTTGACGTTAATGTTCTGTCATTAAACCCCGAACAGTTTGTACGATTATTTTGTCATACCTACGGCCACTTAAGAGTCGACTTCAAAAGCAGAGATGACATAATCGTGGTTTCGACAAGAAGTTACTACCTGCTTTAAGCGTCTCGTATCCCGCACAGACCATTTTAAAATTAACTCCCTTTTCTCGTATGGAGAAAGGCAGTTGCAGTAACTTTACTTAAAGGAACAAAATGATCTACCTTGTATAAAGTACAAAGTAAAAAAGGAAAGTTTGGTCTGGGAAATCTTTTTACGTCTCGTAATTCTCTTTGTTCGAGGCGGGGTCTGAGCCACAATAAAAAATAATATCACACACATGTTCACTCTTTGTGCAAAAGTCTGCTCATACCTCAAGCGACTTGTTTCATTTTACGATTCACGGCGATCAGGGGTTCTCAAAGTTTCAAAAGAGGGTCTACAATAGTCCTCTCTTATAGACTTGGGGCCCTCCGGATTATAAATTAGAAGAGTTTGTTAGTACTACTGTTTTTTTTTTAAGATTTCTACTAGCTTCTTATGTCAAACAGATTTATATAGTCATATTACTCAATAATATATTTATTGATTTGTTACTTTTATTAACTATTCATTTACATTTAAATATTTAACATCAGTAGTAACTATTATTATTATTATTATTATTATTATTTTTTTTTTTTTAGTGTTCTGTCTGACGACAGGTCCATATGAACAGGATCCTTCCATCCTTTTCTCGGACTGGGACCTGTTCATATACGTTCTTGGCAGATGATCCAGAAGTGGTTTGCCATTGCCTTCTTCTGTGTGTGAATGGAGTAATTGTTGGGATGCCACGGAGGAAAACTCCGTGTTGCCTAGACCACGGCCTTGCCCAACCCAAGTTATAAATTCGGGCACCGCCGGGAATCGAACCCGACACAGAATGAAAATATTACATAAATATACGGTGTCTGCACAAAACGTGTTGGAAACTCACATGCCTCCCGCAGACCACTGGTTGAGAACCCCTTACCTAGATCACTGAAAGTTCAGTCGATAAAGAAATTAGTATGGGTTCGATCTGTGGCAGAGGCAAAGATTTTTCTTAGGCATTGCCCAGCCTCGTCTTCAATGAGTAACAAGTAACTATTGTCTTGTGGTAACGCGGCCGGAGCGTGACGCTGACTACTTATGTGTAGAGGCGTTAAAACTCGGATATAAATTCAGATGGAGACGTTTTACTTTAACCGCAGTCCACCTGTCGCAAGACACAAATTGTGCCATGTTCTTCCTCAGTTTCTTTGAATCTTGTTTAGGAGTGTCGATGTAGCGTTGCGTCAGGAGGTCCGAATGAATTCCGTCAGCATTTCATCAATCTATTATTTAAAGCGACGTAAAATTTGCAGTTGTCTAATAGGGACCTCCAAAAGCAAACAGAATGTCTGCAACCCAAACTGCAGATTTACAATGCAGTTAATCACTACTCTGACAGACACTCAAACTCAAGGTGCCCCAGCACACGAGGTGTGTCACGGTGTGCGTCTTCGCAACACAGTGGGAGTTAACGAGATGTCTGTTTGTTTGTTTGTTAGTGAGTAGGCTGCAAAGCATCGGTTGGGTGTGTCAGCGAGATGTCGGATGGAGTGGGAGGTTGAAGGAGTGGATTGAGTGACAATAGGAGTGACGCGCATAAATTGTTGAATGACCTAGTAACGCAGAGAGTGGATAATTTATGAGTGACTGGACAGACGGATAAATGATTGAAGTTCTCGCGAAAGAACGTGGGAGTTCTGGAAATTTATTTATGGAAAGATATTTTTTCTGTTCCGCACGTAAGCCGTTTTGTGAAAAATTCTATTCAGAGAAAGTTGTCTTGTGATCAGTGTCTGTCTGTAACATATTTAGAACGTCTGTCGTGAAGGGTTGATTTATCACCAAACCGAAAGCAGACGCCATGTTCTTGAAAAGTCTACATAAATTAACGTGTTCTCTTTATGAAATTCGAATACTTACTAAAGATTCTTTTATAATATGTTGTTTCATAACACTATATATTATGAGACTGTAATATATCTCCCAGGCCAGAAGTTCGCCTGTCTGTCATGTTACTGGCTATTGTAGGGCATTAAAATACACGACTTTGGGTTGGCTTGGATTGGCTCAATATTCATATAACATTACTTGAAACTAGCTCAGTTTGCTATTACTTTCAAAGGGGGATACGCGCAGACACCCTGGTGTTCACATTTGTCACGGAACGAAGGTAGGCTGATAAGAAGAATTTACAACGCGGATGATTCATCTCAGTCTTGCACGCAGAAAATGATAAAATAGCTGCCAGAATTATGAATTGTGTTCACCGGTCTGTTTTACCACGAACATGAAACGGCCATGTCATGTTTTATTATGCGATGTTCATTAACGGCGTATAGTTCTCTGACATTTCGATTTCCTGTCAGTAACAAACTGTGGTTTCCCGAAGCATATCGCTCTGTTGACTCATTATGTTCACACAGATCAGTTTATTTAACTAAAACATATTACATAATAATAACAATAATAATAATTAACGCATGCTGCAAAACGTGTATTCATTGAGACGTATAAGCCAGTAATCCCCTCTTACAATTTATTAATCCACAGCTGTATTTTTCTCAATAACATAATTTACCAACTGATTAATTTACTGCAGAATATTTCTTTAAAAAGTTTATAGTTATTCACCTGATCACAAAGTACCACACTTCTATGGAAGAGGAGGTTTGATCCTGTCCTGAAACCGTCCACAATCAAACCTTCTTTAAGTCCACGTGAAACCAGCTGACTGATAAATTTTTGGAGGAGGAAGTTCATCCCTGAAAATGGAGGTAGTACGTTCCTCAATAACGCTGGTATGTACCTACAAGTTCATAAGACGCTGCAGCCTAGAAGGTCGACATCGACATATTTATCTCCGTAAGAACCTGAAATCTCACAAAACCCCTTTATAGTCTATCTAATTACGTGAAATCATAAATATATTCAGAATAAATTATTATTTATTACCACTACTCAACGTATTTTACGTACGTACAACAATAAAAACATAAATGTTTATTCTGTATGAGGTAACCGCCCCCAAACTAGAAAAAAAATGTGTTTTTATTGGATGGTTTAAATTGGCATTTTTAACCTTTATTCTGATACAAATTTAACTTGGATACGTAATAAAAATAGTCCTTTAATGAAACATCTGACCTTTCTGGTTACTCATCTGCTGTGTAAACGCTCACACCATGTTTACAGTACACAAATCATACAGAAACGTTACAAAATGTCAGCCTTTTATTTCAAAATCTGCAGACAGTTTTCGTTTCTTTGAAAGCTGCCACCAGCAGCTTATCTGTAAGTTAATGATCGAATGTTAAGCTCCTTCATTTGTTTAGACCCCTCCTTCGGAACTTGTTGATTCTCCTTGATTGATATTCTTAATAATATTCGATAAACTTTACAAATTATGAAATTCTTACTCAACTTTCTCTAGCCTGTTGTCTAGTCTCCAGTCACCCACTCAGATCTCTTACAGCCTTACATAACCTCGTCAGTTGATTCAGCGTTAACGAGTAAAGTCATGATCAACCTCTCTCTCTCTAGTCAAACGTTTGTCCGAAGGAAATAATTATTGTACTCACAGATTACTGCGTGGTCATAAAGTTCTTGGAGGACTGTGGCCTTCTTGAGAGGTTTTTTGATTTATTTTGGAATGTTTTCAGGGTCCCTGGATGAGTGATCAGCGAGTCGCAAAGCTTATACCTATGCAGGACAGCAAAATATAGGTTAATGGCATTCGAACTCATGGTCCCAGTGTCCGATCTGTCAAGTCCCACGCCCCAGACCGCGCAAGGTCACTGTCATCGACCATTCTCATACCCAGAGCGTTCTAATCAACATTCCCTGTTTGTACTTTCATGAAATGTTGATAAACGTTTCCTTGCGGTTTCCGAATAAATCCTGAATACAAATCAAATATAAATACGCTATCTAGTCAGTAAACACACGTTCTCTTGGCAGCGTACCACCAAGATTTTAACGTTCCTGTACCAACAGACGATAAACCCGCCACATCAGTTATTTATTTGCCAGCAGAAAACGGACAATTAAACTCTTTTGTTAATTCGCAGGTGCCCGACAGCGCCACAGCAGCGGGGGCTTTGTGAAACGCAAAAGTTCAAGTCAAATGTCATAATGTCAGTTCTGCGATCTTGTATCACGAATACGCCGGGCAGCGAACAGATTTTTACAGTCCACAACTCAGCTTCGTTAAATTACCGAATAATCGGTAAGGCACCGGATATTTCGTCACCGTTTCGGTCCAGGCTTAAGGAAATAAATAATTGTTTGTAAGATCTGTGACGATCCAGCATCATTAATGACGTAGAAGCTTCTTCGGGCTCGGTGTAATCTCTGAATGCAAATTCATACGACATTTTTGATAAGTATCTATACAGAATGTCCCAAAAATATATAAGATATACACGGATTCTAATAAAATAAAAACATTTTTAATAAACTAAATCATTATATATTTCAGAATTTGTATTTTCGTGGCACGTTTGACAGCGATGACCAATTGACTGACGAACAGCTACTATATTATTACGTGTATACATCTTTTTGGGTCACCCTGTATTTCAATATTCGGGTATCAGGAATATCAATTTGCTGTATGAGACCCTTAACGTTAAATTCGTCTTTATAGGAATTGATGGAAATTGTCCAACACAGTATTGCAGTAATGAATATAGGAAGTTCGACGTTTCGACCGATTTTCTCACTGAATCCATGAGTCAGTCTTAACGCGGTGGCCCCTACCTGATATCGAACCTCGGTCGTTCATTCTGTGACTAATATTTCCCGTCCCTTCAAGAAGGAAGATAGTTACAACGAATGGTACAGCGAAATTCTAGATCAAGTCATGATTAGAGATTCTCTAGGCACAAATTAGAATTGTCAGCTACGTTTGCCGGAAGAGCCATGAATTTTTGATGTCTCGTAACTAGAATCGAAATGGCTTCTATTACAACAGTAAACGTTATAATGAACTTGTATCTTTCTGTGTGTGTGTAATACAAAAGGACTTTACCGCGACAAAGTTTTGTTCCGTCTAAATATATCACGACTCTCGTAAACGTTGCAGTTACATTTGGGCATTGCTCATTGCATGGCGCATTTGTAATGCTCTGTCTATAAAGTGTTCCGGGTGTCAGCTTCTCTCTTAATACCAGGAGTGTCAGGGCGATCTGACACGCAATTCTAGGTCGAAAGAAACGAGCGTGCATCATAATGTGAGAGGCGTTTTCGTTGTAATTTAATGAAAGTTTTACGACTTTTCAGAATTGAAGGATAAAACATCCCACAGAGAAACAAACCCCTTACGTTGTACACTGGGATTTTAATACCGGACCACAAAAGTTTAGTAATCTCTCTGACTTTTATACTGCATAATCTTTCTACGTTTCTAGATAGACATACTCCCTACTTTATACAGAGTGCGCCAAGAATCCTTAAAATAAGTGTTGAATGTAAAATAAACCACAACCGATTCGCGTGAAAAACCTCGTGTATCACAGATTTTCGTTATGTATTTTATTTATTTATCTTTAATTCGTACAAGAACGTTCTACCCACGCTGTCTTTTGAATGGCAATCACAGCCATCCTTGCCCTGAGGATACCCCGACAATATTTTGTATTCAGTGCATGTAGCATGCATGCGAGATGAGAATATATACAGAATTTTAGTCATGATACCTAAATGGAAAAGAACACTTGACTAACAAACGTTGTTGGAAAGATATTATTAAACGACACCTTAAATGTATAAAATTTGAGATTGCTGATTGGATACAACTGGCTTTTATCAAGGGAACTTAGTATCCCATAAAAGACACATAAAAACGTCTGAGACTGCAAAGCTTTGCAGTAATAAGATCTGTAATACTGACCGTAGAATTTGCTGGGGAATCCCAGTCAGTAGTGCAGCAACTTTGGGGAATCCTCCGAAATGACGTGGTCGTCCAGATAGGGAGGTATGAAACACCCTAACAAGTAAAATAAAACTATCATTAAAACATTGACGTCACTGGCCCAAAATTTATTCCAAAGGCCAAATTCTGAAGAACGCGCCAGGATTGTTACACTGTGTGTACATAATCTAACTGTGGTAAATATCGGGCAAACCATTTGCACATATACACTGCTCCAGCGTTACGTGAGACTATTAATATCCCCTGCAGTAATTTGAAAAATAAACTGGTCCCTCGGTCGTAAAGAATCGCTTTCCAGCACGGAGGCTTGAAACGGTAGCATAGCTTGGATCACAAACTGGCCCTCCAGAGAACAGAGCGTCCAAAATGTCACTCTAGAGATGATCATGCTGATTCTTGTCCTGATACCTAACGCAACACGCCTGGCATCGCTTCTACCAAATTTATGGGCCTACTATTCCTAGCAAGAAGTTTACTTACTTAATTTAATTGACTTCGTTCAATATTTATTTCATTCTTTGTCCCTTAATTTCTTGTTTACTTCGCTTTGTGTTTGTTTATTTTCATTTTCTCTTTCCTGCTTTATTTCCCCATTTTTAAATTTCTTTCGTTCTCCTTTTTCATTCTTTATTTATTGTCTTATTTCCTTCAGCTCATTCGTACGTTCATTTTCTTCGTTATAGATATTTTAAGTCAGAAAAAATACAGACAGAGATTCAGTGTCTCCGTGAATAAAGCCTATGATGAAAAACCCTGCTAAAGACTGCAGAGGTCAAGGTTTTAATATCTGGACGTGTAAATAATGGCAGATAAACTCACTGTAGATGCAGACAGCGGAGTACCAGAACAAATGTAGTCGCCGTGCTTATTCGTGATAAACACACCAATTTGGAACTGCTCTTAACTGCAGTAGTATTGTTCAGCCACCTGCAACCTACGACCGCTCCGCCATTGGCAGTCTGCGTCCTGTTAAGTCCGCCTTCATGAAACGAGCAGTAAGTACGTGTGAGTTACTTGCAAAGTTGTTACCGCGGTTCTCCGTTGTCTCAGTATCCCTCATCTGGTATTATCAGGGTATATAATCCTTGAAATCACTGTGGTAACTGTATGTACCACTTTCATTATCCCTTTAATGCCTAGTGGTACATATCTCGCCCAACTTCAATTTCTATAGGTCTACACGTCCTCTGTTTACTAAAAATTCTAGGGGTAAACTGAGATTATTTCATTAAACAGCGTTAGTCGGTTGATCTTCGTAATGGTGAAGTGTTGTGTTTTCTTCGCGGTACGGACTGAATTCTTAAATATTATTTAGACGAGCGTAGGCTTCAAAGGGTTAACCAGTTGATCTTCGTAATGGTGAAGAGTTGTGTTTTCTTCGCGGTACGGACTGAATTCTTAAATAAAAGCTCAGTGCACGCAGGCTAGGATATGATAACATGGGTTAGACTGTGATAGGTAAGGATAAAATAGATCTTGTTACGTTAGATTAGAGTATGGTAGGATATATTGGGTTGGATTAGTTTAGGTTAGGTTAGGATTGGTTGGGTTGTTATAGATTAAATTAGGTTAGGTTGGGCTGGGCTGTTTTGGGTTGGATTCGTAAGGTAAGGTTGGGTTAGGTTTGGATCGGTTTCGTTTCGTTTGTTTATGTATCACGACAACTATTTATTTTTCCGACCAAACCATTGAGTGAAGTTAATATATTTCTCTGCCCAAAATTTTAACCACTCTGTCACTCGTGTTCAAAATATGGAATTACCTTCAGCGGCCTTCTCGTGGTTTTTTAATCGGTTGTCGAGCAGACATGAAGAGTACAGCGTTATAACTTGTCACCACATCACAAGGCGATGTTTAATAACACGGATGAGTAAGCTCAGCGGTAGGTGTCACAACCCTTCACTGACGGGGGCTTGTCACTGTCCGGGCAGCCCGCTCAGTTCTGCTGCAAATTACGTGCGTGCTCGGAGACTGCACTTCCTGCTCACTGATCTCTACCTGTTTCTACATTTCTTGTGTCTTTCTGATATTTTCTCCCTTCCACTCGTCCTTCATCTGTCACCAGCTTTGTCTCTTCGCTTTGATAATGAAGGCGGTAAAGACCTCAGAAGAGTCGGTAAACTTCTAACAGACTAGTATACGTCGCAAAATCCAAGGAAACAATAATTTTGATGTTGTTAACTTCGTCTTGAATGCGGTTTTGATTTGTTAATTTCGCTCCAAAATATTTAAATTTGCTGCATTTTCAAACGCTCTGTTAACTGTCTCAGATTGTGACTTTCTTAGGAACTGCTGATAAGATACGATTAGACTTAACAGCTAATATTCTCTGTGTTTATTCCTGGCCAAACTTATTCAAAATTCTTTAATTCGGAATCTAGTTACGTTTCTTAATTAAGCAAAGATAAGCAGTGATTTTAATTCTTTTTCGCAGTTTTATTATGCTTTTTAACAAAAATGTGTTTTGAAGTACTCCTTCATATTTTACCGTTATTTCTACGGGCAACATTTTAGAATACGTATAACGGATTAAGTGCCGTTCAGACGTCTCGTGGGACATGAGATAAAATCCAGTGGATCTGTAAGCGCCATGTTTTTGGGCTTTTGAAATCAGGTAATTAGTGTTGAGCCCTGAAGTTCTGCGTGTGGTATGCGTCGCAGGGAAATGTGGGTTATGTGAAACCAGACGCTAATGAAAAGCTACGCACTTCAGATCAAATTTATAAGACTTCTTTCGTCTTCAAGGTTTATCTTTTGAGTTAATTTGTTTTGATACGGAAATAATGATGTGGAATTAATATGCTTTTTCGTTCAGAGCGGGAGACCGGACAAAATAAATGGAATTAAATTACAGGACACTGTAAAATAATGTAAGATTGTAAATTATTCGAAATAATTGGTGGATGCGACTCCGAAACAGAAAGTACGCGCAGAGCTTTGAAAATAAACTGTAATTTGCTGCTGCAAAAACTTTCAGCTTAATAAATCTTGCGCTGTGTTGTGTTCACCGCCTCCTATTTTTTTTATGTAATACAATCCCGCACAACAACCGTTATATACTCTTACTTGAAAACATCAGTCTTCATTTCGTAATTTCCTTTTCCTTCCTTCATCTTTTCTTCCTGCGCCTTATTCCGTACATAGGCCTGCATTTCTGAACGTGACTGTACGCCATTAAAATGTTTTTACAAAGGTTGCGGTGGCGTTGTGTTCGATACACAGAGCCCGAAGGAAGACTTTTATAGGTTTTGCTGGACTGCATAACAATAAATTCAAAGAACTAACAATTCATCCTCTAGATGTTTAACGACGCCCTTGCTGCCTCCATCATCGGGGGCGAGAAAATGTAATTTATTGTGCCGAACACGTGCCTTAATGATCGTAGGATCAAATCGTAATCGAGTTATATTTATTTACTGCTTAAAATTTTAAGTATGTTACTTATTGCTGTTATTAATATTGTTCTTATTCATTTTCAGATAGAACATGATGGTTAAAAAAAGGTTATGCTTAAGATAATTTTTTTGAACCTAACTTCGAGATTTCTGACTTTCGCCATGTTTGTATTTATTGAGTTTTACCAACTTATGGGTCAATATGGCCTATAATGTGTCAAAATATTTTATAGTCTTGATTCAAAATAAAAATACCCCCACCATTAAATATAGGAACTAATCAAGAATGATTCTGAGTTTTCCTCCAGTTGTATATCATCGAAATCACGTTTCGTTAATAACCCATAAAATGGTTTTAAATTTGAAAGAGGAATGGCGGTGAAATCTAAGGCATTCGGCTTATTTTTTAATAAAGGAAATTGGGGCTAAAATAATTATTATATGTAAGATATGAAGTTTTGTAAAACATAAGATGTCTTTAAAGTTGCGACATATTTTATTTGGCAACATTTATGTTGATATTTGTAATTTTTTTTTAAGTTTTGAAATTTCATCATAACCTCCCCCTCAACTAGCGAAAGGCACAGTTTGCGTTATTTTTCAAAGTGTCGGCATCCATCATGGATTCATTTGGTTCTAATACGTGTTCTTATTAAATCTTGCGCTGATGTTTAGCGGATAACGAAGATTGACGGGTTTATAATAAAAGTCTTTAAGAACGTCTTGAATAAAAGAAGCCATCTTCATGATAATGGAGCAGCAGATGTGTTGCAAAGTAAAATACATTAGAGGTAGCCTATACTTTACAGCAGACGAAGCACCGATTAAAGTGTTGGCGCCACAAAAGCGATGTATAAAGTGTATAGTAGTGCAGCAAGAACTGGGGGTTTCAGAGAACAAAGATGCAAGAAGAATATTTGGTTGCAAGGTAAACGAAGATGGATAATATTAAATGTGGAGCTTCTTAAATTGCAGAATAATTACATTGAGCACGTATAAGAAACGTGTGGTGACATACATTCAAAGATTTTTTCAAAAAACTTCAAAGGGTAGATTATATTAAATATATTTTAAATAAAGAAGGTTGTGATTTATTTAAGGAAACTCTTAGGAGCTGAGTGTGTGTAGTGTCGAAGGTATGAATTTATTAATTAATAAATAGTTGGAAAATATATGGATGTTAGTGGTAATGGCCTGAGGTGAGATACTATTTTATAATTTCAATGGAGGGACTGAGGGATTCAATTGACCGAGCAGTAGCACTAATTATAACGTGGTCAGAGCTAAACCAGTTATTTTTGTGTCAGAATTGGACTAAGTTATCAAATCGTCCTGTTGAGGCACGTCGTGGAACGTAATTTGAGCAGGGAAATATTAATGGTATATGAACACGATAATAAATCATGTTATAACGGTGGGTGTCATACTAACATATGTTTATGATAAGCAACACAATAGATTTCACTTGTTTCTTAAAATTTTAATGTGTGTTCGAGTTGAATCAGTCGTATAACATAATAGTTTTTACTCTTTGTATGTGCGCAGTAAGCTGCGACTTCCCCGCCATCATGTTTGAATCTTACTATAGTTCTACCTCTCAGCACACTGTAATTAAGAGAGCTACTGAGTATCGATAAAAGGTTCGTGAAGGCAGGAACTTCATGGCGTTGCTAATGCCTTAATTATCTGTGTCTTCTTTTAAAGCAACATCGTGACCACCAGTGTCGTTGTAAGTGACGGCATTGTTCCTTCATTATATTTTAAAGACGGTAGAAAATAATACATGAAACTTTATGCAGAGTTGATAAGCTTTGGGATTTGTAAATCACGTCCGTAATTACTTTAAGGGGGCGAAGAATTAAAACTTATAAAAATTATCTACATCAATCCCCATTGATATCCATTTTAAGGCATCAGTAAAGTAATTAGTAGGTTGGTACTTAGCGGTAAGTAAACAAGAGTGCTTCAAGAAATTAAAATGGAATAAGGTAAGTAATTCGGCTACAGACCGGATAGGGTAATTTGCAGGCAATTTTCAAAAAGACTTAAATGACATGTTTTTATTTTCGCTTCTTAGAGAAATGTAAAAATTGTATTTGAGGTTCTCACGGAGTTTAAGATGACAGTGTTGGTCTTATGTGGTGTAATGTCGTGTGTACTTTCAAGTAGACACTGACGTTTCGGAGGAACTAACCTTCACCAATACGCTGGTATTTACCTACAAGTCCATAAGTCAACAGAAATTAGCAGAAGAGAAATTGATGCATGGTACAAATGAAATATGACTTCTTCCAAGTTATCAAAATCTGTATTAACCCTTTGAAATTCAGATAGAGAGAGAGAGAGAGAGAGAGAGAGAGAGAGTAAATTGGTGGGGGGAGAAGTGAGAGACACTTCGACTTCAGGGGGGGGGGGGGGAGCTCGTCTTATTAATATTTAAGAATTCAGTCCGTACCGCGAAGTAAACACTACTCTTCACCATTACGAAGATCAACTGGTTAACGCTGTTTAAGGAAATAATCGATGTTTATTGTGAGAATCATACGAAATTCACAAATAAAAAATGCAGAATTGTATAAAGTTAAAAATGTGGTACGTATAATTACCACTGTGCTTTGATAATTAAGACGTGCCTGAACAGATAACGTCTTTTAAGATGTGTCTCTAGGGTGTTATCGGGAACCGCAATTTCGATATTCGTTGTTACGTCATTGACCAGTGCTGAAACACGCCCACGTCGGTTTAGGATTATCTCTAAAGTGCATTAAAATTTTAAACGGCGTCTGCACAAATTGATTTACTTTATGAATGGTGTTTTAAGACGGTGGAAAGCGGGATCATCCATCACTTCCCTTTATATGGAGCATCTTCTTTTTAGTCGAGATATTCAACTTGGCCATTACCGTCGATTACTTCAGTTGGCAGTTTTGACACAAGGAATCTGGATTTTTTTCTCTTCCATTTTTTGTTACCCTCCTTGTCATTATAACTTCAAGAAAATTCGATTTATACTCGAAACTTTCAGTAACTTGGAACATGTCCAGCCATGTTCCACGCGTCTGATCTCAGATCCGTAACAGAGTGGTTTATGTGTGAACGTATAAACACGTCCACCCGATCGGTTATGTATCGTTTATCGTTTAAATAATGGTTAAGATAAATATATGAGCACTCAGCTTTAACGACGCCCTCTCGAACCTACGGTCAGAGAACCAGACAAATGAACATCAAACCGCACAAATCGATAGCTGTATTTTATGTAAATATAAAAAACCCTGACGATCGTCAAAATTATGAACCATTTCTGTGGTCTCGGCTTGCATTTGTTTATATTGGCCAACTAAACACGCCATTTATCACGAAAACAACAAATCTAGTGGAAATTGTCTCTTTTTTTAATTATTATGTTCGTGCTACCGCCATCAGAGTCGTTGTGTCGTTTTCATATTGTGGACAAGCTGCTGATGCGAGTTTCATGTTAAGTGGGACACTTACGAAGAAATCTTGAGTTCCTCGGGCTGATACGTGAATTGTGTGGCCGATGGATCTTCTCAGAGCTTGTCCAAGACGGTCTGAATACTTTTATAGTTTGGTGCAGAGTTTTTGTAACTCGGTAAAAATTCTTGAGGGATTTAGTGTTGCATTATTCCGGTAACTTTCTGTACCGTCTTGGCTGTTTTCTGCAGCTATTAAATCACGTCACGATCTTGGCCCCAACTCTCGTAGCGCCAGACTTACGACACCAGAGGACTCTCGCCTTCCCCAAATGCCGACTCAGTGAGAGAAGTTTCGGTAACAGTAAACATTAGAAGTAAATAATGATTTTATTGGTCACACTGACTTTATGTACAGTTCCGAAACATTTTAATGCAACTTTTAGAGTATATATTTTTCTGTTGGCCAGATTTTTTTTCGCGGGATTCGAAATATAAACGAATTTGTACATCGCTTGTTTGTACTTGTAAACCCATAATTTCCAGGCGAGAGTATCGTCAGGGCAGAAGGCGGTAATTACCATAAACACAAAGGACATTACACCGTAGTGGATTAATCCAGTCCGGCCATTTTGCTTGACCTCTGTAATGTCTGTCGGATAATGCGATTCTGGGTCGTAAGCTTGGGACGTAGCTCTGTACCTCGCTACACCAAACAGCAGCGTCTGTCTGTCCGTCCGTTGAACGAGTGGGACGATTGGATGAACCTGGAAGTAGTGTTATAGGCCCACTTTAATCTTCTAATTACGCTTTTTCAACCCCAGGGAGTTTATAACGTCAAATGGAACTTTTTTACTGTGACGAAATAAAAATTCTCAAAGGCGGTAGTTTTGGCATATTTTAAAAGTTCCCAGAATACGTCTGCAGAAACATAAAAACCAGTATAAACCTCGTCTAGCCTGAGATTCTAACTAAACCTGGTTATTCCTGATGGCAGTAGAAATTCTGTCCAATCAGCAGCACTTTTGATCGACGTCATTTTACCCATCATGTTGCCCATTTTCACACAAACCGGGTTCAAATTTCGATTCTATTACCACCTAACCTTATTGAGAATCGCAGTCATTTTTCTCAGTCTGTCTAGGCAATGACAGTCACACACTGCCTATTACCGGACCCCTATTCCAAAATTCATTATCTACTTCCAAATAGTTTGACAATATAGAGATATAACCTCTGCAGTTGAAGCATTGTCGTTATATAACCTAATATTTAAGATCTCGGTCGAGTAGTTGGTAAAACGTCGGTAAATCTATTGAGTTGCTTCCTTAAGAAGCTGATATTCGTACAGGTAGTCAAGAATTCATCGCCTTTCATAAAATTCGAAGGTTTATTGCCGTGTTCACAAGGTCCCGCTACCCGTCCTTATCCTGAGCCAGTTGAATCCAGTCTTCACGCTTTCACCTTATTTACATAAGACCCAGTTTAATATTATCCTCCCAATAAATTCTCATAACTAAACTAAATAAACTGTGAATCAATTTAACAAATATTTATCTCTGACTACCTATTATAATTTAATAAATTTTCACTTAATTCGACAATATTCAACATCTGCAGTTCCAAAAACATCGCTGAATAAACATGAATGTGCTATCAGGAAGTATTATTTTGTAAATGCTTCTCTTTAATAAGTTCCCAGTTTCTTGATTAACGATCCGCCACTGGCCGCAACTTCTGGCACTTTAATGTCGCTGTTTAAATTCAGGCTGCATGGTCAGAATAGCCACAGTGCGCCAGACAGCAATTCCTGATCCGGTCCGCTGCAACGCCCCCAGAACGTCGTACTGATTAGCCCCCATTTCATGAGCTCTGTGCTCAAAGAGACAGCCCAAAGCAAAGAAGGCATTGCAGCTGTTTGGTCTAGAACCGGCCCACATATTGGCTTCAGGTGGGAGTAGCCAAGCCCCAAGGTTTACCTTCGATGCGGAATTGGTCTTCAATCGAAAGGTATTGGAACACACGAATATCGAAATAGCTTTTTCGAGCATCAAAACATCACAGATGGGCGTGAATGTTCGTCTTCTGGGCAGTAACACCTTGTACACCTGTAGTTAGACATCAACGTTTCGGAGGAATATACTTCCTCCATCTTCAGGGCTACAGCAATGTACACGTAAAAGGTTCTTGTATGGCGACACTTTAAATTTTAGTGCAATTAATTAAAGTGTTTGCTAAGGGGGTTGTAAATTTTTTTCAGTTCCCTCGCAAATAATGTAGTGAATTTTAAATTTTCTCCTGTTTGCGTGAAGTGAATTTAAGATAATTTAAAGCAATTTCACAGCCATTGTTTTATTTTAAGGAGACTGAGCATTAGGGTTATGTGAGGTAAATGGGGCATAATATGAGGTAATGTTGTTACTAATGTCGGTTCGGAACCTAAATTAATTTACACATTACCCCACGCGAATTAGGGACGAAATTTAAAACAGCTGATATCGTATGCAGAAGTCATTAACGACTGAGTGTGGTAACATAACTAACTTATCTGTTCTAGGACATTTGACACCAATTATGTTTGTTTCTTCTAGAATTAGAGTAATTATTTAATAATCGATAAATTCGGGACAGCTGATATCATGGTAACCAGTTCAATTAAACCTTGTACAACACGCCACCAATTAGATAAAGGGACCAGAAGATAAGATCTGAACACGTAGCTGTTGTCAGTTGTTACAGTTATACGAATTTATCACTCAATAAAAAAGCAATTTTAAATTTAGATTTACAGAATATATATATCATTTTCTAGGGGGCAGTGCGTACATGTTAATCGTGGTATCCAAGATAAGACTTTGAAAAAACCGATCAGATGAAATTAATCCTTTGCCAACTTCATCCAATCGGGCACTCGACGCGAACGTAAGCCTAAACTATCTGGCTAACCAACTCCCCATCGTTGTACCTGTTAGTTGCATCACTGGTTAACAAACACCGCTTAAAGTATTCTTGGTGAAAGATGGGTTTTATTTTATTTTTTTCTGTAAGGACGTGTATGCTCACCTCATTACAATGTTTGTCTTGTCTTGTCTACACAGACGCTGCGAAAGACCTCGGAGCCCGAAAATAGTTGAACATTTTGTGAGTACCAGATACAATGGTCGATGTTTCATGTCACTCTTATTTGCTCATATCCCACGTTTCTCAGACCTTGGCCACTTCGAAACTTCTCTCGTCTGCGTAGGCGTACAATAAAATTTAGTTCGGGCTGCGATATTTCCAGACGCAAATACTGTAACTACCAGACAACAAAAGACCCATTCAAATTCCGTGTGGGATAATTTCTGTCTTTCGTATCTCAATACCTCACTATCGAACGTCACAGATGCGTGGTTGCCACTCGTTCATATTTTGGACGTCATGAGTTCATATCTTGTGTCCGGAGACCGCCTTTCCTTGATCGAGGTGTTCCGTGCTTATCCTCAGTTCTTCCCGTCAAATGTCAGGATAATATATTAAATTAGACGATGACCGCTTCCTTCCATATCCTTTCCAATTCGTTATTTATCATTTCTACTGATAGCATCTTTTAAATAAATCATGAATAAATAAACATATAGAATCCCTTATGCCTTGATTGAAAGACGAATTTAATTGTCCCCAAAAATAAGGTATAAAAAATATTATAAATAAAATATGTACTAACCCCCTTGTAAATAATTCTAAAAGCAGCCTAGTCGTAGCAGCACTCTTAAAATTCTGTCATTTTCCGTCATTACTGGGAACACTGTTAGTCGCGCATAAAACACGCAGTGAATTACAAACAGTGTTCTGTTATTTATATTTACATATATATAGCCCATATAAATTTATAGAAACAATTCTTCGTCAGATTTTACTTAATCGTACAAATTCCAAGTGAATTAGATTGGTTTTGCTGACTCCACGTCACGTAACCATTGTCAGGGAGTTCTTGAAACTGCAAATCAAGGAAGTCTTAGTTACCAACCTGCCAGGAGTTGGTCGTTGGTTCCTCGTTGTGAGAATCATGTAGAGAAATTCCCCAAGTTAAATTGATGACGAGGCTGGAAGTCTACGCAATTGACGATTTAATCTAAATTCGCTGTACAGGTTCGTTCTGTAGTAAGGCTGCAGGTGTTCCTTATAATTCAGACTAAACTATTACACCCGTATGGGTTGATTATGTTTCTTATTATTTCATTGGAGATGGTCCATTATAGATGTCACCACAAATACATCGGGCAGTCACTGAATCATGGAAAATTAGTGTCTAGCCTCTTCAGTAAATTATCAGACCACTCTGAACCCACTTGAAAACCAAGTTCAAAGCAGTGTCGTATAAGACTAGTGAGCAACATTTTTTGAAAGAGAATAACTTTAAAAACTCTGAAAGCCTTGTTTGGCCGAAACTCAAATTATAATACAAAGAAATTAAATTTGTGCGAATGGATGAAATTTTCTCGAGATAGGATTTTCTTTGTCACTATAATGAATTGTTATGTTTCATAAAAGATAAGAAATATCTTGACCTGCTGAGCGGCTATCAGCTTCTTAATAAGGACCCTGTTCCATTAAGTTTATTGTTTAATAAAGTTTTGCGTTTAAAATCAACAGAACATATTAATATCTGTGTTAATATTAATGCTAGGAAAAGTAATAAACTTTCGACTTTTATTGAGTTTTGTAAAGATTCATTAGCTTATTGATAATTAAGTTTAAAGATTCTTTATGAACTGCAGATTATGTAAATGATATCATGAATGAAGTGCAGATAATGGTTTAAGAAAGGTTTGTCGTGTTCCGGTTAAAATTTGATAGCCAGGCATTCGCTTGGAAATGTTGAGTGTAGTTATGACAATCCCCTGCCAGATTGTACGGTAATCCAATCAAGTCTCGAAGCGAGCAACTCCAGAATACAATGCTAGAGAGTTGCTACTGTACCACACGGTTTAAGGGCTGAATGATCACATTGTAGGGTGCGAGATTCTGTTTAACTCTGTATCAGAGTTTCTGCTTCGCTCACTTGTTTTCAAACACGTCCGTACGTTTGGTTCTACGTTGGTTCACAAACTAATGGACGTAAAACTTTTCGCGCTCCGCTTTAAAACTTCTGTCCTGTATTTTACATGCGTGCATTATGGACGTAATTAGAGGCTCTGAAGTATTACGAGCGTTAAATAGATTAGTATAGGGTGTCTGTGCTGGAAAAATTACGAGTCCGTCTTGCATACTTTCTCAGGTTCCTGGAAGCTACTTACGACACAAATAGTCTGTAAAATTCAGCAAACTGAGGTTATCAGTCTTGAACCTTTTGAATACTATTGGTAATTATACATACAACGTGTTTTAATAATCGACAACTCTCAGTTTTATCCGCAAAGTGTATTTTTATCTTACTATTACCAAAATAAACATCTAGTATTTGCACTAATTGCATTAAGCAGTCTTTTAATGAAGAAGTTGTGTGTTTTCTTTGAGGTAATAACCGGATATTTAATGTTATTTTGTCGATCTCGGACGAGCGAGCACTGCTTGAGAACCTCTGAAATGTAGTCTGTCTCACTATTCCCCCATCTTAACTTTCTATTCCCTCGCAATCTTGTCTTCAGAGTGTTAATTCGTCGCCTATAAAACTACGCAAAGCCAGACTCGATGCAATTTTTAGAAGTCTACTGATGCAGTAGTAAGAATCCTGAGTCATACTTCAATAAACCTCAGCTGAAGATTTCTGATAGATCAATTCGAGCAGCTACACTGTTTCGCCTTTTATTCATCTGGTGATATCTAAACTCATTATCTTACTACTTTTTATCTTCCGTCCTTCTTGCGCAGAACTCTGGCCACCATAAAATAATATGGCGGTATATCAACACAATTGTCATTACAGTTTATATGAGCGTCCAAGCAACCTACATTTCCTGCTAAAAAATATTGAGCGATGTTATTAAAAGAATATTACGGTACTGATCGTTCCAGGAGACTGCTTGATTCCCCAGTGATTTGGAATAATTATCCAGAACCATAACTGTGATATTAGTCTGGAAACCCAGGTCGGTCACATTTGCCAAGTTCTGCGTCTACGTAATCACATCATATGTTTACTTTAAGTGTTTTCTGGCAAAAGACCAGGGCTCCACTGCGCATCATTTGACCTTATGGCCCTCCCGGGCGAAAATACTGCTGATAAACACACAGACGGGTTCGTGATCTTGATACTTATGAACCATATACAATAGAAATGGCCAACATTCATTAACATATTCAGTCTCGTTTAACCGAAGTGGTAGATATAATTACCGCTGTGTTTTAAAGGATCAGATAAAGTTATAAACACGTGTTTAAATTATGTTATTAATTACGCTTTCTGATAAATTTCTGATAAGATTTGTAACTTTTACTTGTAGTAGAAACGACATTCAATTTCGTCGCATAAATGCGACCCAGATTGTTTTCAGCTGTGTGCATTTGCATGGATCATAGAGTTATTAAAGTCGTAAATTGGTTTTGCTCTGGGACGCATGTAATGGTGTTAAAAGCGAAGCCATCATTATTACGGAATTAACGACATTAGTAGACACAGGTCAACACATATTAAAATGGTGCGCTTCGTTAGATTCCGCCCAGAATTATTTTAAACTGCACATTCTAAATCATAGATATTCATAAATAACTACATGCTAAAGCCTTCTTAGAAAAACTGGTAGTTGATCAGCAGATCGGTAACTGAGCCATGTTTAATTAAACACCCATAACCGTGTCGACAAAATCCAGCCATTTCACTGTCATCAACAAGCCTTCTTAATAGCATCACATAAAGCTCATTTCTATTGCTTTATTAAATAGCGTCAAAGTTGACGGGGATAAAAATTGTTTTTAATCAGTAATTTTCTTTATAAGAGCATTATCTTTACGTAAAACATTGAAAGTACAAGATTATACAGTTTCTTTGTGACGTAAAATAAATATGAAACATCTCCATGGCAACTAAAGCCAGATTCTTGTCAGACGGAAAACCGAACGTCAGACTCCAGACTCACGTCAAATTCAGACTCCGCCATACACCACCATAGGTGCCACATAGACTCGTTCTCATTTCTTTCTACCGGAGTCGGTACTGTCAGAAATTAATTTAAGTATTTTATTCGTCGGACTGACGGATATTGGCTATTATATTAGTAGAAGGTATATTTATGTCGTCGTTCTATAATTTAACATCATCATTACAGTCGAGAAGCTGACTTATTCCATCCTGTTAGAATCTCTCTTGGTCTCATTAGACTTTTCCAATGGCCTTTTCTAAACAGACGGATTTGTGATTTCCTAAAATTTAATGTCCAATGTTTTTAAATGAGGAAGAAAATCTATTCTGGACAGAATTTATTCTGTGACAGATAGAGAGGTGCTTTACTGTCAGGGACATGTATCCACACATATTGAATATATTTGTTCAAATATATGTAAATAATGGTAAGGCCAAGTTTCGGTTGTATTTGAGTAATCAACATGTATTTGGTTAAAGGAGAGTCCAGGCTAAATTACGTCACGAGTCGAACAATAAATTCCAGATATTTTGTCTCCTGAAACCGGGTCGCGCTGGGTTCAGCCAGGACTTTCTAATTTACACAAACGGATAATAAATCTAAACCACGTTATTCTGTCGGAAAGTAACTTCCGGTCCACGCGGTCGATGATACTCCTTTGTCCCCTATATTTGTTCCGAGCGGCCAACCTTTCTTACTATCGCAACTTCAGGAATAAACGCGATGCTCTGTTCTCTTGTTATTTTCCTTTGTGGGAGAGGACTGTGGCGAATAGCCGGTCACCGAGGGGCTGTGGACCATGAAGGAAACATAGACAGACAGCCTTTATCCTAGTTTTCCGATTGTTCACCCTTACAGCCGAATGGTAGTTATATGTACCACCTGTTATAATTATTTGCATGATTTTCAGAATGAACACGGATTCTTTCATTAAACAGTGTTAACCAATTCATGTTTGTAATGCGGACGCATTTTTAAGATAGGAACAAAATATTTAAATGTACGTATCGAACGCTTCAACGATTGTCACGTGTCCCCCCCCCCGCCCCCTCGATGGTTCATAGTTCCGTCTAATTAACGACATCAGCTTTTCATTTTGATTTGTGGTTTTGGTCGTCTCGATAACTGCTGAAGTAGCCCTCATGCACAGTGCGCGATTCAGAATTACGCCAGTAATTTATGTGCCGCCAATAACGTCGCATTCCAGGCTTAATATGCCTTCCAGAGACAGAAGAGCTCGTAATTTGCTGGAATGTCAAAATGTTTATCAGCTAATATGTGAGATTTCATTCGTCTGACAGAAGACCACAGCGTGTGTTAATAACATTTAATAATCCAGTCCGTACCGCAAAGAAAACACGACACGTCACCATTACGATGATCAGCTGGTTAACGCTGTTTAAATATGTAATCGCTGTTTGCAGTGAGAATCACACGAAACCCACAAATATACATTTTCTGAAGCATTTCTCCATAAAGACGTATGGTTGAATGGAGATATACGAGCTCCACCCTATATTAACCTGTATTAACATTAATCTTCATACAAATATCAAGTCAGTCTTTATCCAGATTCTCAAAAATCGAATATCCTACGTGTGTTAAGCTGGGAAATGACACAATATACAAATCTGATACATTTATTTTTATTGTATTTGGATGTAATGTATTTTTAACCGAGTACAACACAGGAATGTAATTATAGTTAGTGTGTCATATACGTGCTATTCATTAAGTTTATAATAAATAAACGTGGACGTCAGTAAATTATTCATAATCACAAATAATGCATTTGATGATTGTTTAGTCATCCAGGACATTTATTCTTAAGGTCGCATATCACTTTCTAATTTAAAAGAGAGGAAGTTAAGGTTGCCTAGTTTCTGTCATATGAATATATCTACATGACAAAAACCAGGAACTATAAATTAGTGTTTCTACGGCTGAATTGTACATTTATATACATATTTTCCGCCCACGTACAATTTCCTATACATAACTACAAAATCTCGCTCAGCCCCTATTTGTAATTTGTAAATGTGTTTATAATCTATCTGCATACGGAATTTATGGACCATTATCTCGCCATGCATGAAGATAAATGCAAATTTCGCCCTGTCGCCATTTTGTTTGTTTTTTCACTAACTCGAAAGTTAACAGTGTTGTTGTCCTGAATTTTGAAACCATGTTGACTCGTAAGTACATATCAGCGTTTCGGAGGACCATGCTGTCTCCATCTTCAGTTCAGAAGAATCCATACTGTCTCACAATCCAAAAGAAGAACATAGTCATATTTACCGCCTTGAGAACCTCAAATCTCAACATCCTATTTTGCTGTTAACAGTTCTGTTACCACACAAAATGTTGCTGGCTTGACTGGAGCTGTTCGAGGGCCGCCATGTTGGTATAATTAGATTAGGAAATTAAAGGACTAAAAAATAGCTTGATTTTAGATGGAATGATATTATTTCGAAATTTCATTAAAGTCTGTTCATTAGTTAACACATTATTAAGGGGGTCAGACAAACTGAGACGTGTACATGTTACCATAAATAATTGGTATCTTTGCTGGTAAAGTAGACTTAAAATCAGTATTTTCCAGAATAGTTCTAATAATGTGTCTTTCTATAAATGCATTCTTTTAAAAATTGTGTTGGTTTGTTATGGTAACTGAAATTTGTCAACTTATTTTTATTAAATCGTGTGAATATTTATGAAACTTCTCAATTTCACTCCAACATTACATAAATGTACGTCTTTTAATCTTCGTGAATTAGTTACAGTCACGTGAGCCTGTAGGAATCCGGAAGGAAACCGTATCTGTTCCGATCATTTCTCTCCCTTTAATAAGCTGGGTAATTTATTCAGTGTGGGTGGTCCACATGTTGGAATTTCATCAACTGGATACTTTACAAAATGAATCAAACGACAAGTCGCTGAGTTGACCACCTCAGAAATTTTGCTGTGGAGACTGGAATTAGTTTCCATGTAATCACATTTCAGTCCTTCTGTCCGCGGTTTGCTTTGGTTTATTTGATTTCAGCCAATGAAAACACTCGTAAAACTGAGACCATAGTCTACAGTGTAGACTCTACACCATGTGAACCTTATTTACTAAAACCATTTACGTCATAAGAGGATTTGTAAGGAGAAAATCGGATAGCGGGAAATGGTGTTATCGGGAGGTACTATTAGAATTTATATATTTTTTACTCTGTGATATATAATTTCAATGCAGACTGTATGATAATGTTATTTTCGTAATTTTAAAAACGTTTCTTCCAACTTTTTCCATTTCTGAGTTTCTGGACCGGTTGGTAGGCTACCATAAGCGGCTTTACAGTGCAAAATAGATTTAAGTCCAACGCCTTTTCAATTCGTGGGGGCTAATACTTTTATTCTTGGATGCTAGACTTAAGTGCTTTGTTTTTCAGGTGCCATTGTTCTGTAAGATTGTCTGTTAACAGGAGGTCAGTAGATGCGTATTGAAACAGCATTAATAGCAAATTGATTAATTTATGATGTGTTTTCAGACTGGGGAGTCATTAATGGCTGGTCGTTACTGGCAAAGATCGTAAAAGCATCAGCCAGGCACAGTGGGCAGACTTCGTATCACGAGACGGGAGCACAGATAAAGACATTCCAAAAACATTTATCCCGTAGCGTGATGCTTCGGTCTTGTTAAACAAATAGGAACCGAACGTCACTGATGAGTGACTGTCAAAATTGTTCTACATTTCATAGTTCCTGGGTTGAAAAAAAAATGGCTCGGAGACCGGATATATCATGATTGATTATATATTAAATCTTGTCCGTCTAATCACAATAATTCTTATTAAATATTAAAATATTACAATAAACATTTTAAAATATTTAAAGTATTAAATGATGTTCTTTATCGAATATTCGATTTACATTAGACCATCATTTTTCACGACATGTTTCAGAACTGAAAAGATTACAATAATTAACATTTAAAATATTTTAAATATTTCAAATGTTAATTATTGTAATATTTTAATATTTAATAAGAATTTATTGTGATTAGATGGACAAGATTTAATATATACTTATTATATCACAATATGACGCAACTTTACCATCTTATCAGTGATTGATGTTTTTCGTGGTTAAAAGGTGGTGAATTTTTGAATAACTTAATGACTGAAATTGCTTGTCAGATATAATATTTGCTTCGGGGGAGAAAGGCTTTTTGATTTCTGCTTAGAATTCATTGTTTTAATGAAAAATGTTGTGTTTACTGGGATCTCAGCATAAACTGCATAACTCACCACTAAGCACTACAAAGTCCCTCCCTCGATGGGAATCAAGCACATCTCCATGAAAACAATAAAATCTTGTTACCTCTTTTATCCTGTTGTTTTGTATGGGTGCGAAACATGGTCACTCACTCAGAGGCAGGAACACAGATTGCAGGTGTTTGAGAATCGGGTGTTGAGGAGGATATTTGGGCCTAAGAGGGAAGACGATGGGGCGTCGAGAAAACTGCACAATGACGAGCTTAAAAATCTGTACTGCTCCCTCAGTATTTTCAGGGTGATTAAGTCGAGAAGAATGAGATGGGCTGGGCATGTAGCGCGCATGGATGGGACAAGAGGTGTGCACCGGGTACTGGTTGGGAAACCTGAAGGGAAGAGACCGCTGGGGAGACCTAGACGTAGATGGGAGGATAATCTCAGGCGGGATCTATGGGAGATAGGAGTTGAAGGAGACTGGATTTTGTTGGCCCAGGACAGGGTCCGGTGGATGGCTTTGGTTAGTTCGGTGATGAACCTTCGGGTTCGGTAAGCCATCTAGTTAGTTAGTTAGTTTAGTTACCTCTTTTATAAGAGGTGATGAACGTTATTACTCTGTGACTTTGCGTTACGGTTTATCAGAGAAAACAGTGTATTTCGATCGTCCTGTATCTCGCTACTTCAATACCGTGAAAAAATTAAGTCCGGAACGATTTACGTAGACGCGTGGGACAATCAGTTTCACTTAACGAAGCAAACGGAAGAGATACGCCATTACCGGACTCAATTTCGCAGCTCCGACTCTTCGGTTGCTAATCTGATGGGCTGCAGTCCCTGTCAGCGTCGTGTGTAAGCTGTTTCAGAGCGAATTTTTATTGTTATTAAATCCGGAGTTTAAATCCCGTTAGTAACCAGAATTTGTGTGCGCTTTAAAGATAAACAGAATATTTCCGTGCTTGAGTGAGTGAGTGCCAGTATTAGTGAATAGGATTTATGGTTCTGACTGTGATGAGAGGATAATATTAAAATTGATGTTAGGTAAATGTTTGTGGAAAAATATTGGATTCGTGTGATTCAGAATGGAGACCGATGGCGGATTTTTATGACCATGGTAATTAATCTTCGCGTTCCATAAAATCGGTAGGAGAATTTATTGATTACCTAAGAGTACTATTAGCTTCTTAAGAATGGCTATGTTTTGTGGAGTTTGGTAATCACCGTCGGGTACAGATAGGCTATAAAACACACCAGATTCATATCATCTGATGTGGTGACGTCCAGAATTCGCGATGCGCTGTCAGAGCTACAATTTCGTATTCTGCCTTCGTCTGCCTGGCCTGTTTTTTACGCCGAAATTCGTCTCTGGCCACGTGCGTAAGGATTTTCGAATGAGAAATAAGTGCTCAGGAGTTCTGCGTGTGGGATGTTCATTGACGCATGCGCCAATGTAGCGGGTTAAACACCGTACCGACGCGAAGTGGCAGTTTTCTGTGTGTGCTGGTGTATGTCAGGTGCGTGTCTGTAGTTCTGCTGCTCGAGACGCACAGCATCCCCAGGTAGCAGAGGAACTGGACGTAGGTCAGTCGTGACTTAACTCAGTGCAAGGTTGTGACAGTTGACAGCATATTTATCGTCGCCTGATTGGCCAACTGACATATCACCGTGGCTCAGATATTGTCGTACTGACAGATTCCGTTGCATGTTTTTGTTTGTTATAACAAATTCAGACGGTTTAGTTAGAAACTGAAGGGTTTAATAGTTGAACCTTAATATTAGTCTGTTGAGATTCACAGATCATTAGCCTCATAATATAATATTTCTGGGAACTTTTTTGAGTTTTTATGGTAGTTATAATGAATATCTTCAGAATCAGACAAGTAATTAATAAGGTGGTTTGAGAGCTGGAGGTGATGGTGGTGAAATATTCATCTCCGTCTGTTGGCAACTCTGATACCCTAGTGTGACTTACGTAAATTAGTTGGCAACTTTTGATTTGCGATAAGTATATTTTAACTGTTTCTAATTTTATCAGAATCAGACAATCTAAAGATAAGAACTTTGGTAAAAATAAAATTTATTTTGTAGGTTTACGCTTGAATAATCAGCTTCACGTTCCGCGTCCTTTGCCTTCTTGAACACTCTCCGTTTCTGCAAAATCGGAAGCCAGGAAGAGCTCAGAGACACGTAGTACAGAAGAGAGAAATTTTTATTCCTTTCGGTAATTACCCCGTCTAGCCCTTTGAGTCGAATTATCTTAAGCACATGACAATCTTTATCTTTCAGATTTAATTCAATTCAAACAATAACGACTTTATTACCTTCGATTAGTTCTCTCCAGTCATGTCTGATTATTCTGATGGATTTTATCCACAGTTTAAATGTGTTTTGTTTAAAACCTCTATGTTTCGGAAGTTAATTATACTTCCGTCTTCATGTATCTGACTTGTAGGACTACAGAACCCTACTCTGTTTGGTCACAGGTCCGAAACGTCGTAATTTTAAATAAAACACATTCGTGCGATAGATAAATGAATAGTTTTATACACCGTGTCACTCCGTTGTCAGAAAACTTTAATCGTAACACTTCGCCTCAATTCTTTGATAGCTTATATCTGCCCCATCCATGCATCGTATGCTTATTTGCTAATGCCGAAGATGTATATTCCCCAATAAAATTCTCCATAAACTCCATAATCATTGGCGTCTGTAAAAAAAAATGTACCTTGCTGGAAATAACTTGGATGGATGAAACTTTTCCTCGTAAAATCTCACTTTATTGCTTTAAAGCACAGTGGGTAGTATATATATATATATACCACCTGCTGTAACGTTAAAAAGTATTTCCCGCTTCTCATTTTTTGGCTTATTAGTGTTGATACTACGTTTGCATTTCGTAGACATAAAGATGTCGGTATTTAACCATTTGAAACACGGACCTTTTGTAAATCATGTTAAAAAATTTCGGCCTTACCTAAAAGAAAACCCAGTCCTTAACCATTAGTGCTGGTAATGATGCTTAAAGGAATGATAGCTGTTTATACTGAGAATCATAGCGAAACTGAAATTCACTCAACAGGAAAAATTTAAGAGTTATCTTTAACGTTGTAGCAGGTGGTACATATAGTTACCATAGTTATAGTTGAACATTAATTGGTCATATATTTCCTTTAGAAATGATTTATGCTGTATAAATGTCAATTTTACTTGCAGAGTAGGTGTTACAATTTTTCGTTCTGAAGATTTCACCTTAGAGGCAACTAACAACATTTTAATTTGTGCGCTCACAGGTAAATATCTAACCTTTTGTGTTTATAAATACACAGTTTTCGCAAATCTTTGCTGTAAAGTGTAAGTCCTGTTTTACATCATCGCTTTACTCGCATAAACAATAAATCCAGCATTGTTTGTCTGGATTCGAAGCCAGATAAAATGTTACGTCATGAGTCAGGTACTGTGGCTTCAAGCCACAGGGTGTTATAAAGATTTGTTTCCGGTCACGGGCAGAGTAATTTTTTTTTAAACTGGAACCCATTGTCAGCAATTTTAATAACGTCGTATATTACTGTTTCGTACTATTTATAATCCTGGGGTCTCGTTTTAAGATCGTCCTGTATTTGCCGATTTTTAGTGGTCATAATGTGATTGAAAATAAATGTTTTTTTTAAATTTTAAGTAAAATTTGTAGTTTTTTGTACTTTGTATCCAAGAGCGATCAGTGTATTACAAGACTCTGTAATTAAAAATAAACAGGGTTGTCTAGACGACCAAATAACTATGTTGGGAAAATTATAAGTGAATACAAAATTTTCGTGAGGAAAGCAGGAGTCAGTTTAAAATGTGAAAATATACGAAAGAAAATGTCGATATTATTAAGACATATATCGTTCGTAGCACGGTTCTGATTGTTTAACGTCTCAGATTACTAGCATAACTTATCTCTACTGAGCAGTTGACGTGTTAACCAAATGGCGGTGGCTGCTATAGCCTTGAGTAACACTTCAACTTATATAACTAATTTACGATAAAAGCCTGGTCTATCTTTTCGACAGCTTGAGCTTTCTAATAGTTATATTTGTGGACCCTCTGGAACTGTCAAATGGAATTATAAATAAAACGTAAAGAAAGGCTAACTTGTGGAGAATAATAAATTAGCTATAAACGTAGCAAGACTCCGATCTCCCACGCACAGTATAGATGAAAATACTAACCCTATTCTGTTTGCACAGTAGTTTTCAATTTATCTGGCTTTTGAAAAGATTTTATAGCGTAATTCAAAAGGTTTATTGTTTCATTCTTTTTCTCTGTTCAAATCCTGAGACTTAGGTGGCTCTAAACCTTTAAATTCAAATGAGAATCTCGTGAAATCTTTCCGATAAATTCTCCATTATCACTTGGTTAGTACGGGCTTGTCTAAGTAAAAAAGTATATGTTTTTTTTCAAAATAAAATAAAATAAGTGTATAATGGTGATGTCATATCCGTCCTACATTTTTATTTTTGATATTACTAAACAAATTTAGGTTAGCTTTGATACTAAAAATCTACATTAAAATTTTCGATAGACGTCATTCAACAACGGTTCCTCAACTGTCGAAGTTTTATATTGTTAATTGATGTGATAAGATCTTCATGAAAGGTTAGCAAATACAGATTTTTAGAAGGAAGCGTTGTTATTTTAAGATGCTAACCCTACATTGGC
Organism: Zootermopsis nevadensis; assembly: GCF_977971745.1. NCBI lineage: Eukaryota > Metazoa > Arthropoda > Insecta > Blattodea > Termopsidae > Zootermopsis > Zootermopsis nevadensis. Next base: position 22,119,369 of record NW_028259153.1, on the reverse strand, counting down.
TCTTAATTATGAAAGGTCGAACCAACTACCTTTATAATCCAAGTATAAAGCTTTGCAGATTCACCAATCTGCTAGGTTTTAATTCTTCTGCAAGTTTAGAGGGATGATATGAGTCTCTAAAATGAACAAGCAATTTATGAATCGTGTAAATATAACCTCACCTGATCAAACAAATAAGTCGCCATGGAAACAGGCTACGCATTACCAATATGTAAGCACTGCATTCGACATTCGGCATTATTATATAATTCATTACCTCGTGATTTGCGAGGTCAGGCGTCGAGAAAGTTATAAACAAGGCTCTAAATATTCTCTACAATGCACCGAAAAAGAGTTTCCATATAACAAACTTTTACAGCTAAACTTCAATGGACCAAAATATTATGGAATAGATATTTAAAGGGTGACAAACTTTTAAAAGTGTTTTTTTAATATAAAGTGTTTCTAAGGGGCATACTGCTTCCATCTTTAGTGCTAACCCCCCGTGAGTTTACGCAGTTTTGCAACACAACAGACCAGCATCGACATTTTTACCGCCGTCACAACCTAAAATTTACAATCATGTTGTCGCGGCCCACAGGTTGAGAAAGCGTTGAGACACGTCTATAAGACGGGAGAGACTTTTGATGAGCTCGATATTGCCTGTCAGATTCTCTTGCGTGTTTATGATCTCATTTCCGTCGTAATGCTTTCCGATTTAAGACATTCCTTTGCCTGTATAGCCGCGTTCCTCGTAGACACACGAACAGCTCCTCGCTTGCGACAGACAAACTCTTTGACGACGTATTACGTGGCTCTTTAAATGTAAATGCCTCCTGCCAGCATCTCAAGGCATTACATAACACAGCGGTATCATTTCGTGCAAGATATTACATGTTTACGATCGACAGAATCTCATATCTGAAGCCTAAAGGAACCTGACATATCAAAGAACTTCATATTATTCAACCCTCGAAGAGTTAACAAGTTTTTCGGTTTTTTAATTACGGTTATGTAACTATATTTTCAAAATATTTTTTTAAAAGCATAAAATTGTTTGTTTTTTTTTTTTTGTTATTTTTAGTTTCAGTGACATATTTTGTAAAAATTCTAAGCTGTGTGTACTCCATGAAACGGAGTCCATACTGAGAAACCAACAGTTGCCCAGCCACTCAAGAAATTCACAACATTTTATGGAACCCAAAATTTCATTACCGTGTTCAAAAGAGCCCTCCACTGGTCCCCAACCTGAGATGTGTGTATGAAATTAATTATACAAGAAGCAGCTTAGATATCTCTATATTAGAAACGGGCTGGACGACCGAGGTTCGAATCCTGGCAAAAGTCTTCGCTGCCAGGTCCAGCCCGGCCCATGATGGTGGCATCGTTGTTTCTGAAGTTAGGGGCTTCATATATGACCCATGGAACTTGGTTGGTCTCGGAGTAAACGTAGCTGTTATTCGATTACAGCGAAATTATAAGTACAGGTGATTCAAATGTAAACATACTAACCAACGTGAGATGTCTGATAAACGGAATGTGCAAATTTGGTTTGTTTCTGCCCGGAAAGTAGATGACCAACCCATGACAGTACTAAAAATAACAGTCTGGTAGCGCATCAAATACAATATCGCGTGTTATTGCGAAATAGTGTAATTTCACGGATGGAGACGGGACTCATGTGCTTTAATAAACGTCCTGAATGTTATCGACATTAAGAGTGAACATAAACGTCGTCTATAAACTGAATCCACGTCTCATTAATTCCACACATGCTTTTTTATAGTGACATCGAGTTCTTGATTTATACGGAAAAAAAATCAAAGTTACCAAAAACATTAATTTCAGTTTAGTTCATAGAGAAGGTTTGTTAAATGTCTTTACGTGTTGCATGCCTGGAGGTAACCTGAGCTAATTCGTGCGAAGCGAGTAACAGAGGTTCAAAAAACACATTTATTCCTGCTTCAAGAAGTGACGACATTCGAATCTGCAGTGCGCCGTGCTAGAGCGGCAATTTCTCCACCAAGTTTGTTGTGCAAGTAGTCTAGACACTGAACTGAAGGCGCACCAGTGTTTGGGTACCTTCTCTGCGTTACGCGTATAAAACGAGGAAATAATTAAGTGAAATTGTTTGGGTGAGCTGATGGCCATGTTAATAGCTTTCTGACAAATGTAGTGTTTCTGCTAATTTATCAGATGTAATCCCTGGTCTGCTTGAAGCCCATATTTAGTCTTGCGAACCTGACAGTGTCTCAGCTAGTCAAATTTTCCGACCGTCATATAACTTAAAGGTCCGTTACCATGTTCATTTCCAAATCCTGTTTTCCTAAAATCGATTTTAATATTACCCTTCCATCTACGGACAGGTCTTCCGAATGGTCTCTTTCCTTTAGGTTTTTGAGCCAAAATTTTATGTTTATCCGATTTGTTTAAAAATTATGTTTCTTAAAATTAATTGGGTTTACGTAAAATCATCACTATTTATAAATTTTACTTTAAAATGTTTCCGATTAACGTGTTTAACCAGACACATGAATAAATCGATCTTTATCTTTTGGGGTGTGGTATTTGTAATGTTATTAGCTTCGAAGTAATGAATTTGTAATAAATTAATATGTAGGTCAACGAGGAGTGCGGCATTACACGGAAATCACTCGCTTCTATATATAGGTTCACTTCCGGTTCAAGTGCCCATAAAAAGTGTTGGAATTAATTAACGGGCTCTACACAGTAAACACAGCTCGTCGTCCTTTGTGATCAATGTAGTCCCGTGTATTAAAATGTTTTGTTTTTCTGTTTTTTTCGCAGGAAATTCGGGATACAGAGAAGAATTTGCAGCGTTTGACTCAAGAGACAATTTGTAAAGTATATAGACGCCGACGAGCTATTAAATTGTCGTGGAATCTGATACGAAGAATTGGCATAGCGTAGTACCTGCCTTCTGTCGCACGCATCTGTTTCCATGATGCAAACAATTCGCAAGATATACCACGCTTTCTTAGCAAAATATTAAACCATTTTGTAACAAACGTTGACCAATTTGGAGCTGAGAATCTCCTAGATACAGTTTATCAAAACAGTTGAATATCTCATATCACAGACATTACACTGAACAAGGAAACTTCTTTCTGTCTTTTGCTACCGCGAAATTTGAATATACAAGTAGATTACGCAGTTGTAAAAACAAAAATAAATATTTTATATAAAAATATTTAATACAGGTTGTTAAAATTAACCCCGAATAACAGCAAAATAAAAATATACATAAAATACTGTAAAATAGCTTTTGAAACTTACCTGCGTGTTGATTGTAGAAAAAGTAATTGAGTTGGAAGATTTTCGGTGTTATTGTGGTTTTTGAAAAAGGCTAATTCTCATTTGTCAAGTCGGTGAATTTGGCAACAAAGGAGAATCAAATCGCGTAACTTTGGATCTTGTCTGCAAAGACTTTGCGGCAGTCCCCGTATGCTTGTAACGGGATGATTCACCAGAAATAGTATTGAGACAATGTGTTCGCTGAACGTCGCTTCGAATGGATTCCTCGACAGGAAACATAAGTTTTATTTGAAGTACCTTAATCGAAAACAAACATAATTAGAATTGTCTTGATTGTTTATATCAGCAACTGAGGTTAGTTGTCCCGTTCTAATTTTTTGACAGCGTTGTAAGATTATTTAACAATTATGTCACTTCATTGAGGATCCAGTTGTTGTTCACATGGAGACATTGAGTACATCTTGGTACTCCACCGACGATATGGCTGTTTCAGCCGAAAATGTGACATTTAACAGCCCCAGTACCGCAGTGGACTCGGAGGAGGAATCTTCCGCGTGGATGACGGAAATGTGGAACTGGACGACAGTGAACTCTAGCGGTGGCAACAACACTTACATGCCCCACTGCGACGCAGAGAAGCCAATTTTAATCATCATCATCACGCAGGTACACGATGTGCCCAATCCGAAAGACACCACTTTGATTGGTTATTTGGTATTTTAACAACGCTGTTTCGACTACAGATATAATATAAGGATAATTGATATGGAATTATTATTATACCTATAATGAATGATTTGAGTTTACAAATTTGGAAATGGGCGACCGTGGGCTGAAAACTGGATTAAATTCGAAGGAGAAACCTCCCAAATACAAGTTTAGAGTTTTGCCACTACTTAAGACGCTCAGTGGGAATGTGGTATAAGTTTCTTATGATTTATGTTAAATTCACGTAAACAAATTAGGTTTCAGTTGTTTGGGTTCGGCTCAAGAGATGTCTTTGCTTCGTACGTCAGAACATCAGACAGTCAGGAAAGCGTACGTTTGTGCGTATTTGTCACTTTTAATTCATTTTAAACACGTAATTTAAATTCCACTGTTTTGTAACTAAATAATGAGCAAAAAATGGCCTTCATTTTAAAAACATATTACATTGAAATGGACACGTAAGTTAATTAAACTTTTAGTTTTTAATCAGTGTTGATACGTTATGCGATTTGCCTGATCATGACAAGTATCGAAACATGTCTGTTTATCAGCAAATAAAACAGGTTTTAATTAATAGTATTTGATGTTTTCATGGGGGTGAGATTGAAGATGGCTGACTTCTGGGTTGTAGCATCGTGTAGTCTAATATAAGTTTACTAGTGTTTCAGAGACGAGGTTACCACCACAGAATGTTTTATAAAATTGATTGTGTGTTTCCTACTAAATAGCAGGTTATCTGAGTGTTTCATGGAACTCGTACGCAGGTGCTGTACAGTGTAGTGTGCCTGGTGGGGCTGCTAGGCAACACTCTCGTCATCTACGTGGTCGTTCGCTTCTCCAAGATGCAGACCGTCACGAACATGTACATCGTGAACCTGGCTGTAGCCGATGAATGTTTCCTCATCGGCATACCCTTCCTACTGACCACGATGAGTCGCCAGTCGTGGCCCTTCGGAAAGATTATGTGCAAGGCGTACATGACAACTACAAGCATCAACCAGTTCACCAGCTCCATATTTCTGACCATCATGAGCGCGGATCGCTACATCGCCGTGTGTCATCCCATCTCGTCCCCCAAAATTCGGACTCCCCTCATCAGCAAGGTGAATTACGGCTCGCAATCGCTTACAGAATTTTGTCATATATACAATTACCGCATGAAATAACACCTAACTCCTTTGAGCACAATCCTTCTTCATAAATTAATATTACGTTCAGCTAGTCAAGAAATTACCCTCCTTTATGAAACCCTAAAGTTCATTACCGTGTTCATAACAACCAGCCACCTATCCCCATATTGATCCAGGTAAGTACGCACACCTAAACCCTGTTCTCGTGAGATTCATTTTAATATTATCCTCCCATCTACGCCTGTTCTCTTTCCTACAGGGTTTCCAACCATGATATTGTGCGCTACATTCTCTGTCCATTGTATTAATCTTGAATTAATAGCCTCTAATAATATGTGATGAATGAAACAAATTATTAAGCTACTCATCTTAGAATTTCAGAGGTTTCAGAATTCTGTGCCCTCAGTTTTTATGATAGCAGTCGTGTTAACTTTGAGAGACTTGAACGTTCTTTGACTTCGTAACAGATCAAATAATCTGTGTAAAGTATCGGAATTTCTCGAGCGTTTTGGATGGCAGAATCCCTTTTTATGTTAAAAAATCCTGGCGGGACTCTACACCTAATTCATAAAATAACACGGACAGTAACGCAATTATTAAAATATTTGTCATTTGCATTGTGTGTTTTAGGGCTCTAAAGCATTAGAGAGTAAATGTTTTAAATCGACTTGTACTAATAGTGGACGATGTCTTCGTAACATGTCACGTGTGTCTCTAAATATCTCGATGTCTGTGTTTGTGCCTCCCTCATACTTAACATTTTCTTCCCTTATTTTAATCTGTTTTATTTTATGTCTTCACTTCCTTCTCTGAATTTTACTCGTTCTAGTGCATGTTTCTTTTCGGGGTAGGTGGGGCCAATAGCTCTCACTTCGCCCCTGAGTACAGGCGATCAGAGGGGTCACTCAGCATCCAATGCAATTAAAACCAGGGGCTGTTTCTATTGATGTAAAATATATGGACACGAAATTCACCAGTCACCTTCATCTAAAGGCAAGGTCAAGAATGAATGGAGTCTCACCGCCATTCCCCCAAGGTCTTAGGGCCTAATTAAATATTATGGACAGCGTACCTTTTGTCTTTTGCGTTCTACCCCGCAGGTGGTGAGCCTCACGGCCTGGACAGCCAGTGCTCTGCTGATGGTACCAATCTTCATGTACGCAAGTACCGTGGACCGGGAACAGACAGATACGTCGTGCAACATCTTGTGGCCAGAGAGCGAACATATCAGCGGCCAGACCGCCTTCACACTCTACTCCTTCATCCTGGGGTTCGCTATCCCCCTTTTGCTCATCTTCGTCTTCTACTTCCTCGTCATACGCAAGCTGAAAACTGTTGGTCCAAAGAACAAGTCGAAAGAGAAGAAAAAGTCTCATAGGAAGGTCACCAAATTGGTACTCACTGTCATAGCCGTCTATGTCCTCTGCTGGCTTCCCTACTGGATCACTCAGGTGCGTGGAATAAACAATAAAATATATTGAATAACAATTTTCTTGGATATTATCCATCGTCTAGTAAATATAAAACGTAAAAACGACGTTTCGGAGATGGGACTCTATCTCCGTCTTCAGGTTCCTACACAGTTGGGCCCACTAGATAGAGCTAATCCCTATCTATTATCCATCGTCTAGTAAATAAAATATAAAACGTAAAAACGACGTTTCGGAGATGGGACTCTATCTCCGTCTTCAGGTTCCTACTCAGTTGGGCCCACTAGATAGAGCTAATCCCTATCTATTATCCATCGTCTAGTAAATATAAAACGTAAAACGACGTTTCGGAGATGGGACTCTATCTCCGTCTTCAGGTTCCTACACAGTTGGGCCCACTAGATAGAGCTAATCCCTATCTATTATCCATCGTCTAGTAAATAAAATATAAAACGTAAAAACGACGTTTCGGAGATGGGACTCTATCTCCGTCTTCAGGTTCCTACACAGTTGGGCCCACTAGATAGAGCTGATCCCTATCTCCAGTCCGAAACGTCGTTTTACGTTTTATATTTACTAGACGATGGATAATATCCAAGAAAATTTTTATTCAATTGACTCTTCACCATCGTCAAGAAGTTTTAGATTTGATTCACAGTAAAAAGTTAATTTTCAAATGTGCATGTCACAGACACCGAGGTCTTGGATGTCGCCGTTCTCTTCTCGAGACACTCCCATCGTTGCATTCACTCTTTTATGGTACATCGCGAGACATGAAGTGGTAATGTATACTTCGGCACGATTGTGTAACCAGACCTGCCACGAGAATCTGTACGTATGGTTGTAATACTAAACTTTAATGTATAAGGTACTCGCTTCGAACCTCGGACTGGAATCAGCCTGACGTATTTTAATATCTTGTAATAACCCTGTTTCTATAAATGATGTAAGATACAGTTGCTTTAATCTCTTAAAGCCTGGTGAGAAATATATGAACCACATGTTTTTAATAATCAATAATTCTACGTTTTTACCCACAAGTGTATTTGTTGGTTTTATATTATTCTTAGGTCAAACAACGATTATTTCTTTAAACAACATTAACTGACTGATCTTTTTAATGTTATTTGTGGCACCAACTCAGTTTTTAAATAGTATTAAGAAGATCATCCATATTCCAATCTTTGTCTCCCCCTAAAATTCTTCCCTTCAACTGTTCCTTCCATTACCAAATTAACCAATCCTGGGTGCCTCAGAATGTGTCCCACCATCCTATCTCTTCTTCTCGTAAGATTTTTCCATAGAATTCTTCGTTCGCCTATCTAATTCTTTAGGGACCTACAATGTTCTGTGTGAGCGGTGAGTTCCCTTAATTCTTGTTAAAATATAAGAATCATTTGTCATCCAATCCACTTTTTGACAGATGGCTCTCATATTCACGCCACCGAACGTGTGTCAGCCCATCATCAGCTTCACCATCTTCCTATTCGCGGGTTTCCTCAGCTACTCCAACTCAGCCATGAACCCGATACTCTACGCCTTTCTGAGTGACAACTTCAAGAAGAGTTTCCTCAAGGCCTGCACCTGTGCCGCAGGCAAGGACGTCAATGCGACGCTGCACATGGAAAACAGCGTCTTCCCGCGACGCCACCATCGCCAGGCGGGTTCAGAGCGCCTCAGACTCCCTCTGGGTGGACAGGGGACTGGGGTTACCAAGAGTGGTACCTCCGCCGATGAGGAGGGAGAACGAGGTCCTCTGGTCAGCAAGGCCGACCACTCCACCACCGCGATCACCATGACTTCGCGGTCTAACATCACAGTCAGCAGCGACAACAAAGAGTCAACGAGTAAGGAGTCTGGACGTAAGGAAACTATGCTCAGAAACGGACAAGAGCCGACGCAGGTGTAGATAACAGTTGTGCTCAAGGGTCTGGCGAAGATTGTCATTCATTTTCCAGGACAATCCGTGTGAATTTCACGGTTGTCAGTCCATATCATTCAGCAATTGCCCTAGGACGTACCGGCGTATAACAGTTCCGCGCTTGGGTCGCAGGTGGTGTCATTTGGTAGCGTCGAACACCTGGTGTCGCTCAAGGCCGAAGTGTCACCTTACGCCCAAGACATGATTCCGCTCTGTCTAGACCCACAATCCTGACGCAAGATTTTTAAACTAACAAATTCAAATCTCTTCCAAAGAAAAAAGACGACACTCCTCAGTAAATTTGTGTTGAAATCTTCGTAATTTAAGCAGATAAGAGTGATTGATTTATGTAGCGATTTCGTGTTACCCGGAAACAATTTCCTATCCTGTATCTAGAACGTAGATAGTGACTTCTTCGCCATCGAGGTCCATGAGAGATTGGCGCCGGATGAAATTATACTTGGGAAGGATTTCCCCAGAGTACTTCAGTTTTTCCCTCAGGCATTCATCATTTCAGCAATTTCTGTACTCTGCCCCTGAAATAAATGCAACCACCCAATACACTTTCACATCAACTGATTCAGCGTTTGTCTGGACACAGAAATGTTTATTTTGTTTTGTTTGAATTATTTGGCATATAAGTAAAGTATTAGCCATTTTTACTGTAAATTCCTCAATTAAATATATTAATACAGAAGTTAAGTAAGGGTAATAATGGAATAACCTGCAAAGGGCAATCTCCTAGTGCCCAGTAGGTCTTAAACCCTTTTAGACTCCCATGAGGTGACGCCCAACATTCTTGGGAAATAATATTCTGATCCGGTGCCAAACCTACAAATTCAGCCACAACTTTACTAAAATTAATTTTTCTGTTAAGATTTTTCATGTCTTCGAATAAATTTCCTATGAGGGGGGGGGGGGCGTGTCTTTCGGGGGTCTGTCCAAAATGGGGCCCTGTCATTTAGATGTCAACATTTATGGACCTTGAAAAGTTAAAAAGGTTATTTCCATCACAGCCTGCTGATGGTTTAGAAAAAGTATCTCTCAACAAATTCTGAATGCAAACAATTAATAATAATTTTCTGTTGTCATAATGTTTTCTGTGTTTCCTGACATAGACAGTAAATTATCCCATTTTATCGAAGTGTCCAGTGTTAATATTATTCTTTGTAATTTTTGAAGTGTCTATAGATTTAAATCATTCTATAGTCTGTAGCGTCAACAAAACTTTAAATTAATTCATGTTGTGTACAGGATATTAAAGATATTAATTTTATTGGTTAGTGTTGCTGTTGAAATTTACAGATTCTGTCTCTATAAACAATTAAAAATACGTGGAAAGTCGAGTTCTAGTCAGAAAAAGGGATTATGCAGGGTAATTAAAGCGGTGATCTGAATAATATTAAAAAAAATGACTGTAAAATATATTTAAGACACAAACGCTCAGATATCTTACATTTTTAAGCATGTGTCTAACGCGTGTAGTAAATTTGTTGTCAAAATTCGTGAGGTTTATTGACGCAGAAAATTCAAAAAAATAAATCGTCCACTTACTGCAATTAATATTCATATCACGTGGATAAATGACAATTCTTGTTATAATTGTAGATGAATGCAAGCTCACAGAGTGTTTTTCTTGCTGTAACGATCAGCTGTTCGTGACGAAATCAAATGTGGGGATGATAATGACTGAATTTGCCTTCGTCCATTCTAAATAACTGAAGCATATCGAGGATTGGCGTAAGAACTGGGAGAAACAGATAATGAGGAACAAGAAATATTGCGATGTTTACGAATTACTTCCGCCCACGAACTGTGAAACATCAGAGTCGAAGAGAAAATAGAAAAAAACAGGGTATTTTTATTGTAGGCGCATGACACATCAAAGTTGCCTGCCTTTCCAAATTAAAATTTGAGTCAATTGTAAACACAAGAATTTGTGCAGGAGCCTATATGGAAAGGCCTATATTAATGTCTACCCTTCAAAGTCTAGTGGTAATTATATATACCACCTGCTTTAATATTCAATAACTGTGCGTTTTTCGTTTATATGTTTCGTATGATTCTCAGTGTAAACAGCGATTATTTCCTTAAACAGCGTTAACCAGTTGATCTTTGTAATGGTGAAGTGTTGTGTTTTCTTCGCGGTACGGACTGGATTCTTAAATATTATTTAGACGAGCTTAGGCTTCAATGGGTTAAGATCCCAACACTGGTGCTGACTCAGAGACAATCTTTCTTACAGGTTAATTTGCCTGTGATTGAATTGAAGTCTAGGTTATTTTATCGCTGTTCAAAAACAGTTAATTTTTAGGAGGTGTTACTGTTTCTGAAGAACAGTTCTTATGAACTGTGTAACCCTGATATTATTGCAGAACTGCAGAACGATCTGTTGTAAATAATGCTGAATTTATGTAGATATTTGTTCGCTGTAATGTCTACAAAGTATGCTTCCTGTTTTATCACCTGTATGCAATTTTTAAATCAGAAATGAAATATGATCAACAAGGTTTTCTACTTGAGCCCATAAAATCTTGTTTTCGTATTTCGTAAACGTGCACGTTCAGCTGAGAACAAGCTAGAGGAGATGGTAGGCCAACTCAGTTCTAGATCTGTTGAACACGTTTGTATGTTAAAAATAGCTCATCCTCGGTGTTTGACTGTGAAGAAAACATCAGTTCAATACGAATGTGTAATTTTTTTTTAATATTTCTTTAGTGTAATCACCTATTTTTGTACAAAAATCACAGTAATAGCAAAATGCATCATTTGGAAGTGTCTGACAAGTTACGTGTAATATTTCTGGTTGTAGTTGTTGTGTACAGACTCCAGACGTAATAAAGAACAACCAAACGTTCACTGCTCCTGCCCGATACCTCCCTCTTTGTCTGACTTGTCTTTCATCATCTTTGAAATCATGTCATGTCAGTGTCTGGTTGGTCTCAAATTTATCATGATCGAAAATCCTGAAAATAAATTTGTTGTAAAAAAATGTATTGGTAAATATATTGACAAGATGAAATAAAATTTTATTTGAACTATAGATGATTTCTTAATATTTTTATGCATGAAAATATAGTGTAGGATTTTTTCTCACAATTTTAGCCAATTCTAACGTTAACAAGTTATGATTCTAAGTATCCTGATTTTCCTCAAGGCACCCGGGTCGATGATTTTTAATACCACAGCATTTGAATCAAATTACTGATAGATTATCTGAGTCCCTCTCATATTTACTTTCTCTGAAGATTTTACAGTATCGAATGGAAAATGTCAAACGAATGTAGCATGAATGACGAATGAGAATAAAACGAAAGACAGAACAGAGAACGAAAAAATTGGAACACATATTAAAGAACGAACCCAAAAACCAAGAAACTTCCCACAAGATATTTTCAAGCCATTTTTCCCCCCGTACCAATGTAGAGTAAGAAACAATGTGAGAGGCAGGGCTTCAAACTAGTGACCTTCGGAATATAAGACACAGTGCTACAGTTCCTACGTCGCCCGTTGCTGGCTGGTAGTTACAAGACAGCGATGACTCACTGAAGACAGCCTCTGCCTGGTCAGTGCTCGGCTGTCAGCTGCTATAAAAATTGAAGACGTCCCGTATCGTGTTCCGATAGGGCACAGCCCACGATATCGCTTCCCTCTACTCAATACAACAAATCCGTTCATACTTTAATATGTTTAAAATTTAAAAAAAGTGAGGTTTCGAACTGGGTTAGATTGCTCATAATAGCTTTTGTGAACATGTAATGAACCTTTGCTTTTCCTAAAATCAGGGCGTGTTTTCATAGGCTCAGTACTTACTTGTGCACTGTTTTTTTTTTTTTTTGGAAGATCTGTACCATGTAACATAGTTAGGATACTCCGTACAGGGCCCAAAACGCGTTTATATTCCTTTGACATGAACTGTTAATTATATCCATAATTCTAACTTCCTTATGCTTTGTGGTCTGATATAATAATGATTAAACAAACTTTAGTTATGATTAATCTCCGGAATTAAATTTAATCCCTACCTGAGATAAGTGGTTAATTGGTTACTTACTTGTTTAGTTCGTTAGTTAGCTCTGGAATCGAACTCAGGGGCTACGACGTAAAAAACCTTGGGTTATGTCGTGAACAGTCTTAGTTTTCATTCAACCACGTGAGACTTTGTATTAGAACAGAACTGGACTATTTTTGTCATGTTTGTAAGCCCTTAGAGTCAAACTCTGGCCCCTTGAATAGTTTTCAACACATCTACAATTTATATTACTTCACATTTAGTACTTATGATAAGTCTTGTGGGATGTAGAAATGTGTAGTCGGTAGCCTAAAACTTTGTCAAGTTTACTATTAACTATAAGTTGGTGTTTATTTAATAGCATACACATTGGTACATTTATATAAAATGCTTTTATTTAATTAGTGGGTTCTTCATTTGACTCATTCGTATTCGCATAAAAATATGAAACACTGAACACATTTTGACTCACATTAGTTAGTGGAGGGGAATGGAGGGGGTGGTGGCGTGATCTTAGCTTTATCCGGGATTCGCATAAGCGCTTCACATGTCCACTCTGAGTCACGTGATCCTATGCTAGAATTCAGAGACGGATTGTCCGTCAGAACACCGTTGACGGTGGGGGTGGAGAAATGGGCTGGTCATGTAGCCCGCACGGAGAAGATGAGAAAAGCCTACAAAACTGTTGTTGTAAAACCTGAAGAGAAAATACCACTGGAAGATCTAGACATACTTGAGAAGATAATATTAAAATGTATCTTAGACAAAAAGGTTTGGGGGGGGGTTTGCGTTGGTCTGGCTCTAGATAGGGGCCAATGGGAGCTATTGTGATCACGGTAATGAACATTCTGTTTTCATAAAAGGCGGAGAACTTTCCTGTGCCTAATAATCAGATCATTAATGTGTATGGAAGGCGTGGAGGTAAATTTGTAAGCATTTTAAACAACGCCAGCTTAACACAGTGATCTCGCTGCTAGCGATACTTTAAACCTTACAATCCCTTCACTTTGAGCTGTCACTACTTATGAGTGGATCCTTACCTCCACGCCCCTATACCTGGGTGGAAATGGTTTTTGAGAACTAGGCACACGCTACATATCAATTAAAATGCAAACAGAAATTACAACATTTTCTTCAGAGACTATGAATATTTAATGTTTTCACTGCAGCTGTCCATCGCTTTCTTGGTCGACCCACATATCGTCTTCTTTTCTGTCTATACATATGTATATTATTTGGTATTTTTTTCAGGAATGTTCCAATCATTGGATTTTTAATATTAATAAAACAATACAAGATTGTTTGTCTTAATTATATGATTTCCATCTTTGGTTGTCATAGGTAAAGTATTTTTTTTTTCACAATCCTTCACTGGACGCTAGGTAAGAGTGACATCTTTCGGTTGCAATGAAATTATGGTTCCGATTACTACAACTTCTCGCCGATTCCTACCGGAGTGCTCGTGCAACTTGCTTGGTGATCGGATGCGTATCGTAGCTTGGCTTGCCTGCACAGTCATTTTTTCAATGTTGCATATAGATCTGGTGTGATAGAACAGCATTCAGTATCGTAAGTTAAATCAGTTAGACAACTTTATATTATCCGTAAATGCATATTAATTAGCTTTCGTAAAATGTTTCCAGAAACGTTGAAAAAACTAACTTACATTAGTTTACTGGTTCATTAGTTCGTCTCCATACTTCGCGTACGTTGTATGTAATACGTTGTTTGTATCTGTAACAAGTTAATACGTCTTTTATAATAATTTTTTAAATTATACAATTATAATTGTGACTTAAATCTTGTTCTTCGAAACTAGGAATTGCGTAATTAGTCTTTGTGGCGTCCATTAACATGGGCGGTTAGTTTTAAAAGTAGCCATCTTGGAACTACTTTTTTTTTTCGTGAGAAAGAAGCCATAAAATATATCAAGTACCAGTATTATCAAATGAACAACGTATTCAGAAGTTCACAATTATTTGTTTTCCAAATTTTTCAATCTCACAAAATACGCTGATAAATGAAAGTTTGTATTTAAGAAGTGTATAATGGCGAATTCATTACGAAAGTTCTAGACATTTTGATGGTCAAAGGTATCACTCCGCCAACATGAATACTGAAAATAATGTGAATAATAGCATAAATTAATAAGTAGGTTGTTTTGTAGAGTTAGTAATAATTTTTTTAATATTATCAGGAGATGTTTGTGATTAAATTTGTTGCTAATCACATTGTATAATTAATATTCATAATTTGTGTAAATTTACTGGGCGCTTTCGTTGTGAAACTGGCCATTTTGAATCGGATGTTACAACGGGAAGCCATAGTTCGTGTTTCAGATCAACGTACTGTTCAAGGCCAAGCACTAACCTCTACATAGTTATTGTGGAAACAGTATTAAGTAGGTAAATATCAGTATATAATTGTTATAACTAGTAGGATCGTATCCCGGCGTTACTTTTTCTGTCTTCGATGGGATTTTTTCGTAATTATATTCAGTTTCTGTAGTGGTTTTTAGCCGTCCTTCCAACATAATAGTTTTAAATAGCCCAAGATAGCTTCCTTTCATCATACATTCGAATGAACGTATAAAACTTGTTCCATAATGCCTTCGTTATCAGAATTTGACTCATCTGTTGATATTCTAGAACATAATATTTATGTTCTGTTGGAGTGCTTCCAAACAGCTATATTCTTTGGATATAAATTGCATAATTTTTTGGTGGCAATTTTCACATATGAATTTTACAAATTACCTTTCTCTATAAATAACTAACACTCTAACAAAACTATTATTTATTTCTTCTTCCAGTTTTTTGATTCTTTCCTCATGCATGGCCGGCAAATACTAGCATTTTAAATGGTTTGTACATTCATATGTGCCCGTTGCCATACCAAACTGCTTTGGATTTAGGAAATAAAATTATATTTTCTTTCTTAAAAGGGCACTGGATACATTAATTTTATCTGGTGAGAGAGAATCTGAATCAAAATGTTTTAATTAAATCTAACGTTTCTCAGGCTGTGATAAGCGATCCGGTATCGATTATAAAAAAATCGAACATTTAATTTTGACATGCCTGGAAATTTTGTAAATGTGGTAATGATGCTTCAGATGGGTCTAGAACTATTTACGCTGAACACCTGTGAGCATATTATGTGAAGAACATCTCACCAAACTCGCAAAGGGGGCTTGTTGTAGGCCCTACATAAAAATCACGCATTAATACGTGCGTAAGTTTACATTAAACGACTTAAATTACGCGTGTAACGTTTTCTGACTTGGTTACTCTTCATGGGAATAAAAAAAAAATATCATTAGGTATTTCAGTCCTTAAAACCATTTTTAACCAGATAGGACGATGAATTATTTCATATTTAAATCTTAAAAAAAATTAAATCCCATTAAACCACGAAGGTATTAACGGTATTAGCAAACGACGATACGATTAGGTGTGACGGATTGACGGAAAATACATCCCCAGAAGTCGTTGACTCCTGCCCTGAGGTATGATCTTCGCTAAGAATTACCAGCATAAAACTTCATAAAATATGAATGGGCACAGCCTTCCTATAAAGCGTCCTGTTTCGCCGAGGTTTTTTACGGTCTTCTTCAGTAGGAATTGTCAATGTGAAACTTCATCATTATCAATGGACCCAGTCTTCCTATACTAAGATGCCTGCTTTCAGTTTCTGTTCTTAGCAAACGTTTGGTACATGGTCGTAAAAACAACTGTTTACATATGAAGCGTAATTAATGGGGCAGATAGTTTTGAGAAGTATTAGGACCAGTATACAAATTCTAAATATTTTTAATTATATATTCTGATATAATCCAGAGGAACGTCAGACCAAATGAGTGTAACCCAAATTTTATTAAGTTGCTAAATTTTGTTTACAACTTATCATCCACATTTTATCATAATTACGGATTTAAATAATTACAGAATTAAGAACCAAATTATTTCTGTCGCAGGCAGCTTGGCAGTACGTGATTTTCAGTGCGTGGTTCGCGAGTGTTATTTCGACAGATACACTTTTAAAATAGCTGATTTTCTTGCCGTTAGGTTGGTGTGTTTATCATAAAATCTGATTGAGCATTAATGCCATATTAATTGTACTGTTGGTAACATTTCTGGCTCCGTTTTAAAAATGTGCATCTATTTATTCAGTGTTACAGACTGATTATATCACGGATTTCAAAGCCCCGTAGAGATCGCATAAATTCGGTATTGTCCGCGGTTCAGAATTTCGAGAATCGACTACGCGTTCGTCTTCACGTTACGTAAGAATAAAGTGTTTTGCTGTGACTTTGTGCGTGTGTTTGTGATAAGTGTTGTGCCATTTCCTTGGATTATCAGCGGCAGACGTCGAACCGGGGACCACGACAAGAGGAGCAACGCGCAAAGAGTAACGTTAAGAAGACAAAAACCAGTGTCGGCCGAACCCCTAGAGTTTGAGGACCCATCCGCTGGAGGATGGGCTGGGTGCTCGCGGCAAATCTTGTACGCCATAGCATCGGCACGGTCTTGTCAAAGCAGCCAGGCCCCAGGTTGCCAACGATAACCACGTCGGTCCGTGCCAGGCAACTTGTATTTGACGCGGCGCCCGCAACGACCAAGGGCATGTTAGGTTAAGGTCAAGTTGGCAACCCTGTGCACTTTATACTTTTTTTTATAGTTTGTAAGTGTCCTCCCTGCCCTCCCCGATAGGTGCCCATGTTAGGTCGCGTGAACTTAGCTTTTGTGTCCATGGCGTAATGGACGTTCACTTAGGAGGGTATTTCTGTGTGTGTGTTTTTTTTTATCACAGGGTGGTCAACTTGACAGGTTCAGTCGGCACGACCAATGAAATCAGTGCGAGGAGGACAGAGACAAAAAAGAACTTTTTGAAAACTCTGTCCGTGAATAACTCGCATTGCTTGGCTAAAGATTCAATAAAACACAAAATATAGTTTTGGTTTTATCAGTCTTTCACTTCACTGTTGAAAGATTGTCTGGATCTGTAGACAACACACATCGAATTTTATATAGTGACACATTGCTTCTTTTTATGTATTGTGATTTTATAAAATGACCTTGTATTTCAGCATGTAGAGAAAGACATCGAATGTTGGCTGTTACACCGAAGAAAGGCTTTGCGTGTGAGAATAATATGCGTATTCGAGCCTTGTAATATTGCAACTTATCAAGAAATTTTAATCATATACATTTCACATGTAAAGTGTTGGTAAATATCGCGGAATTAGGATTTCACGTAAACAGTAATTTTGACTGACGCGGCAGTGTTTGAAAATTAATTTACAGTAGACTCATTACAGTAACGAATTATTTGCATAAACATTCATGGCATGTTAAGTGGAACATCGTTAATTAGATAAGGTTTTGAGGCGTTCTTTTCCAAATTCAATGGATCATCATTTCGAGATGATGTATGATATTGGTTTTCAGCCAAAGAAATTTAAATTTTTTAGGGCA
Organism: Zootermopsis nevadensis; assembly: GCF_977971745.1. Taxonomy (NCBI): domain Eukaryota; kingdom Metazoa; phylum Arthropoda; class Insecta; order Blattodea; family Termopsidae; genus Zootermopsis; species Zootermopsis nevadensis. The sequence continues at coordinate 22,101,436 of NW_028259153.1, read as the reverse complement.
AGAAGATCTTGTATATTCTCATTTAATTTTCGGTTTCAATCCAGCGTAATTATTCATCAGGGTAAACCGTCGATTATTTCTCAGTCTGCTAAGAATACTCCGTAGTGGATAATCTCCTTGAGCCATCTGTATTTCTGTTGTTCACAATGGACTGCTTATAATTCTGGATATTTTAAATTTCATTGAGTTGTATCTGTTAAAATTATTCTCAATTATACGCCTTCCATTATCGAACATACAGAGTACAGAATTTGCTCATTGAAACACAGATCTGAAAAAAGAAAAGAAGCCATCAAGAATAACAGCACCAAAGGTAAGTTTCCATTGTGAAAAGTTTCTTAGCTCCAATTAGTGTTTGTTGCTGTTTTTATAGAAGATGTTTCGTTTGTTTTGTATGTTGCAGGCCCCGCTCATATCCTGTGCCTCAACGTGGCGAGCGGGTGAAACAAGGAACGGTGCATGCCCAAAATTGAGGTCGTCGTTACATCGACTACAAAACTCTTGATTTTTAAAACTATTGGTGTTGCAAGTGTATGGTTAGATTTCCATATGTAGGCATTCTAATTGACTTAAGACATGTTTATCCTGCTTCATAAAAATGTATTAATGCCCATTAATTGACCCATTTCCACCCATTTATTTTTGTAGACAGAATTGATATCTGTTTTACAGATTTTTAAAATATCTCTTGATGTATATCCATCACAAAAATCAATGCCCTGAATTTTAGATACCTTTGAGTGCATAATCTACCACTTTATGCACAACTAGACGGAAAAAAGTTAAAGTGACATTAATGGAGGTACATTTTGTCTGCTCTTAGGTATGTGAAATATATATTGTTAATCAAGCAGACATCGAGTTCAGCTCGATAGTTGAAGGTTATGTGACAGTTTTGATGGTGCACGTTTACCAGATGGTGTAGCTTGACGTTAGAATTTTATGGATACCTGTATTTTCAATGAAAAGATTTTCTCTTCAGTAGGATTCATCCTCCGAGCCCGTAAGAATTTAAGTGAATGGAATACATGGCAACACTGAACAAGCATCATGTGTAAAATTTTGATTAATATCTGGGAAAGTACATCGTGAAAGTAAATTTATGTACATAAGTAATGTTGCCCTTAATATGAAAATATGTAGACAAAATCGTGCAGGCCTCCCGTGCCGATTCTTATCCACATTAGTTACGTAGTTAGTTTGAATCCTGCTACCTCCAGATAGGTGTGATGGAGCTAATATGTGGTTTGATGATAATGACATTCTGTAATACCTACATAAGAAATGTTGATAGTGCACCCAGAAAAGTTCTAAATGCTGAAACAATATTGTGACGCATACACGTGGAAGTATAATCATATACATTTCTTTTAAAACACTGTTATTTGAATATTTGTGTTGGTAAATCTGTTCGTTTTAAATTAACAATTTTGGAGATGCACCGTTCCTTGGCCAAACAGGATGAAATTACTGAAATGTTAATTTAAAATAATTTCCTAGAACCGAATCCTCATCCTGTGGCCTTCGCTGAGCATTCAAAATTTGATTTGTTCAAGAATTTCCCCGTTACAGATCCTAGCATTGCAATCCGAATCACTGACCTAGCAAACTTAAATTTATTTTTTTATGGAAGATGTCCTGTGTGTACCATTCACATTTATATTACAGGTACTGTCCGTTTTGCATTCTACATTTTTTAAGTACAATTGATCATTATTCTGTTGATAGATACGCCAAATCAACAAAATGTTTCAACATTGTTTTGTTGGTTATTTAATAAGTATTGTTTTTTTTTATTCCAGGGTAAAAAAATGCCAAGATGTAGCAACGGTAAATGAATTACGCTGTTTCTGAATGCATATCTGCTATTTAATTCATTTATTTCATCTTTCAAAACACTCGAGGCTACAATTTTTTGAGCAATGTGGTATTTAAAAAAATCAATGATTCCCATAATGTGTGATGGCAGAGATTGCAGATCATTCATTGTCTTTGCTATTAATAATTAAAATACAGTCATCGTCGCAATACACCTATTCGTCATCTCCACTCTCGATTGACTGGATGACAGCATGGCTAGCATCGTCCTCGACCTCTTCCGCTCCAGATCCTGAACCAGAATTTGATGCAGATTTTCCAGACTCCGATTCCTCGTCTGAGTCCTTGAGAGCTTTTGCTTTGTCAAGCTTCTTGGCTCTGCGAGCCTCAAAGTCAGAACCCTCCTCATCTGAAGAATAGATGGGAAGCCTGGAGTCATCTGTTGGAAGCAAATAAATATATTCTATATGTCGTTAACCTTCATATTACAAATCAGTACTGACTAACTCCCTGGTAGCAGAACCCGCAGGTTCAACACCGACAACACCAAAGCCCGCTACAGGACATGATCCTTAGCCAACTCCATCCATTTGCCATCCTCACAGCCTACCTCCCTAAGACCCATTTTGATATTCTCCCATTTCCTTCTTGGTCTGCCTGGTGGTCATTTTCCAAAAGGAGTCCCTATCAAAATCCTGTATGCACTCCTTGCCTCCACCCCCATGCTTGTTATATGTCCAGCCCATCAACGCCTCCTCAATTTCACTATCCTCACTATGCTAGGTGACCCATATAATTCACGCAGCTCCTCGTAATGCAATATTCTAAAATTTACACATAATTTTTACAATGTAAAATGTATTTCATTCTTTGATTTCTAAATTCTGAACCTGCAAATAATATTAAGCTAAATGTATCAAATTCTCCAGTACTGCGTCCCGAATGTTTAATTTCTTGTCTGTATTTCAGATACCTCCACCAAAGTTTAACTTTTGGTAAACGATGCATACGATTCGCAGACAGTCCCATATTAGTTAAACATGAAAAAAATCGCAGTATAGAATAAAAAATGTTCATTGATCAGAACAATCTATATAAAACTACTTATCACTATGTGACGACTAGGCCTACTCACTTCTGGATGAGGCTGCCCTGTTTTTGTATTTGTTTTTGATGGCAGCAAGAGAGATGGCACCTTCATCTTCTGATCCCTCCTCCTCACGATTGTCAGGCTCCAAATATCCTGCACTCAACCCTCTGCCAGCACCTCGCTCGCGCACACGTTTCTGTTTGCTCTCTCTGCGGAGCGACGCGCGCAGACGCTCCTCCTCTTTCTGCAAGAAATTGTTTTTTTTTTAAATATTTTCCAAGGAAATTCACTCTTACCAACTTCCTTCTTTTAAATCTTCACATAAATAAAATTATTTTAAATTGGCAGTACGGATTCCCAGCATATTGGGTCAGTGACCTATGAGAAATGCCTAGCGGATACTTCAGACTTAAGACTGAAAATATGTACTGTTTAGCCACGTAATGTTTCATGTTACCTCCTTAAATGTATATAAGAATAGCAATTAATAAATAATAACAACTTTCCATTTGCTGTCATTACTCTTTCACATATTTACAGCGTAAACTCTGCTAAAGTATGAGACAGAACAGGCCTGTAAGGTATTCAATGTTTACAACAGAGTGTAAAGAACGCCTACAAATCAGAGTATGACTGATAAGTCAGTAGCCATTCAAGGCTTTTTAAATAATAATAAATATAATAAATGACGCAATCATCAGACTAAAAACTAGAGGACAAACAGAAGGTGGATTGTCGGACGTACGACATTACAAATTCTGTTAGAGCTCACCTTGATCATCTGCCCCCTGTTCTGCTCTGGGTCCCAGCCAACCTGAGATAAAACCTTGATGCCCGAAGTCTTCTGTGACCGGTCAGCAAGAGACAGCGTCATCTTGCGATGCGTGAAAGACTCGGTGGAATGCGGACGGAAGGTCAGCTTGGTGCGGAACACGGCCTGGCCTTGCAGACCCGTACCTTGACGAATGAACAAGTGATTGTGATCACCCTGTAACAAGAAGCATTTTCTGTCAACCTGGATGTTTGAGTAATGATAAACTAAAAGCACCAATGGATACCACTTTACTATGCATAGCTTAGCTTATTTAACAAAATTGTACCAAGTATAGAGCTTAACATTGAATGAGACAGAAATATGACAAGCATGACGATATGGAAGTGACAGGGACGAGTGTTTATCGTGTTTTCAAGGTACTAGTATATAATTAAACATCCATTTAATGTTCCAAAGACTAAAGTCCAATTTCAGTGATCCCAGATTAATTATGTCAACGTTAATTTCCCCCACATAAAGTGTCCCTCACTTAGTGTTCATATCGTCGTCTGCCAGAGAAATCGTAATCAGAGACTTAAATGTACTGTGGCATAAAACCTATGGATAGCAATCTCTGGTAGATGTTCAAATCTGACAACTCGCAGACATACACTAAAAGTGCAAACAACTATAACCAACACCATGTTCAATGAAGGTTGCTTCATCTTTGGTTCTGTACCACCATAATTTTCAAATTTCTGACATTTCTGTCTTACGCAAGCTCAAGTAGCTTGCCGTATGTGATGCCACAGCAGCAGTTGAAATGTACAGTTCTGTGCATGTGCTGTTCCTAAATGAAAAATATTTGCCAAGCACCACATTTATTCAGTTTTAATTTCTTTGACCACCTACTATAGTTGTGAAGAAATTAATTTCTTTACATGCAAGCACAGTACTACTGAATATGACAGATTACATATATATACTGTGACTGACTTGTAACGGTTGTTTGTAGACATCAAATATCTCAGATCCAAGATGGAGGGACATGCTGCCATCTGACCAGCGGATAAACCGAGCATTGCTCTCCTTGCACGGATTTGACTCTTTGTCAAATGCCTCGCGCCATCGTATCGTGTTCTCCACTTTCAATTTTAGCCTGCGCAATTAGAATAACAAAAAAATTAATAAGAAAGGAGGCTAATACTAGAAGTCTGTTTTTCCTTATAAAATGATGACAGTAGACTATATATAAATTCTGGCGCTCCAGTACTCTTAATGGTCCAAACTTCTATGATACTTTTCCATACCTAGCCCGTCCTTCCTCATCTAAAGTCTCCTCTTCATCGATTTCGTCTTCATAAGTGTCTGCATCAAATGGTCGTGTCTCCACAGATAAAAAGTTTGGCAACTTCACAAAGTGGATTTCTCGTCCTAAATCTGAACTGATCTTTGGGATCACCACATCAATCCTCGTCTCTGGGGGAGGTTCATAGGGTTCCTTCTCGGCTTCTTCCTACAGCAGATAGAAACAGTGTGATATGGTAATTTTAATTCTTTGGAAATTTTCTACAAATTTTTTTAAGTCTTCCTGCAACCTCGCTTAGTTTCTTTATTTTGAAGCATTTGAAAGAAATCATGATTATCCTATCAGCTGCTTTACGTATTAATGGATCCAAATTCTAAACTCTTATCCAAAATGTTTTGCTCACATCCCTCCATTCCTTCATGCTTCAGCTGTTTCTCCCCTAGGGAAAGAAATCCCCAGTACGCATTGAATAAATGAGGCTTGCAGACCACAGCACAAGCCTGACAGTGTAAAGAAAAGAATTTTGCCCTTGCATGGATTAGAACTCAGTCGTTCAAATTACATTGCTATCCTGGTTCATCTGTCTTACTTCTGCAGAGAGGGAGTGGACATCATTTCACAAATACCCACATCTTCAATGAAAGGCTTTGAAGTCTTGTTCTCGTCATCTTCATCGCGGTCTGGACTCCTTTCTTTGACACTGTCTCTCTCGTCCCCTGAACCATGTTTTGAAGCTGGAGATCCTGCAGTTGGAGCTTCCTCTTGTTCATCCTCATCTGATGTTATGTCATCTGCATCTCCAAACAGCATGGCGGCATCTGCTGCTAGAATATTACATATTTCATGGCAATTGCAATAACTTAAATTAAAGCTATCCTTAAGTTCATTTTGTGGTACAGCAATGAAAAATAAGTGCATGTTATGGATCAGAATCACAAAAAGGATATTATATACATTAGATTACCATACATTTTTGTGCAACTGCCTCAGTTACTTCAAATATTTTTATGCATGCCTCAACTACTCCCAAACAAGATGATAATGACAATGCATGAAAAACAACCACCGGTAAAGGACATAGTCAAAATGTTAGCGAAACCACCTCCCTATGCACTCATTATATACTCATCCATTCAAAAAAATGTTCTGTTGTTACGGAAAGCAAAACTTCATCACTACCACTACATAACCTGCTATTATACTATATCCTGAGCCCAATGTATTCAGTTCACATTGTCACAATAATTTATGTTGAAACCTATTTTAACTTCTCTCTATCTTGGTTAACTCTTTTTGGGCAGAAGAATGGACCTGTCGTCAGACAGAACACTAATGAAAATGTATCTTGGTTTCCCAAGTATTTTCCTTATGATGAGATTTTCCAACATAAATATTATAACTGTTAATAAAAGAATGAGGTTATCGTACCTGTTTGTTCCTTCTCATCTTCATCACCGCTTTCCTTTGCCCCACCAGCATCACTGTCATCACTAGCAGAGCCAATCGCAGCCAATCGCTTCTTCTTAGGCAAACGTCTGCTCTCGTTCTCAGAACCACTAGCATCACTTGGTGTAGCACGTTTTCTTTTCCTACATACCACAAAGTTTGACACAAGGCACAGACATATGAATAGAGGGATCTGCTAGTAGCTTACTGCATACTGGACCTGTATTTTAATTATTCCTGTACGCTTTCTTTTTAAATTGAAAACAAAATGTTCTGGGAAATGCTTTTGAACCCTACTTACCTTAAAATGCTTTTGTCTGTATTATGGAGGTAGCATATATTAGAAATTAATAAATAAAAAATTAAGCAACCAATTTATATGAACAATTTTCATTAGTACACTTTCCTATTATTTTATAGTTGTCAGATATAACCTCAAAGTTTTGTAATGTTTCACACAGCTCTGATGGTTGACTTATTATCATCATCAAATTGAAAACTACATAAAAATGTCACACAGCTAGTGAGTTATTTCATATTCAAAAGGAAAAGAATACTTTAATGGACACTGCATATTTTTCAGAGATTTATTATCACAAAGTTGACTCTCACCTCTCATCTTCACTGTCAGTTCCTGATTTTTTTCCTTCTTCATCACCACTATCATCTCCTTTTCCATTTACTGACGTCTTTTCACCATCTAAATATCAATTCAAAATGAATATACAGAAAGTTAGGGAGGGGGGAGCAGAACATGAAATTCAGGATTTGCTCTAACTTTCACAGTGCACAGACTCGGAAATATTATTGCATTATTGGAGGGGGATTGAGGTTAGTGAACAAATTAATTTAGAAACATAGCATGCATACATATTATATATGCATTTTTTTTCGTGTATGAATATATTTTGCTATATCTTAAAATGTAAAGATATTATAGGGATATATACTTGACACCAGAATTTCTTTAACTTTTAAATGCCTGGTTTTTTGAAATTGTAATGAGTTTTAACCTAAAATTTTGATTTTTTATTCTGTTTCTTCTTCATGCAACTAAAATAGCATTTGTAGATGGACTAAAGTTTATTTTGATAAAATTCTTCTTTAAAACATTGAAGTTTCAAGACGAACACCTGAACGATAGTAAAAACATCCTCTCAAATCACAGAAACACCTCAGTGCCACATACCAGACTTCTCATCATCCCCTCCACTTTTCACTGATGCTTTGTCTTCATCATCTGAACCTCTGGCTGATCTGTCTGAACCGCTGTTGCTCTGGGCATCCTCATCACGAGGACTTGATGATCGTGATTTACTTTTTGCTGGACTTGGTGACCGAGAACCTGCAGCCGACTGATTTTTGTCTACGCTTGGAGACCGAGAGCCTAAAATGAGGTTACAGTCCTGACAGGATCTCAACATATTCATTTACCTGTCCCCGAGACACATTTCGTATTTGTGGTTACACCTCCCGCTTGAATTAATATATCATAGTACAGCGTAGCCCAAAAAGCTGTATGCACATACACACTTTGGTTGCAAGTCATTTGCTCACTGCTGTCAACTGTGCGACAAACCTGACGGTGGTCACTTTGAATACCTACAATAGACTCGCTAATTCATCAAGTGCAAATGCTAACATACGTAATGCTTTAGTTTATTAAAATGTCTTTATTTCATTCACTACATGTGTGTGTACACCTTTTTGGGACAAACTGTATAAATAAAGAAAATTACGCATGTTGCTCCCCATACTTACATCACTTAGACTTTGTCCATTAACTTGTTGAACGATCCTGTGCAGATGGAAACAAATCTACTTGCTACTCTGTTAACTACTAATTAGATCTCTGGCAGTAGACAACTGAGTCTACCATAGGACATGAACCTGAGTAAGTTTGGTCCATCTCCCATCCTCACAACCTCTCTGTAAGATCCCTCTCAATGTTATCCTGTCATTTCCTTCTTAATCTCCCAAGTGGCTTTTGTCAGAGGCTTCTAGACCCAAAATTTTGTATCTCATTTCCCCATCTGAAGTGAGTGTCCAGTTAATTTTAACTTAAATATTATTACCTCAGTAATACTAGATGACTGCATAAATCAAAAGATTTCTTGTTATACGTATAACATTTTGTTTGTTTATGGTTTATTTAATGATGTTGCTAGCTCAGACTATACAGCGCAGAATGATAGGGTAATTAATGAATAGGAGAGTATGTGGAAGGAAGCAGGAATGGTTTAATTTAAGGTTTCCAGCATTTTCCTGGAGTGACAGAGGAAAAGACAAAATCTCAGTCAGAAGAGGTGGTTGCCATGAAGTGCTATCCACTCAACCACAACATCTGGTTAATATCTTACATTCCTCATTCACTGGATCCGTATATTTTTCCGAAGACATGTCCAGTTCATATTCGTCACTCAAAGTAGGTGATCGTTGTTCACAGCCATACAGAATAACTGGTAAAATACATACAACATTTTTATGTTATAATATTCATTGTACTGTGCCTTATTTTGGATTTTGTACGCCATACGCAGATGTGTCTGTCATATTTGAACATAAGTATTGCAAACATGGAAGTGTCTCATACTAAGATATCTTCACCTGTGATTCCTTTAAAAGAAACTAATGTGCGATGTTAAAACGATTTCTTTTGACCATAATCTGCTCGTTATAGTAAAAGAAAATAATTATTAATAATTTATGCCTTGAAGATATCCGTCTTCTGGGTTATTGCGCTGTGTAGTCTGGTCGATGTTAACCAACGTTTCAGAGGTCATACTGCCTCCGTCATCAGAGTATGAAGATTTCTGTCTTCTGGGTTGTTGCGCTGTGTAGTCTGGTAGATGTTTACCAACATTCATACTGCCTCCGTCATCAGGGCGATGATCGCCCTGATGACGGAGGCAGTATGACCTCTGAAACGTTGGTTAACATCGACCAGACTCCACAGTGCAACAACCCAGAAGACGGATATCTTCATACTCACCGCTGTGAGAACCTCAAGTCTTACAATTTATGCCTTATTCTTAAACATTGTGTATGAATGATAATAACATTTTAATGACTTCAACCACCCCCATCCTAGATAAAAGCGCTAGTAAACTTGATTTAGGATCAAAGTGTAAGTCCCTGGCTTTTGAGAAATAAGAGAAACCTTGAAATGAAATCAGTGGGCTCATAAACCTACCAGAAGGTGACTGATTTTTATCATCAGCACTGGGAGAAAGTGACCGGTGTGATTCCACATCAGAATGATGACTCCCTGTTTCCTGTTCTGGACTCTGAGACCGTGGAGAATGCTGACTTCCTGTAGAACGAGGCGAGTGCTGACTTGCGTTGGATCTGGGAGAATGTGGACTGACATTGGATTTCGGTGAATGACGACTGACATTTGATTTTGGAGAATGCTGACTTGTATTGGATGTGGGAGAATGTGGACTGCCATTGGATTTTGGAGAATGCTGACTTGTATTGGATGTGGGAGAATGTGGACTGCCATTGGATTTTGGAGAATGCTGACTTGTATTGGATGTGGGAGAATGTGGACTGCCATTGGATTTTGGAGAATGCTGACTTGTATTGGATGTGGGAGAATGTGGACTGCCATTGGATTTTGGAGAATGCTGACTTGTATTGGATGTGGGAGAATGCTGACTTGCATCTGATCTTGGAGAACGTTGACTCACGTTAGACGTTCGGGAATGTTGACTGGCATATGACCTCCGTGAATGTCTACTGCTTGCATTAGAAACGGCTGAACGTGGGCTGGCATTAGAGACCGGTGAACGTGGGCTTCCAGCTGACTTACTTGCATTAGAACCAGGACTTTGTGACCCATCATCAGATCGAGGACTACCCTCAGACCTTGCACTGGGTGACCTCACATCTGTAATTTACAAGAGACAGTAATGGAAACAGTTGGATTGTGATAAAGAACATTAACTTGACCAAATCAAAAGTTATATATATGTTCCTAACCTTGCTCTGACTCTGCTCCATTTACTGGTGAACCTGGTGAATATTCATCGTTATTTAATCGAGCTGGTGTAGCTTCTGTGCGATTGTCACTGTCACTGCCTGAATTAACAGATCCCCGTCCAGGTGTTGGGGCAGGACCATGATGGCTTGCAGGACTACCGCTACGGCTACTGCTATGGCTTGACCTTCCACCACCACTTTCAGAATCTGATCCAGAATCTCTTTCTATGAATAAAATAAAATGAACATTAATTCAGTAATCATTTTTAGACTTTTTACTTCCTCAAATGCTCTTGTGATCATACCATCTATGTGTGTATGTGTTCTTCCCTGACACTTCCCTTCACCCTTTGAAATAGTTGACTGACTTTCATGAAACTGACATGAATGTTATGTTAGTACATAGTCCATTCTATGTATAATATTAAATTACCATTATTTCTGTAGCATATTTATAATTACAAGCATTAAAACCTCTTGCCCATTGGACCACATGACCATATACACACTAAGCAAACGTGCTAACTCATGAACATTAATAAATCAAGATATGTAAGAGAAGCCTGTGCAATAAAAATGTAGGTTTTATGAGCCCGCAATCAGGTTCTGCTCGGAAGTCCTCGTATAGTTCTTACGTACAGCTGTTTGTATACGGTAGTGTAAGGTTATGGTCGTTCCTTGCGATTATTCAGATGACAAATGTTACAACGAAAAAACCTAATTTGCATTAATAAATACGTTGTGTTTCAGGTAAATCTACTTGTATTAACAGTTATACGTTCTATTTACATTACCAACTGATTCCGCGTCACTGGAATCGTTGTTTGAGATCGACGGAGCCATGTTTCCCACTGCCTTCTAAACAAAGCTTTCCCGCAAATTGCACTGGTGTGTTTCATAAAAGCGATTGGATTTTGCTAGCCAAGGACAAAGACCGGTGGAGGGCTTTGGTTAGTTCATGAACCTTCGGGTTCCCCAAGCAATCTAGTTAGTGTTTAATAAAAAGTGTCTGGCACAAATACTCCTGTCTAGCTCTCTGAATTCCCTGATCTTCATGAATATAAGTCCCGATCGAGTGATAGAATATACAATCATCTATTAAGTTTTTTAAAAGAAATTAATTTTGATTGTTAGCCCTGCCTAACTTTCTTTAGTGTCCCTGATTAACAAAATCCTCATGTATGTATGAATGAAACCAGTCTTTCCTGTCTCTGAAAAATCTGATTATTTTTTCAATCCCTCTATATTCCATCTTTCTCTATCTTTTATGGACAGTACTACTTTTATTATATACTGGTGGCATCTAGCGGCACGAAGCCAAACTATGATCGTCATGACATGCGGTTATTTCAGTATCTTGCTCTCTGGCGTACGGCGTGGCTTATTTTTGGAGTGAAAGTGAAATGTTATTACCTGTAATGGAGCTAGAGGGTTTTTTTTGTTTTACAAATTTACCGTTTCTGCAAATGATTCCGGTGCTTCCTGATGTGTAACGTCTGTGTGTTTCCGCTTAGTATAAACTGAATTTGTGTATACACAAACACGAGTGAAAAAATTTGACGTGTTTATTAAGTGAAGAGTAAAACATTGTCACCCGAGACTGAACCCGTGACCCTCAGTTAGTTCCGTGCAGTAGTAAAGACTTTTCGTGTCGTTGCGAATTTATCTTGTGCGTTGTTTTTAAATGAGGAGTGTAGTGTTTCTGTTACTTTCGGCGATTGTCGTGGTAGAACATTAAAATATGCCACGGCCGGTTCTCAGTTCTGTTTGTTTCGTAGTATCCCGTCTGGCATAATTGTTGTGTTCGTTGACCGCAAGATTAAGATACGCAGGCCTATAAACAAAATGGTTTAAACGTTATTTAACGACGCTGTATCAAATGCATCGAGTGAGATGAGAGAATGGTTGTGTAAGGCAGAATGGCAGGAATTAACAACTTGTTTCTACAGATATATTAAGACCGCGTGGAACTTTATCTCCACTCCTCAGATACGCCTTTATATCATGGTGATTACTCACTGTAGTAATTTTTTTCTAACCCACAGAGTGTCATGTGTGTATGATGTCAAATATTGAGTAGGCCGAGTGTTATTTCCTACTTTTGAGTCATTTACTGACACGAAACCCAATTTATGTGTTGCACGAAAGTTCTAGTAATAAACCATCAATGTTGGCATTCTTGGTTGTGACGCTTTGTTAACTTGTAGGTAGATACCAGCGTTCTGGAGGAACATAGACGGTTTCCTTCGGTTGGAAATCACTCTCGATAATTGAATTACCGTTCATTGTTATTATAATTAATCTACATTGAGTTTCGATTCACTTATCTCTAGACGTAACGCACAAAAGTCGACGGGAGTTTGAAGGCTCGAGAAAGGATACTTTAACTTTGTAATTGAAATGATGAATATTCATTCGCGTCCCGTGAAAGGAATGGGAGTTTCATGTGTTTATCCAACGTATTCCTTGGGAATAAGGAATAATCCTGTAACTTTTTTTTTCATTACGACGTGTAGATTACGCCATAATTCTTTGAAAGAAGCCACTAATTCTGTTACGTACCGTCTGCTTTAACAATCAGTAGCTCTTAATTTTGTATTTATGTGTTTCGTATGATTCTCAGTGTAAACAGCGATTATTTCCTTAAACGGCGTTAACCAGTCGATCCTTGTAATGGTGAAGTGAAGTGTTTTCTTCGCGGTACGAGCTGAATTCTTATATATTAATTATATCAACTTCGGGCTTCAAAGGGAAATTTTGGCAGTCAATCTTCACCCACACTTCTTGTCCCTAACAGGGAAACTGTACGGACTAAATTAATAAATTTTATTTAGGTGAGCTTCGGCTACATGGGGTCTCTCATTTCAAGACAGCGTCGTTAAATAACCAACCGGAAAATTAAACTAATTATGAGTTTCTGGAATATTGCAGGGGCTCTGTTCAGGTACGGGCGATTTGAATTTTTTTTTATATAAATGTTACTTTTACACGTTCAGCAATGACTGATAACACCGTGTCGTGTACCTGAATAGTGGATAAGATCGGTGTTACGTAAAAATGGACAGCAACAGTTTGAACGAGAGGAATCCCAGCGTCACCGCCCAGGTGTGGCCCCAGGTCGGATACTTCGTGCCTTTGCACATGTGTCAGGGGCTTTATAGCTTCTCGCCGTAAGTACTGTCAGAGCACAAGCTGTTCGGAGCTTTCATACAACAACAAAAAACTAACAGACTGAAGCGTCTAGGCGTCTGAAATTTGGTGCGAAAAAAATCGTAAACTTTATTTTTCGTATTTTTTTAAAAATTACGAAATATGAACACATCGTCACCTTGAGGGTTCCAATCGAACCTTATTGAATTCCCAAAAACCTGATCACCGTTCGTAACATATTTTTGTGACGTAAGACGTAAATCTGGTTATAGTCCAAATATTATTCTTTAGATTCCATGATAAAGACACGTAAACCTAAACGTCTGAAACGTCCATCGTGGTCAATAATATTCTGGGTGAAACAACCATGTAGTCTTGTTGGTGGTTAACAATGTTTCGGAGGGAAATATCGCCTCCATCTTCAGGGAAATATTATCTTCATGGCGTCACAAACCAAGAGACCACGATGAAGACTGAGAGACTGCGGTCAAAGAATACGGGAAAGACCTTGGAATAAATAAATAAAAAGATTAGGGAATGAAGGACGAGATAAACAAATTAAGAGAAGAGAGAAAAGTTAATAAACTGGAGTAGTCTGTGCCTTTCCACGCTTGTTATTAAAGTCAAACAGGAAGATGCTAGTATATATTTTTTTTTTTCTGATGTTATGTGGGGGTGGGGGGAGATGCCTTGTGTGTTGTTTATCTGTTGCCATATGTCTGTCGGCCCGCGCTCTCTGCCGACAGGACCACACAGCCGAGTGTTTCCTGCCCTTCTGGGCTCGGCCGGCGCCATCAGAAATGAAATATTTGTCTCTGGATAAGTTCATCGACTGAGTCCATTAGCTCACGAAACTCTTTAACTCAGTCAATTTTTTTTTAAAAAAAAAAACCCTGACGTCTGGTTCACAATCGCAGCTGCAGCTATAAAAATGTGTTTATTAGTAAACAGTACCAGAAATTTTCCCGTTGATAATGACGGGAAAAATCTAAAGTTGTCTTTTAAAATAATGTTTGTGAAAAGTATTTGGTGGATTTGGTTTTATTAACAGGTAGAATCGCCTTATTATTCTGTAATTTTATTTAAATTTTTTACAGACGTCACTAAACTTAAATCAACCCGCTTAAGTTTTTTGAGGTAATGGATTATCGTAAATTTTCGTTCCAACTTCATAATTTTGCTGTTTCAAAATAACTTAGTTTGGAGTACCGAAGTCCCCACAAGGTGTGTGACTGTGATTCACCGTTTAGACAGACAGACAGACAGACCTGTTCACTACAGCACCTCCCAAACAATTGACGTAAGCAATTACGTACGACTTCCTGAGCCAATTTCGCTCTCAGTTGGGGGTACACCGTTAAGTTCGCGATGAAGTCATCACCAAGGGTGTATTTTGGTCCGGTGGCTGGCAGATAGCGCGGGAGTATATTGAACTCTGGTTCTGGAGAGGGGGGGACATGGAGGTGAGATCCTACTTTGCCATTAAGTGTACTTCGCGTTATGCCACCGAGCGTCACACCTGTTTCGTATCGATTTGCGATCTGGGTCAGAAAATCAATTATATTGACTGATGATTTTCCTCAGTATCTTCGACATATGCGAAGTTGGTGGCTTAAATTAGGCCATGCCGTATCCTTCCACATCCTTTACAGTTTATTTGTCACTGATCATTCTGTAATTAAATGATGTATAGAATTCGTAGGTTAGGTTGATAAATATTTTGCTGTTAGGGAATTTGAAACTTACGTCAGAAACCTGATTTACCCCAGTATGCTAATGAATTTAATTGAGAAAATGTCTTAATTTGTTTTAATAGGCGTGTTTCCTCAGTAGTCTACGACTTTCGACAAAAAAAGAAACGCAAGTAGTTACGTTGAAGTGTCAAAAGATGGCAGAAGATTACATTTTCACCGTAGATTTTGACAGCGAAAGTAGACGACGATGCTTCTGAAATAGGAAAGTCGTTTGTAACATGAAATAGGTTACCAGTCATTAAAAATAATACCTCCATCATTTGGCTCTGTTTGAGGAGAAACATGCGGCTAGACATTGTTACATTCTCGGACGTAGTGGCGAGAAACCTCCTACCCCGTCACTCATAATTGTCAAGGCGAGAAGGGTTGCATGTCATTCCCCTCTAGCGGCGGAAATGGGCAATTAGAGGTGACAGATTCTGCCCCCCCCCCCCCCCCCCGCTTCCGACCTCACAGCAGACTCATCCAGGTTTTATCCCGGCATCGAACACCATTATTATAACCTCAAGTCTTACCATTATTGTCGTTTATTAAACTTCTTTTCTTATTATTTCTTATTTCCTGATTCGTAAGTCGATTAAAAACAAAAGAGCATCGGTTTTGCGCGGAGTCGTATCGCGTTTGTTTTATTTTTACGTTGTTTAATCTGTATAACGGAAAACACATTCTTTTGTTTGCTTTGCGCTCTGTTTAAATCCGAGTTAACGTAACGCAAAACATTCAAGTAACCTAATAACTTTTATTTACATTCATTGTTGTTCTTCTGTAACTGCGTGTTTTTTTTTTTTTGGTTTATTGAAATGATTGTTATTTTTAAACTGGTTTATTTACTTACATTGTTTGTTTATCTAGCAGATATTATCAGTATGATCAAATGAAAGACGAGAGATAAGCCGGGAATGGCCGAAATGTTATCAGGATGATAAAATAAAAGAATAGATGACCGAAATGATAAATAAGTACAGAATTTTTGTTGGGAAGTCTGATGGTAAGAGATCGCTCAGAAGACCTAGACTGTAGATACTGAACAATGGCAGGCTGTTGTGAATACGATAATGAACGTTCGCGTTCCATAAAAGGCGAGGAATTTTTAAGGACCTTGCTCCATGGATTAAGATATTTACTTGTTTATTGGCAGTATAGAACATGGATCTTTGAGGTATAGGGTGATTAAAAATAATGAGTTGAGATTGAATTATAAGAAAGAATTAATGATAATCTTCACACTTTTCTATAATCATCACTGAGTAAGACAGACGAAGTATTTTTTTTTTCGTAGGTTATTAAACGACTCCGTTGCAACTTTGTAGGTTATATGACGTCGGATTAGATTGGGAGGATGATTTCAGATCGTGAGTAGTATGAACATGGTAGGTTTTAACAAGAGGGTGGATTTCCTTTATCTGATTCTTCGACGAACGGCGTTCAAACGGAAGCTTTTGATCGTCGTTTGGATTATTTAGACCCCCTCCCCCTCATACAAGATGCGGGTTAGAATCTCTGCGTGTCTCCTGAATGAAGCCAGAGCATTTAGTGGTTGTAGAATGGGTAAGCTGAGTGGTCTTCTGTCTCGGCGTTTGGTTTTCTCGAGGTACGTCTCAGTTACACTATTTATACCCTTCAGTGCGTTTAAAGTATTTAAGAAATTGTCTGTTTAACGACGTTGTATCAAATGCATGAGTTTGTGAAGCGTGAAATAATGTTTTGTTTTGATTAAACTGCACTAGTCGCTGGCTGACGTTAAAGCGGACTTAATAATGAATTTTGGAAATAATCTATAATATTAATTGTCCTTAAAATGTTTTAGTGTAGGCTTGTAATTCATACCTCTAGTGGATTACCTTACGAGTTACCAAATGACGGTCGTACTCACTGTTATTAATGATAAGACATTAAAAAGTACCGACTAATTATGTTCATAATAAGTTTCGTAAACATCGCTTCAAAATTTATTGAGCGTGACAGACTTTGCTGACTAATACAGAAACGAACTTAGTGACACGAAGATATTACAGGCGTGTTTAAGTAAGCACTTAAAAATGATCTTTTAAGTGACTTAAACCTGCATTCTGGTAGTGGTATTTCCTCCTCACCAGTGGCGTCCCTTCTTGTCCCTGGCAGGGGAACGGAACTGGGCGGGGGCGAGAGCGCGATAGGGACCTTGACGCCGTCGTCTGGACGCTCGTCGTTGGTGTCGGGGCCGCTGCTGTACCACCCAGCCAACAAGGAAGTGCTTGAGGAGCCCGTCGATGAGCAGGTGAGAGGCCACAAATTGGGTCAGAATTTCCTACGCTGGATCCAAGGTATTCTGGGTCCAACAGGTCCAATTACGATACTAAGGCCAAAGACGTTCTGGTACCAGATTTGTAATTAAAATTCTGGGACTTTGGGTGTCCTGGGATCCGCAGTCCCACAGGCTTGAAGAATCGAGTTAGTATGCTAGAGAATGGTATAGATGGTGCTCTTGTCAGTTGCATTCCTGCCATCTGGTGAGGAAAATTGTAACTTCCACAGACTCTGGTTAAGTGATGTATTATGACCTCTGATCAGGTTACAGAGAGAACATATGTTCGTGTGTCTATAAATCGGAATTAAGCGTATCTGCAACATTGCGAAAGAAACACACCTTTTTGTATACCGGAGTTCCCAAAATTAGCCTTGCGTGTTAGTGTGTCAAAACAATGAGCTTCAAACTAAAGTGTTTTAGGTGATAAATGTCCATTGTTGGAACTGCGTTGTAATAAATTTGTGTCTGGAGAGTTCTGTCACCTGCTAGAACAGTCAATAACGCTGTATTTTTTATATTTGTGGAATTCGTATGATTCTCAGCACAAACAGCATTGTTGATTGATGTTTGTAATGGTGACGAGTTGTGTTTTCATTGCGGTACGGACGGAACTTTATATATTATCTAGGTGAGCTTCGGCATAGCTCAGAAACATAAAAAAATAATGTTTTTTGGTACTGAATATACGATGCATGCAAAAGTTTAGATAAGTTTATCTCTTACGTCTATGTTTATCATGAGAGTAACTCGTGTTAGCGTTGAAGAATCTTTGTCACACTTCACGCTTCTGTGAAAACGGACGGAACGGAAGTCGACACTAGCGACCTCACACTGTGTTGTTATTGCCAACTCAACCGGCAAGGACGATAATCCTCAACGTCGTCAGTTTAAACCGACGGTATTAGCAAGTGCACAGAACACATGAGTCGACGAAGACTTCTGTCAAAAAAAATGTTTGTTTTTTTTGCACAGTTTAGTTGGTTGTATTCTCGGTTATTGCGCACCTTAGTTGTTTACCAACGTTTCGGAGTAACATACTGCTTCCATCTTCAGGTCTAGAAATCTCAAATAAGATTTTTAACACTTGTTGTTGATGGAAAATAAAGTTGTCATATTAAAACATCGTTGTTATGCAGTTACGGTAATATAATTTTTGCTAGGAAGCCCTGTTATTATCAACTTTTCTCACTAGTCTCCGGATTTTATTACTTTTCTATCGTGACTTTTCTCCGGTGTCGTTCCAGTTTCAAATAAGGCTTTCCGTTATTTTGGTTTCCCATTCAGCCCATTTGGGTTTTACTTCCTACAAGCGAAAACACAATTCTGTTTCAAACGTGGGCTCAATGTGTTGTTGAAATTTAGTTTTAATTTCCGAGTCGACCAGCAGGTTTCGTAGTCAGCACAGCAGTTTGCATTTCTGGGGGGAGTTGCCCGGAATGCTGGTAATGTAAAAGTGGCATATCGGTCATAAGAAACGAACAGCGCAACTGAATTCATTAAAAACTGAAGTCGGCCCCGCGAATAATATTAAGACGTACGTGTGTGTGTGGAGGTTTTATCTCCCAGCATTCTCTACCTCGGTATGAGATAGAATTCAATTGTTATTTTCGATCTTCGGTTGGTATACAACCAGAGAAAGACCCCCCTGGATAAATATTAGAACGTTGTGTCAATGTGTACCAACTTTTATAAAAAAAAAAACAATTTGTCTTGATCGAAATTATTCGCATCTGAGTGGCTGACACGCCTGTTTCGTATTTGGGAGGTCCTGTGTTAAAATCTTGGCCGGGAGTCTACCTATCCTGAATGGGTTTTTCGTGCATTTCTTAAGTCTCTCCAAGTAAATGTCAGAATATTGCCTTAAATCAAGCTGCGACCGCTTCCTTCCATATCCTTTTCCAATTCATCGTTTATTAATCATATGATTTGAGGAAATATAGTCGCTATTAACATCGCAATTAAATAATCCAAAAATAAATAAATAAGTAAACTTCCCTTGTATACGTTCATGGTATAAGAATAACATTACCTTTAATTTAACCCTTTAAATTACAATGGTAACTATATGTACCAGCTACCCTAACGTTCAGTAACACTGCATTTTGTTCGCACGGTGTTTTCATGTTGCATATGATTCTCAGCGTAAACAGCGATTATTTCCTTAAACAGCGTCAACCAGTTGATCTTTGTAATGGTGAAATGAAGTGTTTTCTTTTCGGTACGGACTGAATTCTTAAATTTTACTTAGACAAGCTTAGGCTTCAAAGGGTTAACCAGTTGATCTTTGTAATGGTGAAATGAAGTGTTTTCTTTTCGGTATGGACTGAATTCTTAAATTTTACTTAGACGAGCTTAGGCTTCAAAGGGTTAACCAGTTGATCTTTGTAATGGTGAAATGAAGTGTTTTCTTTTCGGTACGGACTGAATTCTTAAATTTTACTTAGACAAGCTTAGGCTTCAAAGGGTTAACCAGTTGATCTTTGTAATGGTGAAATGAAGTGTTTTCTTTTCGGTACGGACTGAATTCTTAAATTTTACTTAGACAAGCTTAGGCTTCAAAGGGTTAACCAGTTGATCTTTGTAATGGTGAAATGAAGTGTTTTCTTTTCGGTACGGACTGAATTCTTAAATATTATTTAGACGAGCTTAGGCTTCAAAGGGTTAACCAGTTGATCTTTGTAATGGTGAAGCGTTGTGTTTTCTTCGCGGTACGGACTGAATTCTTAAATATTATTTAGACGAGCTTAGGCTTCAAGGGTTAACCAGTTGATCTTTGTAATGGTGAAGTGAAGTGTTTTCTTCGCGGTACGGACTGAATTCTTAAATATTATTTAGACGAGCGTAGGCTTCAAAGGGTTAACCAGTTGATCTTTGTAATGGTGAAGCGTTGTGTTTTCTTCGCGGTACGGACTGAATTCTTAAATATTATTTAGACGAGCTTAGGCTTCAAGGGTTAACCAGTTGATCTTTGTAATGGTGAAGTGAAGTGTTTTCTTCGCGGTACGGACTGAATTCTTAAATATTATTTAGACGAGTGTAGGCTTCAAAGGGTTAACCAGTTGATCTTTGTAATGGTGAAGAGTGGTGTTTTCTTCGCGGTACGGACTGAATTCGTAAATATTATTTAGACGAGCTTAGGCTTCAAAGGGTTAACCAGTTGATCTTTGTAATGGTGAAGAGTTGTGTTTTCTTCGCGGTACGGACTGAATTCTTAAATATTATTTAGACGAGCTTAGGCTTCAAAGGGTTAACCAGTTGATCTTTGTAATGGTGAAGTGAAGTGTTTTCTTCGCGGTACGGACTGAATTCTTAAATATTATTTAGACGAGCGTAGGCTTCAAAGGGTTAACCAGTTGATCTTTGTAATGGTGAAGCGTTGTGTTTTCTTCGCGGTACGGACTGAATTCTTAAATATTATTTAGACGAGCTTAGGCTTCAAGGGTTAACCAGTTGATCTTTGTAATGGTGAAGTGAAGTGTTTTCTTCGCGGTACGGACTGAATTCTTAAATATTATTTAGACGAGTGTAGGCTTCAAAGGGTTAACCAGTTGATCTTTGTAATGGTGAAGAGTTGTGTTTTCTTCGCGGTACGGACTGAATTCTTAAATATTATTTAGACGAGCTTAGGCTTCAAAGGGTTAACCAGTTGATCTTTGTAATGGTGAAGAGTTGTGTTTTCTTCGCGGTACGGACTGAATTCTTAAATATTATTTAGACGAGCTTAGGCTTCAAAGGGTTAACCAGTTGATCTTTGTAATGGTGAAGTGAAGTGTTTTCTTCGCGGTACGGACTGAATTCTTAAATGTTATTTAGACGAGCTTAGGCTTCAAAGGGTTAGGCCCGCGATCTGTAACAGACGTAGCTGAAGATTTTTTTTTTTAACCTTTTACAAACACGTGGATTAACATGAATAACGTACAGCAGAACTCTACGATTATGGACATCGTGAATCGGGTATTATAATTGACGGCATGATACGCCAGTGTTGCTCCGCCACTGTGCCGTGTGTGAATCAGTGTAGGGTTTCCTCTTTAAGCCGCCCTCCAGCTGAGCCTCAACAGAACACAATCAGTTGGCACGCGACATTATGTAGTGACGGAGTGTTAGTCTTGTGGTTCGACGGTGTTTCGGTGGTTGACAAGGTTTTCATGTTGGGCGTGACAAACGACTTGGCGTCCGATCCAAGATTATTCTGTCTGTTGGCCAGTAATTGAGATCTAAATGTGGTAACCCAGGGTTTCCTTCTGTCTACTTGCGCCAAACGCGTGTTCAACACCAGTTTGTAAATGGGCACTGTATTAGTATAAACTCGTCAATGACAACGCTGCATCATGTAGTTAAGATTATTCACCTGAAATAATGAAGTTGTGTGTTTTCCGACAGTTCTTTGACTCTTGTCAATCGCATCCAAAGAAAAGTAACAGAGGTTAGAATTTCGGATGGTTTGTCCATACCTCCCGCCTAAAATTCCTTCAGCTCGTAAAAGTAATATTAAAAACGAGATATCTCGTTGAAGAAAACATGTTATGGATTACATACCTTTATTAAGAAACAGTATTTGGCATCAATTCAGAAATTATGTACCGAACTATTGAAATCTATGATTTTTAAACAATTTAATTATTTAGTCGGTATGAAAATTTACAGGTAAAGAAAGTTAATTAATTATTTTTTTTGCAAACTTCGTAAAAAAAAGGTTAAAACTGGCCTCAGATCATCATCACCTATTTTCTTTCATTGGTGGTGATTCCGATTAGATTTGGTTTCAGTCGTTCATTGCTAAATCTTAGTCATACCTGGTAAGACTTAGAAAAACAATATAAAATTCCAGGCCGTGATTCGAACCTCGGACCTCACGTTTGTTTCGCTGTGCCTCTATAAGGGAAACCTTTACAACGTGGCCCCCACTTACATCGCAATGAGTGTCGTAATAACGAGCCGTCTGTGAACAAGGTGTGTCGTCAGTGTCAAGATGACGGTCCTGAGACGGCTTCTTTCTGGTTCCGAGTCAGTACCGACGGTTTCCAAGAGGAGACGCTCGCATGCTGGCACGCTGAGGTCAAGCCACCAGGACCAACGCCATTCACGGCGTCGTCAAATCCGTAGGGTATGTTACTTACCACTTACCACCCTCTCAGTCTGCAAAAGAGAGGACATCCTTCAATCAGGCTTATTACAGTACTAGGAAGTACCAACATTAGATAACGAAATATCCCATATCAAAAGGTTCAACACAGATTACGCCAAAACTTTCGCCTTGAGTCATTTGTTTTTATCATCGAGTCCAGGTCGGCTCTGGACCCCACCCAATCTTGTACCCAACAGCTACACCCTACAGAGGGGTATTTTTTTTTTGTGGTCAGAGCGGCCGGAGCTTTGTGGTGAGCGCTCATCCTTATCTGTTGCTGGGGTTAGAGTCTTTGGAGCTAAACCTCCGCTAAATGAAGCTTAAACAAGCGTAGTGATAACTTTGTCTTCTATTTTCAACATCAGTGTCAATATAAATGATTGGACGCAGTCTTGGCGACGAGATTAACACTGCATGGAGCTATGTTTTCATTTATACATTATTTTGATAATGTGATGATGCTTAATTAAGCAAATTGAAACGTGCTTTTACGTTACGTGTTACGTGTTAGGCTTTTTCGAATCGATCCAGTTACATTCGTAAATATTTTTCATTTTAAACATTCTTTTTCTTTTCATTTCTACGGTCATGTGCATTTACATAGTGGTCTTCTGGGTTTTAAAATTTTTTAAGACCCTAAATATTTATTTATAGTTCATTTAACAACGCTATTTCAGTAGATTAGACCAGTGATATTCAACCTGGGGTAAGCTAAGACATCTTAGGGGGTACGTGAAATTCCCAAAAAAAATATATATATTATTTTATGATAAACACTGAATAATCAGTAATGTAATTTATTTAATTTATTTTAGATGTAGATTATATACTACGTATAACTTGAATTATACACCAACAACTTTGGGGGTACAAAGTTGAAGAGAAATTATATCTGGGGGTACGCGAACAAAAAAGGTTGAATACCACTGGCTTAGACTATATGTCGTCGAATGAGAGGATGATATAGTGAATAATGAACTGGAAAGGATGTGGAAGGAAGCGGTAGTGACCTAATTTAAGATGCCTTCCTGGTATTTGCATGAAGGGACTTAGTCAGTTAAGACCCTGAAGATGTTTGTCCGGAACAATGCCACAGAGCCGAAAGATTACACAAGACATCTTACAAGACCACTGCCTTTTCTGGAAATTTGTGTTCTTTCATGAATGTAAGAAACCGTTTTCTGCAACAATACAATGCGTAACTTGGTCTTTCGTACGTTGGAAATAGCCCACGATTGTAACAACATTTGAAATTAAAAATGAGAATTTCCTGATATTATTACATCGTGAAACGAAGTAACAATGAACACATAATCGATTCCGTTTCAACTCCCTGAGGATAGCATGGGTGTGGTCTCCACACTATATGCGCTTTCCACACGCGAAGAAATCGACCCCCATTACTTGTGTGTTAACAACACCTGCCCGAGGGGTTAGTGACCTGCTATTTGGATCACAAGTCTTGGTTCTCCAAAGATACGGTGTTTATTATTTTAAGGTAGTATTTTTTAAACAAAGTTGGATCCTGATTCCCCCCTCCCACAATTTGTACTACCTATTATGTCTAGGGCTATTAAACCATAAATGGTAAGATAGGTGGGAATGTAGCACGAATGTAATAAATTACATTAAATACTTCTAATAGCGCTCATTTAAATTTCTTGGAAAGCTTTGATACTTGAGAGTCGACTAAGAACGATTTTTATAATAAAATATTGCACTTGATTTCCTTTCCTGTAATTTTAAAATGTTGATATTCAACCGGTCATGCAGTTCCCTGCTTTTAATGGTCTTTAGATCGTCAGTGTCCAAAGCGCCATTAAGACATTGGCGTGCGTCTGTGGGTTCCATCGCAACAGAATTCCAAAGTTGCCTGGCGACTGGCAACTTCTCTGCCACGTTTGTAAAGCGGGTTCTGGGATTCGCAGGCGGAATACGCGGAAGTCATGATTTAAGTGCGTGTTGATATGATGTTTAATTACGCTGTATCAAGTACAGAGTGGATTGACTGGTGTGATGTTTGGCGTCGGAGATGTTTGTGTTTATTATTACTTTATTTAACATGGAATTGCTGTAGGAAAATTATGGACGTGATAAAAATCGATTTAAAATTTTCAGTGTCAAGTATTTTTTAGATTTTAGAGCACAAATATCTGTTTTAGGTGTGTCGTCTGTTTGGGTGGTACAGAAAACTTTTCATGAATGTTTAAACGGAAATTTGTTTTTATCTCGAAAGATTGAAAAAAATTACCTAATCATTTGAAGAAAATAAATGAAAACTGGACAGAAAAGGCAGTTAAAGAAGGAGAGGAAAGTACAAAGGAATTAAAAAGGAAGGAATAAAGAAAGAAAGGTAAGATAAAAGAAGAACATAATTGGTGGAATTCTAGGTGGTCGCGTGACAGAAACCCCAAGATTTATTTCTGCGAGGAATACGATGAAGTTTGTGCGTTACATTTTGGACTGCAGTTCTCTACACAATTTAGATCCTTTCCATGAACTTTGTAGATGAAATCGAGTGGGATGAGACGATTCATCGTGGACTCGCTGAAACAAAGGAACGCAGATAGACTCTTACATCTGTTTTACTGGTGAAAGAAACAGTTTGTCTTCTGCAAGGGACATTTGGTTTTTGAAACCACACTCTCCCTTTATATATTATTTAGTGTTCTGTGTGACGACAGGTCCATATGAACAGGATCCTTCCATCCTTTTCTCGGACTGGGACCTGTTCATATACGTTCTTGGCAGATGATCCAGAAGTGGTTTGCCATTGCCTTCTTCTGTGTGTGAATGGAGTAATTGTTGGGATGCCACGGAGGAAAACTCCGTGTTGCCTAGACCACGGCCTTGCCCAACACAAGTTATAAATTCGGGCACCGCCGGGAATCGAACCCGAGACCCCAGGATATCTTAACTCCACTTTTGAGAGCAAAAATATTCTGTCGTATTTACAGCAAAATTTTTGTTAAGTATTAACCTCGTCGAAAATCTGCCTGCCTTTCTGTTTGTCTCCCGATGTAACTTTTCCTCTGTCTTTGTAAAGGCAGCCTAAACAAACATCTGTCTCGTTTCTGACTGCATGAACTAACGTGTCCTCTGAAGATCACAGATGGTAAGGACGTTCATACCCACAGCGGCGAAGTAATGTAATTAAGGCAGCCTGTGGTACTTGTTTGCTGTTCACTTCGTTTGAAACAACTTGAGCTTCCTTTGAAGGCACCGACAGTCAGCTCTCAGAGTAATCGAAATGACTGTAACCATGGTGTCGGAGTAGTTTGTCCACTTATTCCTAGAACACAGGATTTGAATTTGAGAGGTCCTGGGTTTCGTTGTCGTCCTGACCGAATTAGGGCGGTGCCTTCACAGCTTGTTGCTTAATTAAGCACTAGAAACAAATTTACCTTTTTTATATATAAAATTTAAAGGATAACTGTACGAGGCCGCGATATAAATGATACACAAGAATAATTCCGCATCACGAAGGCAGTTAAGCTAATTTTAACACTTTTAAGCGCGGTGGTAACTATATATACCACCTAATGTTTACAATCGCTAACTGTGTCTTTGCAAACATTGTTTTTATGTATTTCGTATGATTCTCAGAATAAACAGCGATTATATCTTTAAACAACGTTAACCATTTGATGTTCTTAATGGTGAAGTGTTGTGTTTACTTTGCGGTACGGACTGAATTCTTATATTTAGACGAGATCTTTTGTTTAAAGTCAGTCGTACGTGCTTGCGAATGGACGTGTTCGTAATTTTTGTTCGAAACGTTAATAGTAAGTAGTAGTTATGTGGTTGTTGCAGTAAACGCGGGGCAGTTGATATACGAGGAGTACATCCTCACGAAACGCGAGAGCGAAAACAATGAGAATACTAAAGCGTTATGGTCTTGTTCCACAATTGGGGTAATTAATGACAGTGGGCGTAGATCGCTGACAGACCTAACCTATAACGAGACAATTTTCCGCAGACCTCAGTAACCTCTAAAAATATATTTGGGCCGATCATACATATCGTCATGACCACCATCATCTCTCTGGAATTTTTCTTGTAGTCTTAATTTGAACTGCTTAGTTATAAAATGTTGACTTTTAGGGTGGTTTTTGAATAGTTAACTGAAACAACTAATAGTTTGTAACATAGTGATTTTTGTACTATTAGTTGGTAGCACCATGTCCATCTCCCAGAATGTAGGACCACCCTTTGTCGACTGTTCTGTTTTCAATAATGAAGATAACTGTCTTCTGGGATATGTCACCGTTTAATGTGGTAAAATATTGACCGACGTTTTAGAAGATCTTCCTGTCTCCATCCTCAGCGTGCTCTGATGACTGAGGCAGTACGTTCCTTTGAGACTTGGATTAGTATTATGCAGTTCATCATCCCAAGAAGACAGCCATTTTCGTACTCGTCGCCGTGAGAACCTCAGTTCTCACGTTTTTATTAATCGTTTCGACACATATTTCTTAGGGCCGCTTTACTGAGATTTTCCCAGTGTCCTTTTTCCTTGGCGACGTGTATTTCTCTCTTCACTTCGATACGCCATAGGCGGTCTCTCGCTCCAGTTTTTCGAGGCCCACCCGTGATTTCAAATTCTTTGTCCATCAGGTGAAAGCTGAAGACTGTTTTGATCTGTCTTCCGTCGATTACGTCATTCGCCGAGGTAAGGAGAACCAACGAGTCAAGAACGTTTTCTAATCGGTCCGTCTTTCGTTGTCTTACCCGTATTCCCCACCTCCCTCTCTTACTTCTCACCTCTCCCCACAATTTTCCTTTACTCCTACTTTTCTGCTTATTATTCCTAAGTCTTCCTCTTTCTGACACACTTAACTTTTTACCAGGAGGACGAGCGAGCATTGCCTGGGACCCTTCATACTCGAAAGTTTATCTTCGCTCTCACTCGTTCACCCACAAAGACTCGTTTCCTTTCTGAACCGATACAGACTAGAAACACTCTTCCTAACAACGCTGATAGTCGCTCAGCCTGAAGATTAATTACCGTCAGCCAGTCACCGAA
Source organism: Zootermopsis nevadensis (assembly GCF_977971745.1). Classification (NCBI taxonomy): domain Eukaryota; kingdom Metazoa; phylum Arthropoda; class Insecta; order Blattodea; family Termopsidae; genus Zootermopsis; species Zootermopsis nevadensis. The sequence continues at coordinate 22,073,690 of NW_028259153.1, read as the reverse complement.
ACCCCATCCATCCGGAGCCAGTTCCATCAATCCCACACCATTTCTTTATAGTTCCATTTTAATATTGTTCTTCCATGCACGCCTATACCTTCCAATGATGTCGCTTTCCTATAAGGTTTCTAACAAAAATTTTACAACTGTCTATGTTTCTCTCATGCGTTCTACGTGTCCTTGTCTTTGTCGCAGAAGCTACTGGTAAAAACAGACGTAAACATTATGTGAGCACTAGATGCATTATTTTCTTAATCCCTCTGTTACTTCAGCTTGTACACGTAAAAATATTTTCTTCGGTGCTTCGTTTAAAAAAACCAACTCTCACGTAAAACAACGCAAAAGTACGATTTTAACCTTTACACTTCAGTAGTTTGCATGGAAATGGTGGACGCTGATGAGGAGTGCCCGTGGGGCGTGGAGTGGTTTGCTCCGGTTTCCGCAGATTGTCGAGGAGGGAACCTTGACATTCCGGCGTGAAGCCCCCCCCCCTCCCCCGGGGGGCACAGACCACCTGCCCCAAGGTCCCACCGGGCTGCGACATCCGATCGCCTCTTCAGTGAGAGTTTGCCTTTCGCGTCTGTTCGACTGACTTTGCTAGTGTACCTTCGTTAATATATTTCAGGGGTAAATAACTTTTTCTTTCGGTAATGGCTAACTGGAAGAATGTGTTAACATAAACACCACGCACGGTATTAATCTACCCCCCCCGGGAAAAACATGGTAATGAAAATAATTGGATTACGAATAGACAGGCAATAAGTCTGGGTTCCATCACCGTGTAGTCTGGTAGATATTTAATGACGTTTCACAGGTATTTGCAGCCTCCATCATCAGGGCTATGAGTAAACGTAAGCATATCTGAGACGACCGTAAACTACCAGAGAACACCACTGAAGACGGTAAGCTTTGGCTTACTGGAGAGAACTCAAATTGACGCTGTAAGCATCTGTCCTTTTTGCATTTCACTTAAACCCTACAGGAGATCACTGAACTACAATACAAACAAATGACTGTCTCTCCGACGGGTTTTATGAATGTAGAGAGGGCCTTTGCAGACGGAATCCTTGAAAATGTGGAACGACTTTTACTATATTCGACCAGCACAAACCAATTACACGTGCTGATTAAAGCAAATAATTTAATTGTACCAATAAACTTGGGATAAAAACAAGAAAAATTAACTCTACCAGAAAAAAAGGAAACCCCTGAGTGATCGTAACACAAAAACGTTGTAATGTGGCAAGCAAGGCCGCGCGCAGTGTTGCCAGCTTGACTTCATTGATACCTAAAACAGACTTAGGGAAAATTGCTTCAAAGGTACCCTGGAAGACGCAGTACAACGAGATAACGCGAGAGTAAGACTGTCTAGGTCCATTGCACGAGCCGAGAGAGAACAAGAAAGAAATACAAGAGAAAGGACAAGAAGAATATAAATTATAAACGGAGCAATGACTTGCAAAATGTACGAATAGCCTAAGGATTCAGTATTTGACATTCGTGGATGGCTGGGGGATCCCCATGTTGGGGATTCCCCCTGGGTTTCTCGTGCAGAAACGCATGTAGGCCCTCGTTGCGGTGGGGTTTCATGTTACCAGGGTCTGATTTTCTGTTGCCAAAATTACAACTTTGCATTGCTCCCCCTGGTGTCTGTATCTGGTAAGAAGCATTAAAATTCAAAAGTTGATAACTTTTTCTGATCAAAATGTGTATTTTTTTTGTACAATTTGCGTAAAATTAACGCCTAATATCGAGGACATAAATTCGACTGTTTTTCCATCTGTCTCGATGTCCATATCTGAAATAAATCAACATTTTCCGTGTGTATTGTTTTTTTTTTTTTGGGGGGGGGGGGGGAGGGTGCAATATTCCAGTGACATGGTACATCACCATTCGAAGAGCCGCCTTTGTATGAGTCAGTAGAATTGTTATGGGTGGAGCAGTTATGAAACACTTGAATAACTTAATGCGAAGTATGTTTGCCTTGGTACCAGCTCTCCCAGATGTCTGATACGTGATGATGACAACGACAATGATTAGAGCTTAAGAAATAAATTGTTTGCCCCGGGAAAGTTGATTTTATGAACTAGCAAGAGACTTCTTAATATTTGTTTATATTATTCCTTTGTTTAAAGTGTCCCTAATTTTTAAATCCCTTGTCTTATGGTATGTAACGGTGTGATTGTCTTTCTGTTATTTACATTTTTCTCTCGGTAAATAAAAATTATCAGCACAGACCAGAAGTTGATGTGCCCTTGTTGAATATACTGATCCCTAAAACAGAGATTTTTTGGCACGTCTGAATTATTATCAAGTGTTCATAAAGACCCTGCACTATTCAGTTGATGCATGAACCTATCAACCAACACTCTGGTAAGAAACTTCTGTGATTCTTCTCTAGAGGCTACCACTTTATGGTACAAGAAATTTCTTAAAATCTTCTGTTGTGGTGGAACCTGAAATTCATTAACACCATTGATTAAGTCCCTCATTTGTACCTATCGTAAACATCCTTTATTCCTTTAACACCATTCCTGTTTCTCTAAGATTCATTTTAATATCATCCTTTCGTACACTTCTTGGTCTATTTAAACGATGCGTTTGTACCAAAATTTTGTATGCATTTATATTTTTCCGAGCTTTCTCGATTTGATGTCCAAAAATTGAACCATCAACACAGATCATGAAACTCTTCGTTACGTAATTTCCTCCATTCCTTTTTTTTTTGGGGGGGGGAGGGGGGTTTAAATAGCCAGTTTAGTCTTTAATTTCTTCAGTGACGTTTACGTCTTCAACACCATATTCAAAATGGTCTAGAAATCCTAGTGTTTTTCTTCGTGGGTTCAAGACCAGTTCAGACCATATAACCTCAGGGTTTGAGGAAGCTTACCTCCACTCCTTTCCACGTTTTCCGGGCGCTGTCTTCTTGCTGACTGGTTAAATGCAGGACTTGGCAACGTCGTGTGTAAGAAGTCATCAGCTTTCTTCACATAGTAAGGTTAGTAGGACGCCATCTTGTCTCCCCTCCCCACAAGAATGTTAGTAGCCTTGCTGGTCGCTGCAGGTGCCTGTGGTAAGCTCCTCGCTCGCGTCTTCTAGTCTGTTTACAGTCCTCGAGGGCTGATGGTGTGTTTCGAAGCAGCTTTCAGAATTGCATACAATCCATTTGTTTCATATTACATAATAAGTGAAAAGAGTGTTTGTGTTAAAGGATTCGGTGGGGCTGAATCAGTCGACAGCTGCACCACCAAGTGGGGAAACTTCAAAACTAGTCGGCAACAAGTGGGAAATGATTTGTCGCCATCTTGAGAAAGTGTTGTGTTGCTATGAGGCGGTGTGTGATTGAGGTTTTGCTGTGTAACCATGGTTGTCGTAAGGGTTGGGAAAGGTTTTGTGGCGCGTTCAGGCATTGTTGTTGATTTGCAAGCAAACGCGTTGGTGATAATGGTGACAATTTCGAAGTTTTAAAGTCGTGTGAACACTTGGAGAAATGGAGAGTGAATCTCGTGTGATGGAAACCGTCCCAACCGAACAGGTGAGTGACGATCAGCCACGACCCTTGAAGTACTCTGCCACTGTTTTGGTTGAACTAAGTTCGCTGTGGCTTAAACCGAAAGATTTAAGAAAGAACTTGGTCGAAAGGTACTTAATCTCGACCCTGCAGACTCATCATTTGAAATAGTTCGAATTTGCAAAGCCTCTGAAGTTTTTTTTTGTATCAATAAATCCATTAACCCATTAAATTGCTGTGGTAATTATGTGTACCACCTGCTTTCACAATAGTTAACTCTGCATTATGTATTCATGCTTTTATAATGATTCTCGGTGTAAACAGCGATCATGCCCCTTAAACAGCGTTAACCAGTTGATCTTTGTAATGGTGAAGAGTTGTGTTTTCTTCGCGGTACGGACTTTGAATTCTTAAATATTATTTAGACGAGCTTAGGCTTCAAAGGGTTAACCAGTTGATCTTTTTAATGGTGAAGAGAAGTGTTTTCTTCGCGGTACGGGCTGAATTCTTTAATATTATTTAGATCGAGCTTCGACATGAAATTTTTTATCAAGATTAAACACTTAACGTAAAGTGTTTTGAGAAATTTGAATGACGAATGAATCAGTTGGATTTGTGAGTTTTTTTTATTCATTTTTTAACTGGTATAGTAGCTAGAAATTAGTGTCACAAGCCGAGCGGAAAAACAGGTAATTGTCGCCCTGTGACAGACGTTTGCGCTGACAGGCCATGACGTGTTTCCTGCATTTTATTTTAAAATTAAACGCTTTTGTTAAAAGGTCGTGCCTGCCCGTCCGTATGATGTTACACGAGCCATTTATCTCATTTCCGATTAAAATTAGTATTGAAAGTAGGAAGTTAGTCAAGGGTGCTGAGAACAGTGTCTGTGAACTTTTCTGCCCAGAGAAAATGACTGTGTTCTGGGCTGTAGCGCCGTGTAAACTGATAGAAATTTACCGTCGTTTCGGAGGTCTTTGCTGCCTCCATCGTCAGGGTCATGATGAAGGCAGCAGGGACCTCTGAAACGCTGGTAAACCTCTACCAGACTATACGGTGTATCAACTCAGAACACTATCATGATCCTTACCTCGTATTCTGCTTTACATGTACGTGCCACAGATATGTTGACTTCAAAATCCCGCCGTCGAATGCAAATTTTACAGGTACGAGCCGTTTCAAATCTAAAATAATATGCAACTCTTTAGCAATATCTGAATATTTAAATAAAAATTTTGTGTTTTAAGCCGTAATTTTTTTCATTTTGAATAAATACTTTTAAAGATAAACGAAAACTGATAATTGGTTTTCAAAACTTTGGAGCACCCTGGTTTATTTAATAAAGTTGTATCAAATGTTGGGGGAAATATGACAAGTCAGAGAGACACCTGGATGATTAAAAACGCCGAATCGTAGGTTTTGAAGGGCTCGGTATTTATTTTAATTTAAAGGGACGGTATAGAATGTTCGCAAGTGCGTAGAGTAATTCAACACGAATCGAGTATCGTCTAGTGTAGCCGTCCGTGACTAGAAAAATCACGTCGACATTCCTGAGTACATGTTTTGGTTTCTTTTGTGAGCGATCTGAACTTCAGATGCCGATATATATCGGCCTTCGTTCGAACCCTTTGAAGCACGAAGCTCGACGAAATATTATTTAAAGAATCCAGTCCGTACCGCGAAGAAAACACCGCACTTCACCATTACAAAGATCAACTCGTTGACGCTGTTTAAGGAAATAATAACTTTTTATTCTGTAAATCACGCATAAATAAACTTTGTTGACAAATACATAAATATTGATTACCATAACACATGGTACACATAAATACCACTAAATATTTAACATTTTATATGGCTACCGATGTAATCTCGTAGAAGTTGATCGACATTTTAGAGGTGCTTACAGCCTCCATAATCACGGCGACCTCTGAAACGTCGGTAACCTACGAGATTACTCGGCATAACGTTTCAGAAGATGCCCATCTTCGTACCTGTCGCTGCGAGAACCTAAATTATCACTCTTGTTTTCACGTTCCGGCAGTTTTATTCCGGAGGAAGATCCTCCGGTGTCCGGTAGGTGGGAAACAGTTGTGCAGACATAATTTTCTTCAGTGGTAAAAATGGGACGAACGTACAAGAAAGCTTTCATGATCCATTAAACGTGTTTTTACCCCCAGTGGTTTGGTATTTTCGCTTCGTATTTGGGAGGCCCCAGGTTCAAATATCAACCCTTAGCTCGACATTCGTGACTGAGTTTTACATGTTTTTCCTCAGTCCCTCCGTTGAAAAACATGAGGTAATTGATGCCAGTCGAGATTCGAAGCTCATGAAGTTGATCTCATCCCTGAATTGACCTCGAGTAAAATGGTGCATTCTCGTGTCCTCGATTAATGAACCTTCCTCGGTTGCCTTAGCAACATGGAGTTTCTAGAACAGTTGAATAACTATGAACTCTTAAGTGACGTCACTGTCACTGCTGTTGGTTTCATTAAAATTAATTTACAGAGACAAAACCCAGAGGAACGTGCCCTTTTTTTTTTAAAGCGTCCAGTGAAAGTTTGTGACGCAACTCTGTGTCAGCTGAGGCGACACACACAACCTTGATTCTACTACAGGTGGCAGAAGAAGGATTTGGCCTTGGCGAGACCCTTCAGGAGGCATGACAAAGGGGAGCAGACCACCGGAAGTCGTGCTTCGCCCCTGCCTCGGGGCATTTTGTTTTGTTTTCTCATCTGCTGCTGCGTTCTCTAGACCAGTGGTTTTCAACCTGGGGTACGCGTACCCCCGGGGGTACGCGAAGACATGTTAGGGGTTACGTGAAATTTAAAAAAAATATATTTTATGAAAAACACTGAATTATCAGTAAATTAATTTATTTTAGATGTAGATTATATAATATGTATAACTTGAATTATACACCAACAACTTTGGGGGTACAAAGTTGAAGAGAAATTATATCTGGGGTTACGCGAACAAAAAATGTTGAATACCACTGCTCCAGACCGTGAAATCGAGGAACTCTGGAAACAAGAGATGCTCGCAAACTGCCAGCGTCGGTATCCATGAGCCGGGTGTCGGTTGCCCTATCAGTCGCAAAAAGGATACGTCGTTGCACGCAAAAAGTCATGAAATAAATGTCAGATGTTAAAATCGTTTCCATTTGACCCGCCTGTCTGTCAGAGTGTGTCTTGAAAGAAGAACGTGTCACCTCCATCTTCAGTGTTTACGCGCTGTGTAGGCGTTATAAGCGTTTCGCAGAATGAATAACTTCCATCTTCATATTCAAAGCCAGATGGCCACAATCGACATTTCGTGCCCACAGATATCACTGGAGATTTTAATGACGAACAGCCGACTAGGGGTGGTCTTACAGTTTGGGGGGTTGGGCAAGACTCATAGGTTTTTACAGTGGGGAAAACATAATGCCACGAAATGTTAAAATGTTACACAGGACCTCGATTCATCTGAACGATATTTTAAGAATCCAGTCCGTACCGAAAAGAAAACACCACACTTCACCATTAAAAAGATCAACTGGCTAACGCTGTTTAATGAAATAATCGTGGTTTATTCCGAGAATCTTAGTTCGTCTGAATTATATTTAATGATTCAGTCCGTACCGCGAAGAAAACACCACACTTCACCATTACGCAGATCAACTGGTTAACGCCGTTTAAGGAAATAATCGCGGTTTATTCCGAGAACGGCTTTAAACGGTTAACAATGCTTGACGGTTTACGTTCATTTCGCCATGTCGTGGCGATTAATGCAACAATACGCATTTTTTTGCACTATTAGGTCTGTTCACGCGCTTAGCGTGTGTTACTTTCTGCTCTCGTGTGATTGCCTTCTTTATGTGAACGCAGACTCGAGCGTTGATTGTTTCAATGGACCACGTGCCTCTGTTTCTCTAGCAAGAGCCTTTGGAATTTGGTGAAAGTCCTCGCAGTGGTCGAAGCTGCGTGACGAAACGTTTGTTTATAGGAATTTGAAGCCAAGCCTAAGTGTTCTGAAACAAGAATTCGTCCCTATTACATTCACGAAGAACGCGATGAGGAATAGAAACCCTTGTTTCAGAGTGCGATACACATTTTTAAAATGAGTGAAATTTTATGTTTGTCTTGGGGTCCCGGGTTCGATTCCCGGTGGTGCTCAAATTTATAACTTGTGTTGGGCAAGGCCGTGGTCTAGGCAACACGGAGTTTTCCTCCGTGGCATCCCAACAATTACTCCATTCACACACAGAAGAAGACAATGGCAAACCACTTCTGGATCATCTGCCAAGAACGTATATGAACAGGTCCCAGTCCGAGAAAAGGATGGAAGGATCCTGTTCATATGGACCTGTCCTCAGACAGAACACTAAATAATAATAAAAATCCTGAACAAGTTGATTACTGTTGAAGTCACTCTCAGACTTTAATCGTTGTTCATGAAGTATAGTTGTAATCTCTTAGGCTTTTACGAACAGCTGTTAAAATTATCCCTTCCTTAGGTTTTCCAATAGGCGGCAAGATGTATTAATATTCTGACCCGAATTGTGTGAGGAATTTCCGGGATTTTGCCTGCTTTCAGATTTTAATTGAATGCTAATAACTTACCCGTTAATAATGACGGGAAAATCTAAAGTAGTAAACACAAAGTCATAAATATTATTATGTAAGGCCCTAAATCCTTCGATATCTTTACCATGACAACGGTTTGTCGTTTATCAGACCTTGAGATTTATCGCGGAGTGGAGATGCTGCACTTTGTACCGGAACAAAATTCCCTACTTCATCAGCTGGAAGATAAAACTTTTGTTATCTGATCCATTGATGGCGTCAGATAGCATCGAAGCTGATTCTCGCTGCTCGCATCAAAAGAGTCGCGGAAAATCGTCTCGACTACGTGAGCGACGAGTAGCTTGTCAAGGAGGAGTGTACTCCGTGGAGTTTGTTGAGAAGAACAGTACGTATTTTTAGGTAGATCAGGTTTCTGTATTGTTTTCGATAAAGAGTAGACTGACTACATGGCGTTGTTGAATAACCTCTGGACCAGCAGGGTTGTCAGACGACTTTGTGTCATCTCAATATCATTTCTGCTCTGTCCCTTTAAAACACGTGCGGTTCTGTGTTAAATAATGCATGACCGTCGTCTGTTTGTTGCTTGGCAACGTCAAACACTTGTTACAGCTTGCTGATAGCACTGCGAAAGCTCCCTGTGTTACAAAACTTCCAAGTCACTTGAATAAAAAAAACTTATTCTTGTGCTTGGTGTGGAACTTTAGAGACGTAAAAAAAAAAATAAGGTGGCGAAGCTCCACGTATTCATTTATCTCTGGCCTAGACGGAGGTAGAGTAGCCAAGTTTGAAGCATCAGTGCCATTACTTCTGGGACAGAAATCACTGACGTGTACTGGAGAGGGCGATTGGTGAAACCTTTTTACTAGAAAATCGATTTCTTGTCCTCTCTCGATGCCGACCGCCAGCCTTGTGATAAGAGTTGGGCAGGAAAAATATTGGTTTATGATATTTCTGTAGTCAGACATACACGATTCAAATATATCTGTTCTCTACTGCTATTGGCTAGAAGAGGAGCTGTTTAACGTATATTTTATAGGCCCTACTAACTGTCGCAAAACATTTGTATCCCTGTGCCACAAAGACACGAATACCATTATCAGAAAGGGATGTATATAAGAAGATAATATTAAAGTTGATATTAGGGAAATAAGGTTCTAGGGTATGATTCGGTCAGGATAAGGGTCTCTTGAATTCTGATGGGTCTTCGAGTCCCGTAAAATGAGGGGAATCTGTTGAAAAGTTTACCGTTCTTTTAGCTTCTTAAAAGAGACCGGGCCGCATGGATGGGGGTTGCTTCGCCTTCAGAAAAGTTTGTAAGACCGCACCGCAGTTGCAAGTCGATCGGAATCTCAGAAATTTTTTTTATTTATGTCTGCGTTGTGATTTACAATGTGTCAGGGTTGTGGTTGTTTTCCTGACTCCAGAGAGATTGATTATGATATGCCACCAGTAGTTTTAAGGCTATAGAAGCTGTTAATAATTTGTAAACATGAGAACGGATGACAGGCCGTATAGTAAAGCCTCTGAGGTCGTGACGGTGTATAGGAAGGCCGTCGTGCCTACTAGTAAGGCGTTACGTAATGTGTTTACATCAGCACAAGTCGCCATTGACAGAGTTATAATAAAACAGTTGGTTTATGTACTAGGCGTGCCAGTACAGATTATTTTTGTAACCCCTGGAAAATGCTCGGTTATCTTGTGCGATACATTTTGTTTTACAGCTGTTAATAATTCAGCTGTCTTGTAATCCTGGGGTCTCGGGTTCGATTCCCGGCGGTGCCCGAATTTATAACTTGCGTTGGGCAAGGCCGTGGTCTAGGCAACACGGAGTTTTCCTCCGTGGCATCACAACAATTACTCCATTCACACACAGAAGAAGGCAATGGCAAACCACTTCTGGATCATCTGCCAAGAACGTATATGAACAGGTCCCAGTCCGAGAAAAGGATGGAAGGATCCTGTTCATATGGACCTGTCGTCAGACAGAACAATAAATAAAAAATAAATAAATAAATAAAATAATCCGTGGAAGGGGAATTATTGTTGTTGTGTCTTTCCTGATTCACGGCGATGTTGAATTTTTGTCGCAACAATTATGAACAAATGACTCATGCCTGCGAAGGTGCGCAGAGGATGTGACAGTTGAATTCCAAACGTGTTACGTCCTCAAGGACAGTATGGACCAGGTACTGCATTCCATTCTCCGCGCTCTCGCAGTCTGTCTGCCTGTTTGTAGTCGTGGCGTTATTGTAAGGGCTCTAGATCAGGGGTAGACAGTTATCGTTACTACTGGGGCCGGATGGGGCTTTCACCAACTTTTAAAAAATTGCAAATGATTCGTGCTAATTATTCATAATTTATTTTTAAAAAATCAGGATATAACACGTACATACTGCATTGTTTAATAATTTGAAACGAACTTTACGTTCTGAACTCTGATTGGTACTGCCATGACTTGAACCTATTCTGGAGTGAACCCCATTTCGAATTTCCCACATTCAGTTATTAAGATAATGTATTAAAAGTAGTAAATATTTGTCGGCGAACGTTTTCATAAATATCTCCATTTTCCTTAGAAAGTAACGCGTTTTTTTAAGGCTGTGTATCAGAGAGGAAACGGTAAACGGAATGTTTTTTAATAATATCTGAACAAAATCGCGGGCCGGGCTGAATTCAGGGACCGTAGTTTGTACATCCCTAATCTGTGTACGTTGTGTCTTTGCTGTATGCAGTGTGAGGCACTGCTATGGAATTCGCAGTGAGATAATTCCATATGCAGTAATGTACTTAAAGCAAAGAACTATGTACCCGCATTATGATCCTCCAATAAAACGTTACCATGGAAACCACAACGTACAGTAATCCACGATTGCGCACATGTGACTGGCCTGTATTAAGTTTCTTGTAATGTTCAGTGTGAGCGTAGACGTGGAGGTCTTATGTGGATGATGGTAGGAGCCAAGGTGGATAGTGCGTGAAGACATTACGAAAGCAATTCAGTTGCCATGCATCCGGCGGTGAAGCGAAGATTGTCACGTGACTTGTTCAATTGTTCCGTGCGACTATCCACACCTTGGCAGAGGGTAATGAACGAACCGCTCCCGTCTGTCCTGGGAGTTCTGAATGCCTGTCAATTGGACCCGCCAACACAGCCAGCATCATCTTATCCTCTGTCGAAGTTGGTCTTCGAGGTCGTAACGAACTGTGGATTCGTAGGCTTCAGACCTGAAGATGGAGGCAGTATGTTGCTCCGAAACTTTGATGTCCACTTGCAAGTTCACAGGATGTTACAACCCAGAAGACCAATGTCGACACCTTCAACGCCATGATAGTTTCAAATCGCATAATCTTTTATCCTTTTCTCTCTGTTCCTTCTTCGTGCCCTCCTATACCTTCTCTTTCTGTGCTGTTTCTTATTTATCATATTTTTTTTCCATTCATTGTCACTGCGAGTCCTTGAGAATCTGAGAGTGCGTTTCGGTAGACAAGAAATCACCACCTTATTACCGTGTTCACACGATCCCGGAATGAGTTCCTATCCCGAGCCAGATTAATCCAATCGATAGCCTCCAACCCCATTCCCAAAGATTAATTTTAATATTATCCTTACGTTGACGCCTAATTCATTCAACTGTTTTATCTTCTTCCTTGCTTTGTGTTTAGTGTTCTTCTGCTCTCCACTGTCGCTTTTTTGTGAGGTAGGAAGGACCCATTACTGAAACAATTAGACCGGAAACACACCGTTTAAGAAGTCAATTGACATGGCGAAATGCGCCGTGTGACATGTTTTGTCTTGATGATTCGAAGCCGTTCACAGAAACAGCACGAGAGAGGCAGAAACGCGCCTGCCAGCTGCTGGACCACACTAGTGAAAGCTCAGAGAGATTGCTTATTTTCTCAGAGTCAGGTAGTACCTGCAATATCGATAGCTCTCGTCAGCTTTGTTCGTGTGATACCGCGGTGTGGCTTAAACAGAGATAGGCTCTAGGGAGCACTAGAAGTAGATTGCAGGATAAGGGCGTGGAATGGATTAAATTGGCTTACAATAGGATCTACTCTCAGGGTTTTGAACATAGACGATGAACGCTAGTCGTATCTGGAGTAGCTTATTCGGTGTGTAACGCCTGTAGGATAGACTTGGCTGCATTACTCTCCTGTCGGAGAAGTTGCCGGTCCTTTACGGCGAACCGTGAAGCTGAGTATTACCTGTTCTGATATAATAGCTTAAAAAGAAGGTTTAATTAAACCGTATAAACCCTTTGAAGCCTACGCTCGTCTAAATAATATTTAAGAATTCAGTCCGTACCGCGAAGAAAACACAACTCTTCACCATTACAAAGATCAACTGGTTAACGCTGTTTAAGGAAATAATCGCTGTTTACAACGAGAATCATACGAAACACATTAATACAAAATGAATAGTTGGTGATTGTTAAAGCAGATGGTACATATAGTTACCACTGTGTTTTAAATGGTTAATCACGTTGATGAATGGTGATGAAGACTATAACCTGAATATATACCAGGCTATGTTTTTGGATAGCAGATTTCGGATGACACGTATGACAAATAATTGTTTTACCACGTTTCGTGAAGTGTCAGTTCGAATTGTGCTACTGAAATTCTACCTGACTCCGGACTGGAGTACCAGGATTCGATTCCCAACAGGTCAAAACTTTTCCTCCTGTATCCTCTCCGCGCCCCCATCCTTTCCAATTGGTACCGAGGTTCTTTCCTCCGGGGTCCGGAGCGTGACGCTGACCACTGACCTCCCTCTCAGACTCCTCTGTTGTGTGTAGCGGTACAGCTTTATACTTGTCAATTTTTTTTAAAAAAAAGATTTTGTTTGATTTGCACTGACAGTCCCAAATAAGCAGTTTAGTTGGGTCGGCTTGAGAGCCAGCAGCCAACATAACAGAGAGATTCTTCTCTTTTGACTCTGAAGTGATAGCGGGAGATGCGACAGAGGAGGAAATGAAGCGAGGACAAAGCAACGGATGATAAGACATTCCGGAAGTTGGTTGTCGCTCACGAAGTTTATACAAACCCTGGATCTGCAACAGATAGCATAGACCACGCGTATAGTAGTCGGGGCGAATCTGTGCGTTCGACGTCCTTTAGATGTTAAAGGCAGTTGGATGGGAAGGGCTGGGAGGAGTAGCAAGTACAGTCCACGCCAAAAACATTATTTTTTTCCAGCGGAAGTATACTTTGTAGCTCGCTGTCTGAATTCCTGTGTCGGCGATGTCTTTGGATAACGAGGTACATGCGTTTGTTTCCCTTCTAGTCGCAAGTTAGTGACGTAGGCGAAACTCGCAGTTTTGTCCCTGGTAGTGTGGCTACACTGCTTGTAAGTGACTGCTAGTTGCAGAACGGTGGAAATACAAATATCCCATCCAGAGAGCGAGAAGTTCTTAGAATAAGTTAACGCCGGTTATGCTGACATTTTTTGTAGAGAGGCTAGCAGGGGTTTTACATTACGGATATCTTATGGGTTTTTGCGCAGTTTAGTCGTGTAAAAGTCTACCGTTCGCCCTGATGATGGAGGCAGCAAGGACCTCGGTAAATTGAATAAAAATTTACTTGGATATTATCCATCGTCTAGTAAATATAAAACGTAAAACCTCGTTAAACTTCTACCAGATTACTCGGCGTAACAACCCAGAAGAAAGCTGTCTTCAGATTCACCGCCGTGAAAACCTCAAATCCTAAAAGGCGAGGGTAATTTTGCAATGTTGGCATTGGCGTTTAATCGAACTATTCCAAAATCAGCTGGCGTGGTTGGTATTGACAAGTTTTCGACAGGTAATCAACATGGGAAGAGCAGGGCGAGGCAGATGTTTTGGTTTTATCGGAGGACTTGTAGTGAATGTAGCAAGACAAGGACGTCACACCTCAATTACCACTTAGTACTGCTGGTTATTGTTCGGAATGCCATTAAGCCAGCGGACGTCGTGATGTCTAGACCAGGGCTTGAATGCTGGAGCCAGGTGTTCGCTTGTAAATTCCGTCTCGTGTTCCAGTGTCCCTCGACAAGGTTACATGTTTGCCGTGACGTTAACCCGTCTGTGCGTGTTCGTTGTCTTATGAGGCTCCTGTATGCCAGATTCCAACAAAAAATTTCCAGTCCCGACGAGTCATTTGTTTAATATGTTTCTTTGTTTGTGGAACGATACGGCGTTTATGCATGGTAATGAAATGATTTCGGGGAAGCGGCCGTGGCCAGTTTTAAATAACTAGCATATAGGTACTAAGGAAAATGATGGAACTGTCAGGATATTGGGTCGAGATTGGATAACTGAACCTCTGGAATTTGAAACAGTGGTGTTAACACTTCACCACCGCCCACTATGAACTGTGTTCTACTCGATGTCAAGTTGTGGTAAACATTCGACCGAGGGACGCAAGAGATGCGTTGCTGCCCGTGACCCCTCGTAATTTGCCTGACCGCGAAGCTTCCAGGAAAAGAGGGAGCCAATATTACAGAGACCGCATTGTAGTAGCTCTCGCATTTCTGTGTATCAAGTAATTTTCAGTTCAACATGATCGTCCTTATGAGACTCGAGGTTCTCAAGGCGTTTAAAATGTCGATGTTTTCGTTACTAAAGCCGTGTAGATAACCAACGTTTCGGAGAAACATACAAACTCTTATCTTGAGCTTCGCAGACCATTATCGACATCCTCACTGCAGTGAGAACTTAAGAAGATATCAGTTTTCTGGGGCTTGGATTCTTGTCAGTGACTGTCTCTAAATGCAAGCCCGGTCGTAGACCTTGTGTGCCATTCCTTAATAGTTCTAAATATTCGTATGAAGTCGTAGTCCAATATTAGTATCTCCTTTCGCTTTGTTTCTTTGTCTTTCGTATGTGTTGTTTCTTTAATCGTCCTTGTAACGTGAGCATGGACAGACGAGGCCTTCGCGAATTGTTGACGGAGCCTCTGCGTTATGGGTTGTCGCCAGGTAACGTACGTTCCCGTTTCCAGAGGAATTTCTTTTGTGCTGAAGCCGGCGCCACAACGTCAGCGCAAGTGGATTCAACCGGGCGACGTAATGTGTTCGCCCTCTCGGTCTCATTCGCTTTGTGTTCGCTCCCGAGATAAGTCTCGCACGCAGCGAAGGCGGAATTAATATTTACAACAGTCGAGGCGTCTCATATCTCTCTCTCTGCCACACGAATCAGGCAATTATAAACATTTTAAAAACATTCCACATTCGTGATCCCGTTTTCAGGAGAACAGTAGTTTTTCAGTGGCTAATTTCCGCAGATTTAATTACGATTTCAACAGTTTAACTTTATAAAATTTAGAAATAAACTCCAAAGAATTTTTGTCTCTGTCCCGTCTTGAAAACATCGAGCTGATTGTAAAAGGAAACTTTAACACAACATATTGAAGGCGAATAAGAGGACCGGAAGTGAAGTTTTCAGCAATGGATGGTTTTGATTTGCTTTTCGTTTGTTTCTGTCATTATCTCATGAATGATTAATTTGAAATAATAAGGAAGGAAGCGGTCGTGGCCTGTTTCCCCCCATTTTTAGTAATCTCTTTGTATTTTCTTTAAATTCTCTCCTTCTTTGGTCTATTCTATTTATTATTCTTTTGAACTTTTATAATTGTCTTCAAGTTCCGTCTCCTTCTTTGTCCACTCCTGTCCTGAGTACACTCGCGACAGGTTCCTACAGGTTGCTGGCCCCCATACCACTCAGACAGCTAGCAACACTTGCTTCTGAAACATTCCTTCTCAGTGTGGATCAGACCACGTGCAACCTAATAGTGCCTAGTGCTGGACACGCGAAAGAACAGGGCCTGTGGATTGGATCCGCTGCTGAATTGTTCGTCGCGATAATATTTGTCAGGTGTGTACGTGTGCAGTGTCCCCATACTGCAAACGGGATCTAAGGCAACTGTAACAGCCATGAAGTATGTCAACGCTCAGCCGGTAAGAGAACATACCGCCCTCCGCTTACCTGTTTTGTGAAAACTTGGAAAATAATACTGAAATTGATCTTCAGGACAATTCCTAACCCGGAATCTCGCCTGAATTGAACGGGCAGTGTAGTCACCTGTTTTTTTGTTGTTTTAAATTTAAAAACGTTAAAGTGCGTGTTCCATAAAGCCACCATGAAATATTAAAATATCTGTTAAATGGTCAGGAAGTTTTCTGTAACGAGCATTCTAGTCGGTTTGTTTGTTAGTATCGATATGGAAGAAATGTCTTTCAACCTTATCCATTTTCTGGTTACATAATACACACAGCGTTTCGGAGGCTGGATCTGGTTCCATCTTCAGGTCATTGTTCCTGTTAATTTGTTAAGGAGTTAGATATCTCAGTCAGAATATTGGCTAGGCTACGGGATGCGCTACCATAGTTCGGTTCCCCACAAGGGCAAGGGATTTTTCTCTTGTCTACCGAGGCCAACCCACTGTGGGGCCTACCGAGGATTTTATCCAGTCGGTACCCGGGGGAGGGGTGTTTTGTAGGGTTTAATACTGATGGAACGTGGAGCTATAACTCCACTTCCTTGTTCAAGGCATGGTGCTCATGAAGTGTCAAGCTTAACTTATACGTGGATAATATTAAAAAGTAGGCGAGGGACGTAAGAATTTGGCCCTGACCTGCTTTGCAAGGTGAATGCTTAGCAATGTATGAATGGATGGAGAAATACCACAATAAATGTCATGGTAGTCAACTTCGTGGCCGAGATTTGAACCCGGTAACTCCCAGATACGAAGCTTCAGTGTCAACCACTCGACACAAACTTCCGGTAGGTTAGGTTGATCGGAATCTGACGAGGATTACGCGTACGTGCCTGTGCGGAACACCGTTATGACGCTTAACGGACTGCACTCTTGTCAGCACTTGACTGGGTAGGCCGCATAAACAGGATTGCCTTCCGGCTTAATGCTGTCATCCTTTTAACCTTTCGAAGACCAACGCTCGCATAAATAATATTTGAACATTAAGTCCTACCGCAAGGAAACCAATGCTTCGCCATTACAAAGAACAATTTATTAATGCTGTTAAGGTAAGTAATTGTTGTGGAAAAGTTAATTGTTACAGGATGTTAAACCGGTAGAAAAAATCATTGTTACAGGATGTTAAACCATAGGAAAAAGTAATTGTTACAGAATGTTAAACCAGTGGAAAAAGTCATTGTTGCAGGATGTTAAACCATTGGAAACATTCATTGTTACAGGAAGTTAAACCAGTGGAAAAAGTCATTGTTGCAGGATGTTTAACCAGTGGAAAAAGTCATTGTTACAGGATGTTAAACCAGTGGAAAAAGTCATTGTTGCAGGAAGTTAAACCAGTGGAAAAAGTCATTGTTACAGGATGTTAAACCAGTGAAAAAATTAATTGTTACAGAATGTTAAACCAGTGGAAAAAGTCATTGTTGCAGGATGTTAAACCATTGGAAACATTCATTGTTACAGGAAGTTAAACCAGTGGAAAAAGTCATTGTTGCAGGATGTTTAACCAGTGGAAAAAGTCATTGTTACAGGATGTTAAACCAGTGGAAAAAATCATTGTTACAGGATGTTACGCCATTGGAAAATTCATTGTTACAGGATGTTAAACCAGTGGAAAAAGTCATTGTTACAGGAAGTTAAACCAGTGGAAAAGTTAATTGTTACAGGAAAAACCAGTGGAAAAAGTCATTGTTGCAGGATGTTAAACCAGGCGCTACATCTAGTTTTTCAGGATTAAATCTCCACTTCGCCCTTGCAGTTGGCAGGATGGTCACAATCACAAACCCAAGGAAAAAATGTACAGTGCTGTTGCCTTTTTAATCAACCGTGTTTTTTTATTGAATTTTAAGCAGCCGCCCCCTCCCCTCGGAATAAATTCTGAGTAGCTAATGGTTTCCTAGCAACGGGGCTAATCTTGAAGTTCATAATGCACGTAACTGCGAGCTCTCATTAACGTAAAAGAGCCAGGGGATTTGTCCAATCTCTGGTCATCAAAGCTTTTATTACGGAATCCGAATATTATGAAAGGCCGATGTTTGACGGCGCACAGTTCTTGGACATGCATAGCACCCCCCCCCCCAAATCCCTGGGGGCCAGTGTTACAATTGTGGCAGAGGGTGGTCACGTGACGTGGCTGCAAAATTGGAGGATTACCTCTCTGGATTGTGTTTTTGTGCCACAAGAGGACCTCTGCAGCGGTTCGTGGTTGCTTTTAATCTCTGGCTCATATTTTAACACCGGGTGACCAGAAAAGTTGTTATAGGTTCAATTTGAGTCTCAGAGCTAAATTAAAATGGAATAAACTTGTCAAAAAATTGTTTTCGGAAGAATGTTACTAGTAATTTTAAGTGTAGATCATTTCTAAAAGGCATGGAAATGCCCGTAGGTCACAAAATCAAAAGGAAAGGCGTAGCTAGTCGTTAGTGTCTTGGTTGCGGGATCTGTCGAGGACGAATCGGTACTAATATGTGGTTTGACTGTGACTTGGGCGCTTTGTGCATGTAGTGGGCAGCTGGTTGCTTGGTAACAAAGAGATTCGTTGATTGCGCCGTGCGTCGTTATCTTTGGGAATTAACCTCCCTCGTGTTTACAACCAATAAATATAGCAGGACAACGAAGTCTGGGAAAGTTGTCTTGTGTTTCATCGTGCGGGTTGGGAGCAACGCGGGGCAAAACAAGGAGACGCCTTATCTCCGTCGACGTGTTTGTCAACAGCGCAACAGATTCGGGGAGTGTGAGAAATCTGGGTTGCAGGTCCGTGTGGTCTGGTAGAAGTTTACCGACGTTTCAGAGGTCCTTGCTGCCTCTATCATCAGGGCGACGAGTGATGTTGGAAGTACCTCTGAAAATCTTCGGTAAAGTTGTACCAGATTACGCGGCGCTACTGCTGTTCATAGCCACACGGTGGTCTAGCGGTTAGAACGCTGGCCTTGTAATCCTGGGGGTCTCGGGTTCGATTCCCGGCGGTGCCCGAATTTATAAATTGTGTTGGGCAAGGCCGTGGTCTAGGCAACACGGAGTTTTCCTCCGTGGCATCCCAACAATTACTCCATTCACACACAGAAGAAGGCAATGGCAAAGCACTTCTGGATCATCTGCCAAGAACGTATATGAACAGGTCCCAGTCCGAGAAAAGGATGGAAGGATCCTGTTCATATGGACCTGTCGTCAGACAGAACACTAAAATAAAATTAAATAAATACTGCTGTTCAACATGAGAGACGTGTTCGTGGATGGGATGATAATATTAAAATTGATTTATATAAGTAGGTCGTGAACTGGATCCAGCTGCCCAAAGATGTGCATTTGTGCGTCCAGTGGTTTGTTTCAGACGGTAAATTTCTTGGAACAGCTGCCGAACGAAAGGCAGTCAGCACTCCTGTTTCGTGTTTGAGAGGTCCCGGCTTCAAATCTCGGCCCGAAGACCTGATATCCTGACAGATTTTTTCATGGTTTTCCTCGGGTCTCTCCAGGCAAATGCCGGGATAGCATCTCAAATTAAGCCACGACCGCTTCCTTCCACATCCTTTCCAATTCTCTTATTCGACGCTACTTTGTCTGATTTACTGAAAAAGCCTCGTTAAATAAATTATAAACAAATGTCCTTGAATATATATTCTTAGGAATATGAAAGTAGTGAACAACTTTGCCCGCCTCTGATACTTCTCAGCTTTTCTGAACTTTTTTAAAAGGAAATCTGATACTTCCAGTGTGTTCTTTGTTTGTCAGTTTAAAGACGCAATCCCAAGTGTGTAAGTTACGTAGCGTGAAGTGGAAAGATAATTATGGATGATAAATTGTAAAGGATCTCAGGGTCAGAAGGAAGCTGCTATTGTCTATTTAAATATTTGAGCCGACATCGAAATCCGAGACTTTTAGAATATGAAACAAGAAATGTAAGTTAAAATTATTCATTGTCTGGACTTTTTCCCCGTCGTCCTTGTTTAAAAGAAGGGGAAACAACGACGTTTCGGAAACTGGCTTTGTTTCCGTCTTCAGGCGAGGGGTACCTACTCAGTCCCCATCACAGGGTCTCAAAAAATAACTGGTTACTAGAATTTGAATTATGATTTGTATCCTAGAGGTAGCATAGAAAATGTTTCAGACAATATTGGCACAGTTGTTGTAATTAATGTCCAGATCTTAAGTATTAGCCGGATTTTAGCATATAGATTCTAAATAGTGTCCGAATTTCAAACACTTCACGCTGTTAAGTTATAATTTATTCGCATAGATGTAAGAATTTATTTCGTGTGCGTTCCATTAAGCCCTCTGGCTTCAAATTCTAGCTGGTCTATAGGGCGGAAATTGTGAACAGGGACTCCTGGTTGTCCCTAGATAATTTATACCTGCGGTAGGCGGGTTCGTTGCCCGGAGGAACGTAATGTTGCTGGATGATGAATCTGACTAGTCAGTTTGGTCGCAGAATTTGTGACTGTCAACTTTTGTGCACGATGCTGGACGCCGGCGCGTGGACGACGCTCGTCCGTCTCCATGGCGACGCGACTGGCAGCTCCTGAACAGGGTCACAGTGTAGTTCGGGTTGCAGAAGTGAAGGTGTGAAGTTCGCGGTTGGACACGACTCAATAAATTACGCGTAAGATAAGGTGGCTTAAAAAAATTACGTTTATTTATTTATTTTTACTGAAGAAAATTGTTTCTTCGCGCGTAAGACTTACACGGCGTGAAGTATTTTATAGTTGAATTGAAGTTTCCCCGACTCGTTCTTACCGGTTTGGTGAATATTTGAAGAGAGAAACTTAAAACGTTTAAGAATTTCAGATTTTTACGAGTTGTGCACCGTGTCGAAATGTTAAAAATACCGACATTTCGGGGTCAATATGCATTATCCTTCTTCAGGGTCGAAGTGACGGAAAATGGTGTCTGAGATTTTGTTTAGGAACAAAGAAGTCGCAAAACGTGGTCGGTGGAATCTGTGTAAACATAATTATGGCGCGTGGATAAATGTAAAGCTTTTATTGTTCTAACCAGTCACTATTCCGTGAAGACGTATGGGGGCGTGAAGGTATAGCTCCACTCATTATTAACCTCGGTAAAAGGTGAAGGAAGAGATGGGATACTTCAGTCTGAACGGGCTGGGTGTCTGGTGGAGTAGATATTTTCGCCACCGTTCAGGTCGGCCCTAGGGCCCTTCCAGTGAGTAAGCTACCAGGGCTTCTCTCTCGGTGGTAAAACGGCCCTTACTAAATAATAACAATTCCTGTCAGGACTATGACTATTTTATTTCCACTGGTAAACACATCTGAACGTGAAGCTAACCCGACGCGTACACACGGTACTGAGGATTAAAATGCGTGGAAGTTTGCCACCACTTCTCCATACTCCTTAACGGTGTGTGTGTGAGATAATTAGAAATTTGCCCAAATCATGCGATTTTGTTGTTGTTGAAAGTTATCAACTGAATAGTTCACGCACTCGACTGGATTGATAGAACGCTCTTAACTAACCACGCACTCAGTTGGCCACCCTTCCTGGTAGGCCGTACGATCTGCTCTTGTCAGTTGTCATTTGTCACATCAAAAGCTGCTCCACGTCACATCTGTACGAGTTCTGTAAACCGAATAGGTCGGTATTGCACGCATCCCTTTTATCAACTTGTTAATGGATCATGTCTATTTAATCGAAACTTGCATATATTTCTATTCAAATTACGCTATCAGGGTGGTCCAGAATTAAACCTCTAGACTTCTAGCCGATAGATGAATGGTTCGAATATCAATTCGAGTTGAGATATTTCGTGGTTTTTCTCGGTTGATAGTAGGCGAAGACCTGTCTCTAAATGAGGTACGATAGCCTCTTTCCAAATCTTCATCTACTCGCCGCTCATGATAATAATCCAATCTCATTTTACCGTATAAAACCCATTCAGTTGAAATAGCGTCGTACAATACCCTAAAGACTATTTACCGTATTTTATCCTTTAAATCCGAATCTCATTTAAATAGTATTTAAGAATTCAGGTCGTACCGCGAAGAAAACACATCTCTTCACCATTACAGAAATCAAGTGGTTAACGCTGTTTAAGAAAATAATTGCTGTTTATAGTGAAAATCATTCGAAACACATACGTGCACTCTTTGGATAAAGTGTATATAGTTCTTGGTTGTTCCATCAAGTGGTACATATACTTACCACTAGTGTTTTAAATGGATAGTATTGCGCTCGTAATCCACACTGAGCTTTTAACGGTACATAGACTCGTGAAGACACGTGACTGTCCTAGCACGAGATGTCAATTATTCATTTGAAGATTCGAAATATCGACGTGAAATCGTGTCAGTGCCATGTCCGATGAAGTTGAAATTCTCCTCGGGGAACCGAACAGTTAGTTCAAGTGATCGCGGACACAACACAGCGCGCCATGAAGTTCTACACAAACTTGAACAAGGTAAGTATGTCGACGTAGCCAATGACAACTTCTGTAACAACAACAAACAGCCAGTGAGGTTGGGCCCACTGGTTACGGGCTGGAGGAACGGGTTTCGATTCCCTGCCAGGGCAGGGATGTTTCCTTTCCTACCTCAGCGTGGAACTACGACTTCGCTTACGGCACTCTTTTGTTTTTAGGCATGGCCAATGCTAATTGAATTAGAAATAAATATGGCCAAGTTCAATATGATAAGTTGCGACGAAACCCTTCCAAGCCGAAGTTCGTCTTAAAGGTATGAACTCGGTCCGTACCGCGAAGAAAACACAACTCTTCACCATTACAAAGATCAACTGGTTAACCCTTTGAAAGCTCGTCTAAATAACATTTAAGAAATCAGTCCGTACCGCGAAGTAAACACAACGCTTCACCATTGCAAGGATCAACTGGTTAACGCTGTTTAAGGAAATAGTCGATGTTTATTGTGAGAATTATGATAAACCGATAAGTACACAATGTTGGCAAAAAAGGCGAAGTTACTGATTATTAAAACAGGTGATACTTCGCTTTTAAGGGAAAGAGGAGCTTGGGAATGAGCTTGAAGTTAGCCAAGTTCTTTTAATTGCAATACGTCGTTCTTCTAACCAGATATTTCTGCAAACGTAACACAGTCAACACTGCCGTTGTAATTTCTTAACGTTTCAAATTGTTACGTATTTCCGCTCCCACGTTCCCTCGCTTGTCTTGTTCCACCTCAATGACTCATTGTTTTATCTTTGAATCTTCATGACGATCAGTGACGTATCCTCTTAAGAGATTTGTCCCTGTATATGAAATTCCCTTGTGGAGCCCCAAGTATTCTAATGTACCTGTAATAAAAAAAATATAATAAACGACATCTGTGTGCAGTATTAATCACTAACTGTGTTGTCAGTGGAATCGATACGAAGATTATGCCACCGCACGTCATAGTTATGAACCACTTCGATATTCACTCGACATGGATTTGGAACGCGCCCATCCACAAGAACACGCGAGGAACCGTACACATTATTGGATTTTGTGGAAGCTTTTGTGCTTAATGGATCTGTTGTTACCCGTAACTGGGAGGGGGAGGCGAGAATTCGAAGCCCCTAGCGTCTGCTCTTTGGACAGACGCTGTATTTCAATAAATGTGATTCAAACGAACTTCGTGAACCGTATTTTGTGTGTGTGGTACGCAACACCAGTCCGCACGTTTCATCCCCGATGTTGAAAGGATTTAGATTAAATTTGGTTTTGTACTTTTAACTTCGGGTGTTGTCGGTGAATTTGATTATTGGTCCCTGCCGGTGCAATATATGAAGCTTGGATAGAATTTAATAATTTTGTTAAAAAAACTGCCAGTTCGCAAGCCTATTTACATAAAATACAAATCTCGTTAAGACACGTAATCCTGAATATTTGAAAAGTGTAATGGGGTGGAGTAGCGGGGTTATTGGGGTTATTTAAGATTGTTATGGGGTGGACACGCATCGTGCACTAGGAGATAAAATAAGTTGTAGAATGAACACTTGGAAGAACAAGAATGAGATGGAAGTATGTTGTGGCGGTGAAGGGTGCATGAGAATATCTGAGGACCGCACCCAATATCGGTCTTCTTTGAACGCGGTACCAAAACTTTTGTTCTTTAAGTGGATCATCTCAGTGATGAAGAATGGTTGCGGTCCGTTTAGCCAAGATCGAGAACATTTATTTATTTTTATTTAGTGTTCTGTCTGACGACAGGTCCATATGAACAGGATCCTTCCATCCTTTTCTCGGACTGGGACCTGTTCATATACGTTCTTGGCAGATGATCCAGAAGTGGTTTGCCATTGCCTTCTTCTGTGTGTGAATGGAGTAATTGTTGGGATGCCACGGAGGAAAACTCCGTGTTGCCTAGACCACGGCCTTGCCCAACACAAGTTATAAATTCGGGCACCGCCGGGAATCGAACCCGAGACCCCCAGGATTACAAGGCCAGCGTTTTAACCGCTAGACCACCGTGGCTTCTCGAGAACATTACAGAGATGTTTCTGCCGGGGATCTGGTCCAGGGTACGGGAGTATTCTCGTGTACCGAGGTATTTGAAAAAGCACAAGAGACTGAAGAACACGTTTCCACCCCCACTCCCCCCCACACCAGTTTTACAGCAGGTGCTGAATATTTCTGCGCTGGTAAAACGATGGAACGTGTCCTGAGGACGAAGATAAAATCTCCTGCTGTGAAGCCAAGGATTTGATAAGTTGCTTCGCCCTTGCAGAACGAGTTTTTAGTTAAATCTTGATATTTTTACCTCGCTAGCATTTCGCATGCACGGATCTTTCCAAAAGCAGCGCCTGCAAAGTACAGTCAGTAGCAAAAGTAGGATTTTATTTTGGGAGGTATTTTAAAACACAAATTTAAATCAAGACGTTCTGAAGGGTGGGGGGGACTTAACATTGTACAAAGGTCGATTTCTTTTCTAGTATTCAGTCCACTGATTCTCTGAAACCTTAACTCTTCCAAATGGCATTTAAGAATTTAGTCCGTACCGCAAAGAAAACGCAGTATCAAAAGGAACGGTCTTATGTCTAGGAGACTAATAAAGCCATGAGCCTATTAAGATAATAAAAATTAATAAATTAAGAATGGGTCTACATGCAGTACTGAATATTCAAAATAGTTTTTGCTCCCGTCAGGAAAATTATGAGATGTTATGTGTGCCCTTTTTTTCGTTAGTCTTTAATTAGCCTGTTTTAGGGTCAGATGCTTCGACAGGCTTAAATGATGATACCGTAGCTTCTTACAAAGTTTATTTATTTCTTTTCAAAAAGAAATCAAAAGCGAACCCCCACAGCTACTTTCAAAAACTTCTACTTCCAATTAGAATCCAGTCGTATTTTGTTCAAAAACGGCACAAGGGACTCAGTGCCAACCCACGGGGAGGGCACAATCATTTCACAAAAGCGAATGAAACTTTGATCAAGATGAAGGAAACAAAATTTCGAGCAAAAATTTCATGGGGAAACCGGTTGTAAAGTGGTCAGTTTTGAGGATCAAAATGGAGGTGGTGTGATTGCCTTGTTTATAGAACTTTCCTTAAATTACAGAGTTTAGTATAAAATTGGGCTGAGAAGGTGATCATGAATGGTGGGTGGATAAGTTTACTTAAGACAGCTTGTAATCCGGTTACGATTCGAGGCGGACAATTTCTCGAACGTATCTATAAAGAATTCTACAATTTTCTTAGTCAGATTGGAGGATAATATTAAAATGGATCAAACACAGTCAGAATTTTTGTGCAGTGGCGTTGACAAAGTTGTTAAAAATACAGAAGAATTACTACGACGATTATAAGGGATAACTGAGGTTTGCAGTTAACCTGTGATGGTGCAACGGGACTGTTCGGGTAATGTGTGGAAATGTCGTGGCGGAATTGATGGAGGGCGTGGAAAATTGCCTGGCTAACTGAATGGCGCTCTTACTCTGATTTACATGGGCCATTGCACTTTAATTAATTACACAGCTTTAATGCAATCGTTAATGGAAATTTTATAATCCGTAGGAACCAGTAATATAAAAAAAAAGAGTCAGACTGTGGACACGACTACTGCATGTAAAACGCCACTGATTGGTCATTTTCTGTGGATACTGCACTCTTAAACTTTTACTGTTTTGTATACAGAATTATAAAATAAAATCCGGTAAAATTTAATTGGCTTGTTGCATTTTTTTTTTAGAACAAGAACGCTGTTTATAGCCGATATTTTCAGCAATGATAGTACGACCGTCACAGTTCCTTTTCTATATTGTGTTGAATAGTGAAACAGCTGATAACTGAAATCCACATTTTCTATTTCTGCATTTAAATTCGGTAACAAAATCCAAGTATGAACACTAGCTTCGGATTTTCGTTTTTGAATATTAAATATTCGTCTCCCATGTTTGGTCACCCCTACTCCCTGTAGCACCTATAGCATATAGCAGCAGACGGAACACCCAAACATCGATTTTATGTGTGTCCTTCCCCTCCTCCATCCGCTTCCCACTTCGATGTCATGTCTCACACGATAATGCGGAAAAAAATTACGAATTTCTTCTCTCCCCCCCCCCCCCCCCCCCGGGATTTTGTAAGACACTGTTCCGAAATTTAAACACTCTGTACATCCCTGTGGGTGAAAGAACCACGGACTCACTCCCCCGCTTTGCAATGAAGACCCTTGGCAGTGGCGAAATGCTGTTTGTTTTACAAAATTTCCTTCATAAATTTCTTTGGCCTTGTGTGACTCGTGATGGAATTTTCAGCCCCCCCTCCAAAAAAAAGGGGTGGATATGAAACAGCTCCACCTGTCTCCTGAATCAGGCTGTAAAATTTTCCCTCACGTGTCGGTATTTCAGGTTTTCTCTTTTCTTACAATTTTTTTTTTAGAACACGTGTCCAGGCGTCGGTGTATTTATAGCTCCCATATCAAATTATCCACCTCTAATCCTGCTTTGCCCTGCAATCCCTTCCCCACAAATCTCCATGTGCAGTTCATAATCACCCAGTCCATCTCACCGCGAACCCCTGCGACTGACTGAAGGCAAGTTCGGTAATCAGCAGTCGCAGGTGAGTCGTGGGTTTCCTCAGTATTCTTGTGATCGCCCCCTCCCCCGCGCCGTGAATATTTTGGTGGGCCTCGCCCCGCGACCTTGGGGATCGATAAAGATGAACGCATGAATGAGCTGGTGGAATGCGAGGAGGGCGGGGCAGTTTCCCCAGCGGGAAATAATTTTCTACGTAAAGAAATTTCCCACCTTTAGCGAGTAATTTGTATTTGGGTCGCAGAGTCTGGACGGGACAGTTTTGAATTACTCTTAGGGTGTTCCTGACGACGCACTGACCGGGGTGACCCCTTAGGACCCGTAGATGAATCTATAGGGGGTCCAGGATAGTTGGTTGTGTAGCGCAGATGTGTCCCTACAATGTTTATCCTGTGAAACCAACATCCAGTGAAGTGTTACTTAATATGGTTTTGTAAAGAACTCACCTTTGTGATCTGTTTAAAACCATATTCTTTTGATCATATTATATGAATAATTCCCCCCCTTTTGCCACTGATGATGACCTCTTGAGGTCGAAACACGTTCAGCATTAGTTTCGTTTGTGACGTAAACAGTTTTGTTTGTATATTTATTTTTAGATGTAATAGGAATTAATTTCTCGGCGAATTGGAAAAGACTCGATAAAAAAAACTTTAATTGGCACACCGGAAGGTAATCAACATTCCAGGAAGATCTCAGTTGACGAGATTTAGAAACTTGTCCCTTTTTTTTGTAAATTATTTACCATGACACGAAGTACCACATTTCTGTGTCCCACACAGAGGTTAAAAAGTCACAGACGTTCGATGTCAGTGGACTGTTTCCGCGTCTGCATTGTGTACCACGGGAAAAGAACAATTTCATCTTGAATCTTTTGCCTCGATGAAATTCTCCTTTTAAAAAATATTTTCCCCTGCGAGATGAACTGGTGTCTGAACGTCTTAATAAATAAATCTGAAAATGATTTTACGACGATGTCCTCCTCCTGTTGGCTTTGTGACGAGTGACATGAGGCGAGTGTAGCCACCCTGATGTCGCTGGACACACGGAGACCTCGCAAATGGAATTTCCTTTAGAATCAAGATTCTGCTCCTTCCACACCCCTCGCGTTTATGTTTCTCCTGTGAACGATCCTGCCATTTCTACGTTCGTTTATCCCCGTATTCGTTTTACGACTTTTCGTGTACGGAGGTCTCTGAGGGACAATAACCATACCGTTGCCTTAGAAACAAGAAAAATTTGAAGCGAACAAAGCGACCCAACCCCGCAAATAATTTCTACATTCCAAATGCAAGAATTGCACTCTACTCAAAATCTTCTTTCAACCACGACTGGCTCTTGAAGACCTATTAATATAAACAGCAGTCGCGCCCGATGATAGGACAAAAACATGGCATTAAACTCTGATTACTAAGACTTTTGAGTCCGAAAATGGCTGTCTCTGATTATAATACCACACCTTGTGAACCGCCTTATGTGTAGTAAAGAATTTCTAATAAAAATGCCACTACACACTGGCTTACGATTAAAAATACATTCCAAAATGACAGACTTTTTTATTATTTGAACAGCGAGTTGTTAAAAGTCACTTATCCGTAGCCCCCCTGCGGCTGTAATGGTATCGCACCCTGACGATGGAGGCAGCAAAGACCTCCGAAACGTCGGTAAACTTCTACAAGACTGTTATACACGTTTATACACGGCGTAACAGCCGAGAAGAGAACCATCTTCAGACTCACCGCCGTGAAAACCTCAAATCCTACAAGGGCTATCAGGTGTCAGTACGTATATAATCGTCAGTAGCAGTGAGAGAGTGATTTCTTTTGTTTCAGGGCGGGGAGCGTATCGTCTGGGAGTACCATCACGTGACCCTGACCCGGGTCCCTGGGTACGGTTTTGGGATTGCCGTCAGCGGTGGGAGAGACAACCCGCACTTTACCAACGGGGATCCGGCTATTGCCATATCGGACGTTTTGAAGGCGGGACCAGCGGAGGGGAAGCTCCAGTAGGTGCCTGGCAGTGCCTTCTTCACTGACCACAATCGACTTCCTCAGCTTCCTTCAGACAAGTTTTTGGCGTCGTGTTGCAAGAAGGTTGTCGATTGTCTTCTGGGATGTTGCGCTGTGTAGTCTGTTGTTACAAATTGATATACGTTTCGGTGGGTTTTACTGCTGCCATCATCAGGACCAGTTTCTACCAGACTACGCAGCGCAAGGTCGCAGAAGACAGTCGTCTTCAGACTCACCGACGCGATAACCAGAACTCGCATTGCCCCAAATCTGTTGATTTATAAGAAGCTGCGTGTACCCTTTCTGGCAGAGGTGACTCGCTAAGTTGTACCAGTTCTTGAATGGGCCCAGGTGTACACGAAGAAGGCCGATCGATAGGGCGTCAGGATACGTCAATTGGCTTACAAGAATTTTGTAACCCCCCCCCCCCCCCGAGACTAAAGGATAATCTAGTTTCAGGCCGAGAACAATACCCAGGATCTCCCGATTGCTTACCGGGGATGTTTACCCCCCCCTCTCCCGATCATGACTTACGTTACTGTAAGGCGTCCATCCCGCCTCTCGTGGTTACGTTGAGGTTTATCGTGAGCAAGAGAATACCGGGTGTCCATGACCCCTGCTCTGTGTGAAGGTCTCTTTGTGATGGCGTGTTCCGAGTCACTGGGCTGGGAAACTCGCTTTAATACAAGCAGCGAGATGAAAAGCTTAGGGTTGCGTACCGGGTTCCCGACAACTTCGTTCACTACACTCGGCGAATTTGAATACAAGGCTCATCCTTTCATTTGCCCATTCTGGTCAGATATTTATGAGACTGAAAATAGCATAATATTAGGCTGATCAGGTCTTGGAAGATGTAATGTGTGGGGTATGTAGCATTAAAACATAATACATACAAAGTTTTGGCCGGAAAATCTGAAAGGAAGAGACCACCTGGAAAACCAGGTGTAGATGAAATGATAATATTAAAGTGTATCTAAAACACGGTGGAAATCTGTGGATTGGATTGATTTGGCTAAGGATATCGAGCAATTCTGCGATTTTGTCTGCATGGTAATGAATCTTCGGGTACAATAAAAGGCAGGAATTTCTTGTCTGACTGTTGGTCATCTCGGGAATAAATGCTCCATGAAGTCAGTTAATCGATTCGAAGTAACTCGTTCACTTCCTTTGAACAGATGGAGAAAAATGCACGGAATGCAAGCAGGAAACACATGGAAATTATTAAGAGCGCTTTCTCTACTCAATTTATGACACTGCCACTGACCGCGCATCATGGGGCCGCACCCCCCAGTGACAGATTTCAGATTTAAAACCACTTCACTGCATATCCCAGTGACGAGGCCCATTAAGTTTAATTACTGGCCCATCATTTATGGGTAGAACAGTCATTCGCCCGCAGCGCCAACACGAGGGTGCACGGCGAAAACTTCAATTATTCCCTTCATTGCTTTCGTGATATTTCTAATTATTGCATCATGCTCCCGCGTAGCGCCAGAGATCCTGTTGTGTGTTAATTTGGTTAGGTTAGGTGACGGAACTAAGCAATGCCAGAAGGTAGTTCGAGGGACCCGAATTTAGGTAGAACCATAGGCCCTAAATTAGAGGCTTCGTCTCCAGCTTTGCCCTTGGCTGGTCTCGGAGTAAATATAGTTTAGTTTTTCAGTGGCAGGAATCCTGTGTCCTTGAGTTTACTGTTCAAATCTCGACAAGGCGAGTGGAGTTTTTATCTTTCAGTTAACTTTTTTTGTATAAATTCTTCCGGGATATTTCTACCACAGATTCGTAAAATATCCCACGAGTGATTCTTCACATGTTTCGTCCTTAATTATAATACCCTTCCATTCGGCCTATACAGTTAGTAAGTTGTCGGGTCGAAAAATAGTAAACTTGCTTTTAATTTACTCTGTCAAGAAGAAAGGTGTGTGAAATCACCTCACTTAAATGTGTTGAATCGTAGCTTAAACTGTGCAGTAGTTTGATTTGAGAAACACGACTCAGCTCATCAAGAAATCATCTGCTTTTTTTTAGTTCAAATGTTCATTGCCAGTGAAGGTGGTTGCGTATGTTTCTAGAGTGAACGACCGGATCATCAGTGCCAATGGAGTGTCTCTTGAGAATGTGGAGTACGCTACGGCCGTGCAGGTGTTGCGAGACAGTGGGAACACGGTTTTGCTGGTGGTGAGGCGAAGAGTCGTGTTGCCAGCCTGTCCAGAGCCCCAGACACTCAAGTTGAGCCTCACCAAAAGCAAGAAGAAAGATGGTGAGCCACCTCATTTGGGGTTGTTCTTCACCTGTTCACACCAGGGACCGGATGTCTCATAGTAGCGATCAGCGGATGTGATCCGACACGTCCAGGAAATTGGTCGTTCTGATTGAGGCTTTCCTCGGTTCTTCTCGGCAACTGCTTTTGCAATACCCTGAAACAAAGCTTTTGTATCTTTTCTAATTATATTTTCATAGTCATCATGTTTCTCAGTAATATACAGTAAGCGCAATAACCTTCTTGGTAAGGGACAGCGTTTTCGGATCCATATAACGTGGCCTGCCACCTGGAATTGTAACTCTGGGTGTGCGGAGTCATGCCCCAATTCAAGGTACTGACACTGCATTTGTGTGAAGGGGCTGAGGAAAACTACAAAACCTTAGTCAGCATAGCTCATCTCCAGACTGAGAGCTGTACTGTAATCTTTAATTTAGATCCGGGTTATAAAATTTGTACCGCCTAGTAGTAATTTGCATATAGTAGGCCTATCGTAACATCGTTACTATGGCAGTGGTTATAATAACATCCCGTAAAGCCCAAAATCCACTAACGACAAATAATTGCTATATCGTGGCAATGGTAATAACGAAACACTTTCATAAATTTATGTCGTAATAGCTGGCATGCCTAAACGTTAAGAAATAATCAGCAAGCAGCATTTTTTATTATTTAGATAGTTTAATATTATACCACATAGGCGTTGCTTACGCCAGATCCAGCCAAATGTGCGCTGCACTAGCGTATTACTAAACTGATAACCCTGGAGTTGTATCAGGGATATATAAATCCCATATTCCAATGATAAAATTAATTTTTTTTGCTAGTTGTGAATTCTCATTACACTTTAGTAAACTTCGAAGTATCTGATAATTTTTACTGACGGTAATATGAATATGTGATGTACAGACTTTGGTCTGGTGTTGGGATGCAAGATCTATGTCCGAGAAGTGGCAAACAGAGCGACGTTGGACGGCAGTGGAGGAAAGGACAGTGGGGGGTCATTGCAGGAAGGGGACATTCTTCTGAAGATCAACAACCACACCACAGAGGGACTCAGCCTCAAAGATGCCCGCAAACTTATCGAGGCGAGTAAGGAGAAGTTGAATCTTGTGGTCAGAAGAGAACACAAGCCAGGCACCAGCGTTGAGTCGACAGCTCTGCCCAAAGGTAGGTAGCGATGGGATGGTAGTCTGAGACTTCACCACCAGAGATGCCAACCACTAAAAACATGAGACATTTATTTTTATTGTGAGTTATTGATCGTAAGTCTCTCTTCTTCTTCCGTTTCTTGACCGTTACTTCGGTCTTCCGGTCCCTAATATTTTCTTCCATTCTTCTCTATTTTCCCATCCTTCCGGAGGTAGTTTCCACTCTATCATGATTCTTGTAATTCCGTCGTTCCATCCTGGTCTCAATCTTCCTCTCTTCCTTCTCTCTTTTGGTTGCCATTTCATAGTTTTGGTAACCTTTCCTCCTCCATCCTTTGCACGTGTCCTTACCAAATCAGTTGTCTTTTCTCTATCTCCTCAATTATATCTTGATCCATCCTCATGATTTTTCTAATCCTTCCAGCCGCTCTTCTTAGGAAATCCATTTCCATTATTCTCAACTTATTATTTTGTTGTTCCAAGAGTTGCCAAATTTCTGCTCCATAAAGAGCCATTGTAATTCTCAAGATGAATATAATTGTTCTACCTTTTTTTAAAGTTTATCATGACGAATTTGGAGCAGGCACATAGAGACCTAAGCTGTGAGGTCACACCGGTGATGTAAGGTGATATGATACTATGATATTCACTTGGGAATTCATACACAGATTCACACGGAAACTACCTGGATGGACTGAGTGGACCGAATTACTCGTCACAGAATCTTTATGTGCAACCGCCAACACGGAGTAGCCACTCAACACACCAACACAATCTGGCGGAGGATAAAAGTAACCTAGTCCCAAGGGGTCGGTCACGAGGCCCGCTTCTTGACGTGTCGCTGAGTCAGCTAGACCGACCGGCGACGCCCGTTGGTCTTCCTCATCACCACGCTCACTCACACTCATGTCCACGTAGCGGACTGGAAGATGGAACTCCTTCGTTGGGACCACCAGATCCCCTGGGCAGCCCACCCAGGCCACCTCCCCCTCGACCAGAAGGCGAGTTGTGCCCTTCCAATGTTAATCTCATTATTTCTCGGCGTATGAGTGCATGTAGGTACTTTCCTTGCCAGATAAAATTTCAGAAGACAGGAATAAGCAGCAGAGTAAACAGTGATTATTTCTTAAACAGCATTAACTTTTTGAT
Source organism: Zootermopsis nevadensis (assembly GCF_977971745.1). Lineage (NCBI taxonomy): Eukaryota > Metazoa > Arthropoda > Insecta > Blattodea > Termopsidae > Zootermopsis > Zootermopsis nevadensis. Next base: position 22,040,108 of record NW_028259153.1, on the reverse strand, counting down.
CTTTCTAATGGAGACATGCTTTGTTATCTTTGAGGTAAGATCTGAAGTTTTTAATGTTATTCAGACGAGCTTCATATCATCATCAAAATGTATGTATCAGGGCACATGTTCACTCGGCTTTATTCTTTTACAGATTACTACAGTAGTAGTGGCAACAGCAGAAGGCAGTTGTATGAAGATGATCCCCTGCTCCAGCGCTCCAAGCAGCCCATGTGAGTGGCCCTCAGTCCGTTCTGCAAGAATAGCAAACCCCACTTCCTCGAGTAGAAAGAATTAAATAAAGAAAGAGGAGGCCGTTATCTGACGTCATCACCACAGTCTTTTCTGTTATTAATCCTTGTGCCAGAAATTTTTAATTTCTTCTTGCCAGCGTTAATAATAATTCTCGATACGCCTTATTTTGTAGCCGGATTAGAAAATTCTGCCAGCTCCGGTTATATTTATATAATGCAGTCTCGTATTTAACTAATATAATATAAAATGTTTACAAGCTTAATATATTTATAAAACAGGGTTTCAGAGGTACTTACTGCCTTTGTTGTTTGGGCCGTGATGAGCACTTTCGAAACGTCGTTCATTTTCTACCAGGCTACGACGTTCCAGAAGACGGCTACCTTCTGAACTAGTGACTTTCCTCCATCTGCCTTCACCGCTTTGACCAAGTGTTGGATGCCCCTGAATTATCTCAGTATCGTAGAGTGTCTTCAATCCTTCTTTTTGCAGGCCAGATCCTCGTTTCATCACATTTCAGAAAGAGGGATCTGTCGGCATCAGATTGACCGGCGGTAATGAGGTGGGTATATTTGTTACTGCTGTCCAACCTGGAAGCCCAGCATCCCTGCAAGGTTTACAGCCAGGAGACAAGATACTCAAGGTACATCATGCTACGGCTGTCCAATTTAACATTCCGTTATGTCTGTCTCTGTGTATCAGAATTGTAGTTTGTAAATATTTATTTATGGTTTATTTAACAGTGTGTCAGTACCTCAGTCTGCGTATCTTTAATTGATATGATGATTAGTGAGTAATGAATTGGAAAGGATGTGGAAGGAGTGGTTGTTACTTATAACACTGTTTCAGCTTCAGTGGTTATAAAGCTTTGGATTAAATGAGATTGTCGAGAGTAGTCGGTAGTTTGGGTTTGTGATGAGTAGTGAATGGGTTAGGTTATGGAAGATGTTCGAAAGTACTATCCCAGCATTCAGTTGGAGAGAATAAATGAATAAATGGAAAAAAAAACCCACCAGATAGTTGGTAATCCTGCTGAGATCTGATTTGCACACCTTGAATGTAAATGTAGATCGATACTACTATACCGGTGAGTCCGCTGATAAGAGATTATGCTGTTTTCATGACGTCCACACAGGACTCAAAAGACGGCGCAATATACAGATTTATGTGTAAGGACAGTTTGTCATGGGTTGAGATATTAAAAGTTAGCCCATGTATTATTATGGAAGGTTAGGGTTAAATACAAGATTTGTCACAGGTGAATGACATGGACATGAAAGGAGTAACAAGAGAGGAGGCTGTATTGTTCCTGCTCAGTCTGCAGGACCAGATTGATCTCATTGTTCAGTATCGGAAAGACGAGTATGAACAGATAGTGGCCAGTCAGCGAGGAGACTCGTTTCATATCAAGTGAGGAATTTTCTTACCTGTATCCATGTTGTTATTGTGGACCGTAATGCCATGTGGACTTGAGCCCCGAAGATACCGGCAATACATGCGTCTAAAACGTTATCTGCCGACAAATCCACGTGACGTTACGATCCAGAATCTCTTTATCTATATTTATTGGGCTCATTAAGTTAAAGGGTTTGAGATCACAAAATTTTACATAATTCTAGCAGGAAAGAAGGGGAAAGGAGATTAATTCATGGGTGGGACGATGTTAATGAAGTGGGTTGTGAGGTTATGTTCCACAGACCTGTTGGCAAGCGTTCTCCTCCTCAGGAGAGATTAAGTATTATAGTTACTTGACTGTATTTCATGGCTGCTACTACGCTATCCAAAGAGTTCTCATTAGTGTTCTGCTGTACTGCAATATAAAGTCCCTTGAAAGAGTAATGCAAGAAAGTTTTTATTTTACCAAGTACTGTCTTACGTGCTACTACAAATTTGTGCAACTTCTCAAGTGTTCGTTTTAGTGAGACATTTTATTTCGTTTATCCGCAGAGCTCATTTCAACTACGATCAGCCAAATAAGGGCGAACTGAGTTTTCGGAAAGGCGACGTGTTCCACGTGGTCGACACTCTTCACAATGGTGTCGTCGGTTCATGGCAGGTGTTCCGCATCGGTGAGTGTACTTATCCGTTGATAAGTGCTTATATCATAAATGTAGGGCCTTTGAAAATGGGGAATAAGTGTAGAAAATGAACAGACAATGAAGATCATGTCTGCACATTTTAAGTCTGAAAGTGTTTGACAAATTTCTGTCAAGTTTTGTATTGGTGGTTCTAAATTAAAATTTGTGAAGCGAATTTAATTTTGAACTGTGTTGCCACCTTTTAGTTATATTTTATATGAAAAGAATAGTCGTACATGGCATAAATTATGAGTATTTTACATATGGTTACATCAATTGAATCTCACCTTGAGTGACCTTACATCCATATTAATTAATAGTTTAATGCCTTAGGGAGAAATAATCAGGAGGTTCAGAAGGGCATCATCCCAAACAAGTCGCGTGCTGAAGAATTGGCAACAGCACAGTTCAATGCCACCAAAAAAGAACTGACGGCTTCTGAGAGTCGGGGCAGCTTCTTTAGACGTAGACGTGGCAGTCATCGGCGTTCCAAGTCACTCAGCAGGGTGAGTGAAAATGGCGCTGATTCATAGCGCAAGTCACCTTACATCCTGTCGTGAAGGCTCATGTTCTAGGAAAACGTGGAGACCTTTGAAATACATAATTGTGTAACATCTGCGCAAGTTCATGCTAGTATAGATTTTATCTACCTGGGACATAATCATAAAGGTTTGTGCTGTCAGTAAATAAATAATTTTATCAATAAATGCATCAAACGGAATTTATTCATTGATTATTACTCTAAAATTGAAGAGAATATTTATTGCGATTTGGGTGGTAATGTGTTTTGCTGCAGAATTTGTGTTCATCTGTGGTTTACACCTGTCTTGGAATGCCGTGTATTTCAGGACCATTGGGATGATGTTGTATTTGCCGATAGCATCAGTAAGTTCCCGGCATACGAGCGAGTGGTGTTGAGGCACCCGGGCTTTGTGCGACCTGTGGTACTGTTTGGTCCTGTGGCAGATATCGCTCGTGAGAAGATGCTGAAGGACTTCCCCGACAAGTTTACCTCCCCGCGTAAGTGGACGGTGAACTTACTTGTGTGTATATATATATATCATGCATATGCACTGTAAATTGATTTTAATGTGACAGATGGCTCACAGAAGATCATATTTGCAATTAGAGTGATTTGATTTGATGATAATATGAGGATGACGTAATTCCATCACGATCATAATTATCATCAACTTTAGAACTGTTTGGCCTGTGGTAGATATTACAAACCAAATGGGATCTCTTGGAGATTCAATTTTGACTATAAGACGTGAGAAAATGTGTCTGCTGCTATTTTTCCAGAGTTGGACAGCAACTTAGAGGAAGTTCCGAAGAGTCAGAAGTCATCTGGTATCATCCGTCTGAGTGCAATCCGTGAGATCATGGACCGGGGAAAGCATGCCTTGCTGGATATCACGCCAAATGCAGTTGACAGGCTAAACTATGCTCAGTTCTACCCAATAGTCATTTTCCTGCGTGCCGAGTCTAAACATATCATAAAAGAGCTCAGGGCAGGGCTGTCAAAGTAAGTTGATTGTAAAGTTGCAGTCTGTATTGCTTTGTAGACGCTATGTTTGAAGTAGGTAATGGAAGTCCCCTAAAATCAGAGGTATAATGCAGCACATCGCAGGAGAACTGAAAACATTTTGTAGGCACCTCTCAAAGTTTGATTAATTTTAGGGGGAAAAAATGTTGTCTGTGTCGGGCACATTCGTGTTTGATAATTACTATTTGTTGTTTGGGCAAGAGTATTATCATATCACGTTGATTTGAGACATTAGTAAGCCTGATCTTGGTCAGAAAGTGTTTTAGCAATGCTAGAGAAGCTTCTGGTTGCTATGTGTTTTCGCATTATTAGCAAACCATCAGGTTGATCTGGTAGGGTCAGCTGTGGCCGCGCGGTCTTAGGCGTGGGCCATGTACCGCTTGGTCGCTGGGACCGTGGGTTCGAATTCCACTCAAGCCATGGATGTTTGTCCGCAGTTTTCTGTGTTCTGCTGTCCTGTGTACAGGTAGAGGCCTTGCGACAGGCCGATCCCTCGTCCAAGGAGTCCTACCGAATGTCTATACATCAAACCACCGAAAAGTTTGGACCCGCAGTGCTCAGGCACTTGAAGAACGGGTCATTCCCAGTATCCAGTATCCCAGGTTGATCTGAACGCATTCAAAGCCCTCAGTTTGATCTAAATATATGTGAGCTTTTTATGTTGGTTTATGCGAAGCCTTCCGGTTCGTCCGAAAGTGTCTCGTTCGTACTAGCCAGCCTTGAAGTTCATCTCAAAATCTTTTAACAATGCTAAAAAATCTCCATCTTTCAGCTTGACACATGCAACATTTTGCTCGTTGTATTACATTGTATGTAGCGCGCATGGATGGGACAAGAGGTGTGCACCGGGTACTGGTGGGGAAACCTGAAGGGAAGAGACCGCTGGGGAGACCTAGACGTAGATGGGAGGATAATCTCAGGCGGGATCTATGGGAGATAGGAGTTGAAGGAGACTGGATTTTGTTGGCCCAGGACAGGGTCCGGTGGAGGGCTTTGGTTAGTTCGGTGATGAACCTTCGGGTTCCGTAAGCCATCTAGTTAGTTAGTTAGTTAGTTAGTATTACATTGTATAATGCACGAATTGCTAATTCTTGTTTTGTAGTTGTCGGAGGCGCATGATGTATCTGCTTATTACAGAAGACTGCTAAATTTGAGCCCCATACATAAAACAGTGGTTTCTGAATGAGGTTGTTTGCTAAAAAGTATATTTGCAAGTGTAATTAGTGCTTTTGCAATAGAGAGTTGAGTTATTTGGGAGCCACTGTATCTGAAATGCGTACCACACATGAGTAATGCTGTATTTGTTTCATTGCTAGCTCATTCGTGGATGTCTTCAGCTGGTGAGTACTGAAGTGCATTGATGCTTCCTTGTAGTCCGCTTGCTTTGACCGTGATTCTATTTTTGTATAATTTTTATCGTACCGTGGTCTCGGTTCACATGCCAATAACATTTCTTTATACACTTACTGGTTAAAGGAAAGAAGCGAAGCATGAATGATGGATGGCGCAGACAGGAGTTTCTGCATATTAATAGATATAACAGTTATAACAACACGATATAACAATATAAAAACAGTTTCAAGTTGATCATTCTATTCATTACGGAAATATATAGGCCCGAAGGAACTTGAAATTTTTTAAATGTTTTAGTTTGTATGATAAAGCTATGAAGAATTTTAAATTAATATTTAATTACACTATACTGTTTTATTCTTGTTCGTAATTTTCTCTAGTACAGATTTCAAGTAAATTAAATTTGTCAGATTTAACCTCAAACTTTTACATTATTTTGAAGTTAATGATTTATTACATCTACATAATTACTTACTGCCGTCAAATCAAAATTAAAAGTAATGTCAGTACTCAATGGTTCAGGGACTGTACTGTAATGATGGATTTTTGAACTCTGTTTTTAAATGCTCATAATTTTACGTTCTCAAAAATCTTTATAATGGTTGATTTGGGTCAGTTTACAAAACACCTTCATTTAATTCTGTTCATATTAATATCTTAACCGGAAGCACTGTCGAATTCTTACCTCTTTTTTCAACGTCTCTCTTTATCTGGTGTAGTTACTGATTTCTTTAACTTCCTGTGGGTTTTATTGTTACTTGTGAGGTATGTATAATGTTTGTATATTTTGTGTTTACTCGTGTTATTCCTCATCTTTGTGTTCATAAATTTCATATGTGTAGGAAAAATGTATTGAGGAATGCTTAGTGCTTGTGGGAATTTTGGTATTGGAAATGGAAAAGAAAGCTTTATGAAGAGAGGAAAGGTGATTTTCTTAGTTTCAATGCAGCAAAGTGCCTGTCAATGCTAATTTCTTCTTAATGTGTCATGCTGAAAATTCCAACTACTTATAATGTGTCTTGGGAGCAGAAAGAAAATTCTTTCGCTTCCGAGTTTATCAAGCGGTCTGAAGTAAAATGATTACAGTGAAGAGAAGGGTAGTAAGTACGCGAATAAATAAGGCAATCTGTAGTTATGTTGGATTTTATGTTATATATTACATTTCACGTCTCACTAGTGGTGACAATTTTCTTCCAAACAAAATGTATTTTTGTGTATTCAGTATTTTTTTAAATATACTGCAAAACATTACTTTTGGTGTTTGGGTCAGGTAATGTCATAGCAGCTTGTTTTTTTCTAACCAGGAACAGATTTTAGTTTTGGTGATAAAGTTTACCAAAGGTTCGTAACACCGAATATTTTTAAGAAATCTAGGTTATATTTCAGGTTCACATGTTGGTGAGTCTGAAGGTGGTTGTCTTTGAGATGTTGCACTGTGTAGTCTCGTAGAGACTGACTGACATTTCAAAGAAGCTTATTACCTCCATCGTCAGGGTGTTTGCCCTACTTGACTACACAGTGCAACATCCCAAAAGAAAGTCATCATTTTACAGTCCGTTCATTTAGAACGAAGTTATTTCACGTGAACGGCCACACTAATATGCCCGACAACTGGTGCATAATTTCAAAACTTGCCTAAGAATCCGTTTGTTAGATGGAAAGAGGAGGACGTTAACAGATGCGGGACGGACTGACACTGTGGCTCTGTTTGTAGGGCAGCACACAAAAGCAGCAAGAAGCTATTTGAGCAGTGCCAAAAGCTGGAGAAGGTTTGGGGCCACACGTTTAGCTGCAGTATCACACTCACCAGCCCAGAAACCTGGTACAGGAAGGTGAGGGAGCTCATAGACAAGCAGCAGAGTGCTCCTGTGTGGATGAGCGAGAGCAAGGTAATCCGTGAGACAGTGTGCTAAGTCATATTTCAGATTTGACGTTCTTGTATGAAACCTAAAAGTAAAAGTAATTAACAATTATTTTTGCCAGGTATATGAATTTTACCGCCACAGTGGTCTAGCGGTTAGAATGCTGGCCATGTAATCCTGGGGTCTCGGGTTCGATTCCCGGCGGTGCCCGAATTTATAACTTGTGTTGGGCAAGGCCGTGGTCTAGGCAACACGGAGTTTTCCTCCGGGGGCTTCCCCGGTTTCTCCGTGGCATCCCAACAATTACTCCATTCACACACAGAAGAAGGCAATGGCAAACCACTTCTGGATCATCTGCCAAGAACGTATATGAACAGGTCCCAGTCCGAGAAAAGGATGGAAGGATCCTGTTCATATGGACCTGTCGTCAGACAGAACACTAAATAAAAATAAATAAAATATGAATTTTATTGGTGTGTACTGGACCCTTCAGGTAGCAGCTGATGACATTTTGATACTTAACAACAGTTTCAAAAGGGTCGGTGCTGGGCAATTTTGTGTTGTATTTCTGGGAAAGAAGTGGTGTTATCTGCCCATTACAGGCATTGCGGCTGCCGCGTTAAGGATTACGAGTCATTAGTGTTTAAATACTTAAGAAAGAAGATGGCATTTACTTTTCACAGTGAAACTTGTAGTGAAATTTCCTGCCATATTTTTCGTGTTTCATGTTACTAATGTGTTCTTTTCTGATCTGTCAGCCGATCGAGTTCCTGTCTGACATGTATCTGGTGCCCCTTCCCCTCTCTCCACCTCCATACTTGTCCCCATATGAAATCCTGGTTGAACCCAGCCATTTGTTGGACAACAACAACAGTTTCCTTCCTGTGGTCACTGAGCAGTACTTTGGCTTCATTTGAGTGTTGCATGGAGTGTTTTAGGTTTAGAAGTCTTGGCCAGCGGCAGGTGAATAGATGTTACTAAAATTCAAATGAACTTATCCAAGCAGCATTATAAAAACTGTGTATTTTTCAAATAATCTGTAGTGGCATTAAGACATTGTTTCCCAAACTATATATGTCGTCAAAATACCTTTGGCCTCACATCGTAATGTTGGAATCAATGATACCGTAGGGCATAGAGCAAAGCAGGTTTTGTACAGTACGCAAGAGAACAGATGTGGAAATGGAGTACACATATTTTCAAAATTTATTATTTGTAAATTAAATTTTTCTGTGGTCTTCATGTACACTGACTGGTAATAGAAAATTTATATTTCTAAAATAGGTGGTGAAAACTCTTAGAAGTATGTTGAAAGTGACATATTTTTTTTTGGAAATTTACCATCTTCCCGTTTTTTTTGTTTAAAAACGAAAGTTCATTTAATAATCACCATCACCGTTTTATATTTAATTTACTTCTGTGCCTTCGTCTTTTAATATTTTAGACAATTTGGCGATGATTTTACTAAAATATGCCTGTGTTATGTGACAAGAGTGCATTTTCTCAACTTGAGGTTGAATTACAAAGTTCTTCGCTCTTCCACATCACTGCTGCTGGCATTGTTTATTTAGCAGTCTCACCCTTTCGGTGTTCATAAACAAATGTGACTCACCCCTCTGTTCACCTGACCTCATAATTTGTGTTTGTTTTTATTTGCTGTGGAATTTCAGCATTTGGCTTCACAGTTACGTCCACATTTATCTTTTCCATCCATATGATACATAAAAATGTGTTTTCCCTTCGCATATAAGTATTTTCCAGATGAATTCATCAGTGGCCTTTTATTATATAATTTAAATTACATATCAAATGTATAAAAATATTACACTGAACACACTCTGATTTTTTTATTTTGTTAAATATTCGTCATATAAAAAATATTAGTAAAAATTCTCATTAATAAGGTTTGTATTTTATTTTATGTACGAATTTTTTGTAAATCAGCTGCTTTGATGCAATTAGGGTATGGTGCATATAACATGATGTGGTAAATCATTAATCGTAGCCCAGCATTACTGTGACTTCTCAGGGGACAGGTTAGGTGCGTGATGCCAGCAAAACCCAACGTTTAGAAAGTGGCGTATTCTGCGGTGTAGCTAAAACTATGCACAAACCTTCCAGTTCATGCTTTCTTCCTGACACTTAGGTCTTTGAGTCAAACAGATTATGCTGGAAAGTAATTTATGATGTGAGCACGATGCTTGTTAGTGTAGAATGTGAGTTTATGCATGTTTGTGAGGTTATGTTGATGCATATTCTTGAATTCTATGTTTGCAAATGTTATTGATTGTACTCATGTTCATTTTGTTTGATTGTATTTTGTTTTGTGTTTGGCAATCTGAAATTCCACTTTGAACTGACAAAGAATCGAATTATTCGCGTAAAACAATAACATAAAAATTAAAATGTGTAGTTTAGATATTCTGAGCTCTGCATGAATTCAATTAGGATTTTAATTATAAATTTCTTTCTTGATAAATTTTTATGAAAACAGTACTGGATTGACACTGAACTTGGTGGTCTGTTGAGATTTGTCTACTTCATGTCCAGTGTTACCAGTTCACAAAGATTACTCTGCTGTTGTGAATTTATCTATTTGTGGCAGCTATTCAACTTTGTTAAGTGTTGAGGGTCCTTACGTACAGAGTTGAATATATCAGATGCTTGACTGGAGTTTGTGAAGTGCTTTCCACTAGAGGCAATGATTATCTGATGTATGTCAGTGTGATATGTAACGCAGAATGTGTAGAAGCCCATTCCTTTGTCGTTTTAATTCTTTCATATTATGACGCTGCTACTTAGTGATAAATGTATAATAATTGTCTGCACACAAACATTTGGTCAATCAAATCAAACAATATGTTTTGGATGTTTTGTGTCGTTTGCAAGTCGTCGCATGTAAAATGTGCCTCATGTGTTGTCTTGTTAGTTGGTGTCTAACCTGTGCCTGTTGTGTTGTGTTCTGCAGCCGGATGAAGCTCTGTCTGACGACTTTCTCTTCCCCATGACCTCGCGCCTTTCCTACGCCTCGTCTCCAGAGTCAGACCTGGACCTCTCCCCAGAGCCCCGCTGTGCTGTCCCTCCTGGATCCACAGCCCCCCCACCAGGACCAGGGCCTGGGCCCCCTCGCCTTGTGAAGAGCTCGTCCGACCCCAGCATTGCCACGCAAGAGGATGGAGGGGTTCCCAGTTACAGTGCGCCTCCACCCTACTCTTCTAGCAACCACTACAAACAGGTGAATGTCCATTCTTTAAAAGTTACATAGTTTCAGTTTAATTTCAGTGTTTTGGTCTTATATGCCATGTTGTGGAAAATATTAAAATTTATAAGAGCCATAGGTATTGAGAGGGGAGTTCCTATTGCTTCCAATTAAAAGATAGTAGAAACAATGGATGCACAACACCAAATCGCGTTAGAGGTAATAATGTGACAACTGTCTGCATTGTGTTATCATACAACGTTACCCCGGTTTGTGATGTCAAGTTTGACATTTGGTTTTACTACATAATTGTAAATATGCCTTCCAAATTTCAGAATTATGAGAGTCACAATGGATCAGCTGGTGGATTGAGTCCATCAGACCACGGTCATCACCATCACCATGGGGGCCACAGTCACAACCTAGCACTGTCACTGAGCAACAAACGACGGTCACAAGGCGACAGTAAATATGGCTTCTCACCTCCACCTCATCATGACGAACCCCCCATAACTTCATCAACGATGCATCTTAACTACCCCCCACCGCATCCGCATCAGCATCAGGGACTGGGACCCCCTGTGACGAGGTCTCCTCCGGGTCAGGGTCCGCCAGAGTTGCCTCCGAGAATTGATCGCTCTAACAAACCGCATCGGGGAGGTGGTGGGACGTTGAGTAGGTCAGCTGCTGAACGTCTGTTTGGGAAGGGTGATGGTGGACTGGGGGACCCTGCAGATTCCAGTTTGGACCCTCCAAACTACATCAATGCTACCCCTCATCACAGACCTCCAGGGCAGACAGGCTCTTCTTTGGAGCGGCACAACATGAAAACAGTAAGTGGGGTGGAGTTTGTTATCACATCCCTGTTGCCAACGGTTTGTATACTTTAGTCCCTCACCAAACCTCATCCATTTTACACCTGATAAATGTTCATAACGTTATTATGAATGATGATGTCGTTGAATGTGATGATTTTGTTGTTTATTTTTCATCTCCAGTGCAAGAGTAAGTTTTCTTAATGTTAAATAGTCTTCTGGGGTCCGCAGTGGCCACGCGGTCTGAGACGTGGGCCTTGTGCCGCTTGGTCGCTGGGACCGTGGGTTCGAATCCCACTCAAGCCATGGACGTTGTGTTGTGCTGTCCTGTGAACAGGTAGAGGCCTTACGACGGGCCGATCCCTCGTCCAAGGAGTCCTACCGAATGGCTATAGATCGAGCCAACGAAAAGTTGGGACCCGCAGTGCTCAGGCACTTGAAGAACGGGTCGTTCCCAGTATCCAGTAAATAGTCTTCTGCTACTACGGAAATAATACAGTAGCCATTGGTCTGGATAGGGCTAATAAGACGTACAAGAAGTCCTTAAGACCTGTTCAAAAGGCGTGACATTTGATTCCTAAAGTTTGGTATTACTGATCCATTGAAGTGTTACAGAAATGTAATTTACTTTTACAGAGTAGTTTTGATAGCGTATCATCATATGATTCATACAACAATCGCCTTGGTCCTAATGCTCATGACGACCTCAAGTGCGGAACCAATAACGGAACTGGCGTATCTCCTCGAAACCACGATCCGTATCGATTTACACGCTCCACAGCTCAGCCGATCGCCAATAAGAATGAGAAAGCCAACAAACTGCCAGACTTTAATAAATACAGGTATGCAAACATGATCATAATCCAAGTTCAGGATTTGAATCTCTGTATTGACTCTTCAGTTTTAGGGTAGACAAGATGGGTGATTTTATTTCAAGGGGTGTTTTGAAAATGCAAGAACAAGGGATTCTTTTCAATATTTTGTATTTTGGGGTTTACCCCCAGCAATAATCCTGTGACCATACCACCTCCTGGCCTTTGGAGTTATTGTTTATCTTTTCACGTCGCCAGTGGGGCGCAAATTGGTGCCAGAGCGTGGTTAATGCTGCTGAGGTTTTGCCAGGTTTTTCTCAGGAGTTTGAGATTGTGGATCTCATTCTACAGAACATGGATCTGGGGCAGAGGACCCACTTTGTTTTTTCTAAACGGCTGAGGGCAGTGTTGGATTTATACACGTTGGGTCGCGAATTATCTAACTATCTGGTTGCCGGTAGGGAAAGGTTGACCCCCTTGGCACCGTGTCTTCAGCGAGTGGTTCCTGCGGTTATCCACTCTCCCGTCGTAATAGAAGCGACTCTAGGGGAGTACCTTAAGTCATTTTAAGAGTGGGTTCTAGTCCATAAACTCCTCTTGGGGTTGAGGTAAATGCTATTTAACGCTGGGCAGTTACTAGGTTGTGGGTCGTAACAAATTGCTTGGTGATATGCGTTGTGGTAGCAGTCAATAAATGGAAGGCTGAGAAAAGAATGTTTGTGACATTTCTGGAATGAGTCAGTCCCAGTTATAGTCAGACATGTGCATTTGTCTGATTACAGCACGTGCATTGATCATCGCTTCCTGACTTATGCCGCGCTTCCTGTTGTGAAGGCGTCTCGTATTTTCATTTCCAGGCAGCACACTTTGGTGTGAGCTGCTAGTGTTAGTGCCACGTACATGCTTAAGTAATTTGTGTTGAAATATGCATTGCAGTTAGATAGTTGTCAGTGCACTGCACAGTTTATAAAAATGTTTAACCTCAAAGTTCTATCAGTAGTTTTTTTTTTTTTTTGTAATATGTGGTCTGAAAAATAAATTGTTTAGTCGGTTTTCTACTGAAACGATTTTGACGTGTTATCAGAAATAATCTAGGGAAGTTTTCTACCTTCTTATGTTAACCCTTTCAAATGCTTCCATGGTTAATTTAAAAACCTGTCTTTGACCAGGATTGAGGTACAGCAGTTTGCATGAGTAACATGCACATGAAGAAACATTTGGAGCGTAGTTAGGACTGTCAAATTACATCTCCTTTCAGCTTTGTTATCCGATAAAAATCCGTCCGTGGAATTCCTCTTGCCTCGTTGCTTTATTTAATGTGATCCGACAAGTTACTGCTTTATTGTCATGTGGCTGTTTGTCTTCATTTTTCTGAAATTCATATGTTTCTTAGATGTTTTTCGTCTTCTTGTATCTAGTTATTTGAACTTTATCATATCATTTCTGCTCCTAATTTTTGTTTCATATACATGCGCTTGGAGTCTTACTTTTACATTTTCTTCTTTCATTTTGTGCTTGTCAGAATATATTACTTGCAGCTTGTCCTTTCCACTTATCTGTATTTAATTTCTCTGCGTTAAGTAATCAGATGAAAATATTGTTTTGTGTCGTTAGTTTGTGTGCCAGGTACAGCCTTTCCTGTAGCGTAGTTTGTGCAGCTTGTGGCCTCTTTGTTTTCAGACCTGGTGAATATAAACCTTTGCCTCCTCCCAAGACTGGCGCTTATAAGCCTGTACCCCCGCCAAAACCTAAAAACTATCGACCACCCGTAGCCCCCGAAGGGGGTGCAGGCGGAGGCAGCTGGGGTTATGGGAGCGGACACCCGGCCCAACCCTGTGGAGACGCGGACTCAACTGTGGCGTCTATGCTGAAACAGCAGGCGACAGGCTTGCCCTCGTACCAGCATGCCAAGTCATACTCTGTGGCAGGGGGACTAGATTCTGCAGGTTACATGCCTCAGCACAATGGCGGTAAGTAAAATAAAGTCATGCTCTTTATGTACTCATACTGTAAAGTATGAAAAGTTAATCTACTAACATCTAAGCACTTGTCTGATGGTACGCTTCGTTACAGGAGAGGATACAAGCGGAGGGTTTGACTCGGGACACGGCAGTAGTCTCGACCGCAGCTATAACCCCGGAACTGCACTGCACCGCGGACAGTACTATTACAACATTCCAGCTCCTAACCGCAGTGGCAATAGTAGCAGCGATTATCACCACGGTGGCAGCGGGACCGGTCATCACCACGCCCGGGAGCCGAGCGGCCTGCTGGACCTCGCGAACCGGGAGCAGAGGGGTTCCGCTTTTGAACTGTACAAGAAACCGAGCGCTGCCTTGCACCACTATCTAGACAGTAATCTCAGGTTAGTCTGCACTCTGGGCGCTCAAGGTAATGCCGAAAGAATAAAAGCATATAATTTTGAATTACATTTTATTCTTTTAAAATGTAAACAGAGTTTTTGATTTTTGAACTTGTATTACTAAACTTTCGCTTTGGTTCTGAAGTGCACTCGACAGCATGACTGAATGCCTTGAAGCACATGTACATGTTGTTTTGTATCTAAACAGCGTACGTAATGAATTGCATGTGATGTACATATTTGTTTGTACATAACCAGAAAAAGTGGGAGGCTGTGTGGATGAAATGTATTAGAAACTAGCGTAAAACGACCCCATAGTTTGGGACTTATGAAATGTGGCACTATATCACCTCTACAGCTGTACATTTTTAAATAACCTAACATTAGATAATCAATAATTTAATTTAATTTTAAAGTTTCTGTAGGGCATGTCATGATTGCAGTCCAGACAGAACTACAATAAATTATAACACGCGCTACTAAATAGCTTAAAATTGTAGTCTTCGTGGTACATAGAGATTAAGAAGAAAAAAAGTATTTCAGGAAATGCATTTTAGTTCAGCGCAAGTAATTTCTGTTTTCTGTCCCGTGTCGTACGATGGTCGTCTTCTAGTCGACCCATATGTATGTACCCTTCACCCGAAGATGGAGGCAGATCCAGCTTCTGAAATGTAGTGTTCTGGTTGTAGAATATAGGACAATGAGCAAAGTCCGAAAGACTTTCGGTACTAACTCAAAAAATATTATCTGGTACTCCATGAGTGTGCTTATTCTATTTAACTTTATCTTTCCTTTTTGTTGTTCTTGTGTATTATTTGTTTTAGCTTTATGTATTTTCTTATGAGATTTTTTTTGTAATCCTTTTCTTTCACTGTAATTAACCAATATCAGCTCTGCATCTATTGTAATGGATGCTTCTTATGTAAATGTTTAAATAATAAACGGTAGATTCTTCGTTCACCTTAGTAACGAAATGTTAAATTTTGTGCTTGAGCACAGTTAGGCAGATAGGAAGCAGAACAGTTGTAGCGTAACTTTACGTTGTTTTCAAAAAATAAATTAGCTGTTGAAGGCTTGAAGGGTTGGTTCTTCTTTCTGTCTGACCTCTCGCTGGGCTTGCTTGTGGTGTGTGTGGTGAACTAACCTGGTATTTTCACGTGACCGTAGGGGTGGAGGAGAAGTTGGTGAGGGGGGTGACGGTGAGGAGGTGGTGGCCACGGCCAGGGGGTTGTTTACCCACGAGGGGGGTACACTGAGCAGCCCAGACACAGGCGTGGCTATAATTATCCCTCCAGGAGCTCTTCCTATTGGCTCCCAGCAGGAGGTCTACTTCAAAGTGTGTCGCGACACTTCTATGTTGCCCCCGCTTGACCAAGAGAAAGGTAAGCAATCACTCGGTGCTTTCACGTGTGGAAGTGCGGCCATTGTGAAAAATATAAGAGCCTGAATTATTTTAACTCATTAACGGCAGTTCGCTGTATTTATTACTCTTGCAGATTGCCCAGTGGCTTAGTAATGCTATATCATGCAGAGACGTGTGCTTTGTATATTTCACCTAGTTATTAAATGAATGATTTGAGGCGCTGCAGTAACTCGGTCTGTAACGAGAGGATGACCTGTGTTCAGTTTAGTTTGCAGATAGCAGTAAAAATTTTGCACTTTGTTATCGTCTCCAGAAAGACTCTTGGTCCCTTGCAGTCCTCATTCCAATAAGAACCATCTTTTTGAAGACTTTAAGTGGAAAGGATGGGGGAAGGCATCCGGAAATTAAAGTTAACCACTCGCCATTAAACGGTGCTTGGGTTAGGAATGTGTGGGGCTTCGTGTTATTAATTTCTTGTTACTTTATTTAACAGTTTCTCAATTACATGGCATGAAATGGAAGGATGCGAGTGAATGATGAATTTATAAGGACATAGAAGAATTAGTTACGACCAGTCACGATGTTCAGTCTCGTCTTAGCGTTTTTCTGGTGAAACCCAGTACCTTCTAAGTAGGATTTGAGGTTCTCGTGTGGTCTTCTGGGTTGTGGCGCCGTAGCTGATCTGGTAGAAGTTCGCCAACGTTTCGCAGGCCCTTGCTGCCTCCGTCACCAATGTACTTGTCACCCTCTGAAATGCTGGTAACCTTCTACAAGATACGTGGCACTACAACCCAGAAGACAGACATCTTCCAGGATCTTCTGATACTCAGTCCTGAGTAATGGCCTTGCAGTCGCTCTGGTAGACAAGTGATCCTTATTCTATCTGGTAGATAATGTGCTCGTCTAAGTAGGTTTTGAGATTTTCATGGCGGCGAGTCCGAAGATGGCTGTCTTCTAGGTTGTAGCATTGTGTAGTCTGGTAGAAGTTTACCAGTGTTTCAGAGGTTGGTAAACTTCTACTAGACTACACGACGCTACAACCCAGAAGACAGCTGTCAACGTGCTCCTGTCTTTCTCACTGTGTTTATGTGTATATATACTTTTCTATGAATGTTAACGTATAAGACAAAGTAACGCATGCATGGGCTTCTTGACAAAGTTATGGGTGCTGTGCTCTGAATCGTTGGCATTAAAATCTTTTGGAATGTCAGTAAAGTGGATGAGAGTTTTGTGTTATCTGTGGATTTCAGTATTTTGTTGCGTTTGTAACCTCCGTGTATTATTCGCCTTGTTTCATGGAAAGGCTCGTAACACAAGTCAAGGATTTAATACAAAATTTTGCAGTTTGAGAAGAATTGAAGAAAAAAAACCCTGCTTTTTAGCAAATGATTCCCTTACATTTTAGTCAAATATATTGTTAATCCATTCTTCTGTAATATTTGTAAATATATTTTCTAAAATTTCTATCAGACTACACAGCACACCATTCCAGAAGACGTCATCTTCATATTTGACCATGAGAACCTAAAATTTCACCCAGTCTTCATGATATATATATATATTTGTACCACAGAATTGTCCCTTTCCTGAGAAGTGTGGGTTGAAAAGAACATGGAAGGTATTTATCTTGACGTCCTAAAACATAATATAGAAAATAATATTGAAAAAATGCAAAAAAAATTCACAAACTCTGTACGTTAGATAGAAGGTAATTTAATAAGTGTACAAAAGTTGGGTGAGTGGCATTCAGTAATATTATGCTTGTACCAAGTTTCATGAAATTTCATATTGACTGTTTCGATGGTATGGAAAACATGACCGTTCTCATGAACCTTGCATAAAGTCAGTGTTTTGTTATACAGGTGAGACGTTGCTAAGTCCACTGGTCCTGTGCGGGCCGCACGGACTTAAGTTCCGTTGTCCGGTTGAACTGCGGTTACCGCACTGGGCGATGTGCGAACCTCCGGACCGCTCATCAGAGTCAAACCGTCGTCCCAGAAGCTTCGCGCTCAAGTCCGGAGAGACGACCTGTGGGCAGCTGGGACGGCCATCCAGTTGGCAGAGCGTGGCGATAGATTCTGGGGGTCCAGCCACATCCATTGGCTCGAACAGCGTGTCAGTGTTAGTGGACCACTTCTAATGATCGTAGCTTATATATAGTATTTGTGTCTTGAATGTAATCATAAGGTGATTTGTTACTGCCTGTACACTTTGCATACTGAAGTGTATTATTGAATGACTGACATGTGCTCAGTGTTTAGGGTTGACTTTGCAACCCCTTATAAGTTGAATCTTACTTCACGCTCAACCTCTGAGCCAGCAGGGACATTAATGTATTACTAGTCTCAACACGGTTTTCGGCAGGTATAGTGTAAGTTCATTATTTTATGCGTCTGGATGTACTGTGGGTGAAATTACTGTTTTATTTTGCTCCGCTGTTCCGAATTTGTTGAACAGTCTTCTTCTTCTTTTTCTGCCCTCTTCAGATTATCGTACAGCCTGGTGTGACTTAATAGACGTCTCTGGAACTTATTAAAATGTATCTGTCCATACACTTTGATTTATACCGTCGGCTTTTGAAAATACGTTATCGTCCATCATGTTTCTTCTTCTATGACTCTCCGGTCCGTATTCGGTCCATGGCCTCCTCGATTCTCCTCTTCCGTTTGGTCCGTCTGTCCGAGGCTTTGATCGAGGTTTCGAAACATCTTCCTTTTTACGGTGCGAGGTTGTTAGCCTTGCGACCAACCCCTAACCTGGAGGACCAGGGTACCCGTCTTAGTCTGACCTCTCCCCCTCGACCAATCTGGCTAGGGAGGCCCTACCAGTAGCTCTTGGGGTCTCTGAGGTACTCGAGCCCCACCATCACAACAGTCCAGGTACCATTAAGTTTAGGGAGTTTAATCATTTTCTCTGTACCAATTTATTCTTCACTTAGTTTCTTCTATATGCGTTCAGTTTTAATTTTTTCGAATCTACGATGCCCCTTGGCACTTGACTGAAATTTAATTTGTCCTGCTTGAAGTTTATTACTTAATTAGCTGATATTATTACTAGGCATTGCCACGTACTGAGGAGTTGGGGAGTGACCCCAGTGCATTATCAGGCCAGTGTGTTAATTAAATTTGTGCTTGAAACTTTTGTGTGAATTCTGTTTGATGTTCGGCACGTCTTGGGGAACCGGCGAAGACGAGGAGCGGCACAGTGCCTATAATAACGGTGGAAGGCGTTGCGCACTCTTTACGCTAAGTTCTGGACAGAGTTCCACGAGACAGTGTTTTGTGCCGTGATGAGAAAGCAAGTCTGTGTACGAAGCCAAGAAATATCAAGTGCCATATCCTCCTGCTTCTTAGTTCAGTTAACGACAGTTGTCTCGCTACCACGAGAAGGTGAGGCTTATGAGCGATGATGTGGAAGGAAACAGTCGGGACAGGTCCCTTCATTTCTTAGCGCACTTTCTTGTGTGTTATATAGCGTCAGGTGGAAGGATGACTGTGAATCATTTTTGGAAGGGCGTAGTAGGAAGTGGTCATGACTTGATGTACCCTTCCAGGAATTGTCTGGTGGGATTCGGGAAAACCGCAAAAGACCTCGGTTAAGATGGCTGGCCTTCCAGCCAAGAATCGATCCCTGGTACAAAAATTATAATGCCAGCCACTCGGCCATTGGGACGTCACTTGACGTAGTAGATACATCGGTGTCTTCGGTTGGGGGAAAACATTCGTTACGTGTATGGATTCATCATATCGGTGTATCGTGTAATTCGACGCGGATCTCGTCAGTTTAAAAATTCAGTCTTTTAACAACTTCCCCCAGTGGAAGTTTTTGTGGAGTGTTCATGAAATGAAGATTCTTAAATGGCTGAAAATTTTGTCTGGTTTATCCCGAGAAACTCATTCAAATTTTCAAGTGTCCTGACGTCTGAAGAAAACTTACGAGCCTACTCTCATAATGCGCGTGTGGTGGCTTACGGCAGTGCATTCTGTTGCATCGCTGAAATATTTGTTTTGAACAAAATTAATCTGATTGAAATTAGGACCCTGCTGGTAAGACGCGTAACTGATACGCATCAAATACGGTAGGTGTAACTCTGATTAATCGTCTTGTGAGTTAAAAGTTATCTTATCAGGAGTTAATGTTTAATAACTATTTTGTTTTTATAATTTAAAGTAATTTGTATGTAAGCGTGTAAATAATATAAAAGTGTAAATGTGAGTCTGCGAGGACTGAGCATGATATATTTCTTGTAAATGTTATCCACTTTAAGAGATGATATTAATTATATAAAACTTAATACATGTCTTGATTTTGTTTTGCAGATTTTGATTACAACCCGAGTACCATATTTTCCTCGATATATTGTGTACCCCAATTTTGAAAGGTTAAAGTGAAGAATAGGATTATTTTTATATATCAGTTTCACAAAAATTCTTCGATAGTTTCTAAATTCATTATACTAATATCAGTATTATAGGTTAGGTTTGGAAATATTTTGATCACAATTGCACGAAATAAAAAGTCTGTAGATGAAAACACATGGGGTAAATATCATTTAAACTTCTATTTTGAAGGTGTTTAGTCTGAATTTTGCCCAGAATGCCATGTTGTGAGTAATATTTCCGTGGTTTCCACCGTTGAATGCTACAATAGTACCAATACCACAACGTTAAATACGCCATGACTGCCTCCTTCCACATCATTATGTCTAAATCATTTTACTATTTTAGTTCATGATTCACAAAAGTCCACAATTTAAACTTTTTGCTGAATTCCGTAAGAATCGTTACAAAATGCGTAAATATGCTTCATATCAGTATTTATTGAATCCTTAAAGAAACGTGCACAAGTATGTTTTCCAAGAAGGATTTGAATTTTCAGCTAGAATTTATAGCCTAACGTAATCAATTTATTCAAGTTCAGTTTAATCTAAAGCCACTGGTCAGTGACTGCTGAGAGCGCTATCTATGTAACAGTAATGCCATCTGTTGACTCCATATTCGTACTATCTGCTGCCCTACATATAGCGGAAGGAGATGTAAGTTAACATCACTGACAAATATCTAAAATGGCGCTAGAAAATTCAAATGCAGGAGAATGTCTCGTATTGTGGCTTCTTAAGCTGTAATCGTGGGACAGTGGTGACGTAGAAGTGCAGTATTTGTTAATAAACTCATAATTCTTACAGTCTGTCACATCGTTAACGTCATGACCACTTGGATGGTCTGTGTAAAACATGTGAAGTTGATGGAACGAATACGATAGAAAATAAATTCGCTAAATATTCACCATATCGAAATGAGATGAGAGGTTATGGTTGTCCAGTATAGGCTACGTGTTTGGGTATTCCCGCTTTTAAGAAAATAGGCCAATTACGACGTTAGCGAAATTGGTGTTAATATTTAACCGAAATTAAATTCTGTTTGCAAATCCATTTCATCGGCATCCATATTGAAAATATTCGAATTGACACGACCTTCATATCATGAGTTCATTTAGACTCGTCACGGTGTTGGTAAGTTTATCCGCTGCTAATTTGATCATAGTATTACAAATTTAAAGTCAAACTGGAAATTGTTTATACGTGTAACATTAGCGGACTTGTGTTTCAAATTATGTGCAATATTAATATTTCTGTAAAACAATCGAAGGGAGAGAACAAAGTAAGTACTTAGGCGTTCATTAATAATGAAGCCCACAGACAGACACGAATACAGTTTGCATGTAGTGGGACCAGAATCATGTCGCAGTGTTCTCGAAACGCAGTTTGGGGGAATCACTGGTCTCCAAAAACAATTTTACAGGCCTGCCTCACGCTATGATCTTTTCAACACGCCATTAAACGGATTGATCTGACTTTATTTATGAAGGAATCCATTAGCTAAGACGTAGGCGTATTTGCTGTTAAGTTAAACAGAACCACAAAACCGGATCTGCGTCTGTTAACTGCTGTTTTCAGGAGGAAGAATTGATGTTTTTCGTGGTTTCCTGCAATTCTGTGTGACGGAGGGCCCAAGGTACAAGGGAACCTCTCGTTATTGGAGGACGAGAAGTCCCTCCCATTTAGAGTTACTATTACATGAGCCAATCATTACTAGGGGCTGCGCCCCAGAGGTTCAGCCCATTCCGGGAGACTGCGCATTAACAACACTCCGCTCGTCTGCCCCCCCCTGTCCTGGGTTCAGACACCGAAACCACGAAATTGCTGTTATTTATTTGGTTGTTTAATGAAGATTTTTCCGTCAGGGTTGATGAAATTTTAAGATTTGTTTCGAATGAATACTCAAAAAAAAGTAGGTCTTCATTTAGGTAACATTTATATTTTGTTATTACATTTTAATAAAAAAAATTAATGTTTCGATGGATTTTAGGAGACATCACCAGTTCAAAATTTTATGAAAATACGCTTAGATTTTCTCGAGTTGCTACACGCGGACTGATGGACGGACGGACGGACGAAGGCAGATACAATATATGATTGTTCTACTAGTCTGTAAGCTAACGTGAAAGTTAAAATATTTGTGATATTTCTGATTTTGTCTAAGCTGAGATATCCAATTTCCATAATTACAGTCATTGAGAAACATTTCCTTTTCCATTACATTGAAGGCAATAACTAACTAACTAGATGGCTTACCGAACCCGAAGGTTCATCACTGAACTAACCAAAGCCCTCCACCGGACCCTGTCCTGGGCCAACAAAATCCAGTCTCCTTCAACTCCTATCTCCCATAGATCCCGCCTGAGATTATCCTCCCATCTACGTCTAGGTCTCCCCAGAGGTCTCTTCCCCTCAGGCTTCCCAAATAGTGGACCCAACCAACTAGATGGCTTACCGAACCCGAAGGTTCATCACCGAATTAACCAAAGCCCTCCACCGGACTCTGTCCTGTGCCAGCAAAATCCAATCGCTCCGTTGAAGGCGATGGATTTTAGAATTTTGAGAAATCTCGAGTTGCTTTATGCCCAAACACCACTCATATTTTCTTACCAATTTTATTGAAAAACTAGTTTGCTAATTAATATTTACGACAATCGAGAATTTTATGGCAAAGAATATTTTCTCACGTCTTAATCTAGTTTAAAACAAACAAGCTTAGCTTCACCAACCTCTAACATTTAAGAGTTTGTTATCGTCGACCGATTTCAAACAAAAATTTAAACGTGTCGAGAATTTCTAGTAAAACTCCCAAATATGAAATTTAATTAAAGGTCTGCTAAGCGATACTCCGGATGTTACTTACGGACAGACGGACAGACAGACGGGAGAAGGTAATAGGGGTATTCTTATTTATTTATTTATTTAGTGTTCTGTGTGACGACAGGTCCATATGAACAGGATCCTTCCATCCTTTTCTCGGACTGGGACCTGTTCATATACGTTCTTGGCAGATGATCCAGAAGTGGTTTGCCATTGCCTTCTTCTGTGTGTGAATGGGGTAATTGTTGGGATGCCACGGAGGAAAACTCCGTGTTGCCTAGACCACGGCCTTGCCCAACACAAGTTATAAATTTTGGCACCGCCGGGAATCGAACCCGAGACCCCCAGGATTACAAGGCCAGCGTTCTAACCGCTAGACCACCTCATCTTATTATTATTTAGTGTTCTGTCTGACGACAGGTCCATATGAACAGGATCCTTCGATCCTTTTCTCGGACTGGGACCTGTTCATATACGTTCTTGGCAGATGATCCAGAAGTGGTTTGCCATTGCCTTCTTCTGTGTGTGAATGGGGTAATTGTTGGGATGCCACGGAGGAAAACTCCGTGTTGCCTAGACCACGGCCTTGCCCAACACAAGTTATAAATTTTGGCACCGCCGGGAATCGAACCCGAGACCCCCAGGATTACAAGGCCAGCGTTCTAACCGCTAGACCACCTCATCTTATTATTATTTAGTGTTCTGTCTGACGACATGTCCATATGAACAGGATCCTTCCATCCTTTTCTCGGACTGGGACCTGTTCATATACGTTCTTGGCAGATGATCCAGAAGTGGTTTGCCATTGCCTTCTTCTGTGTGTGAATGGAGTAATTGTTGGGATGCCACGGAGGAAAACTCCGTGTTGCCTAGACCACGGCCTTGCCCAACACAAGTTATAAATTCGGGCACCGCCGGGAATCGAACCCGAGACCCCCAGGATTACAAGGCCAGCGTTCTAACCGCTAGATCATCGCTAAAAGAAAACTTATATCTTACAAGTGGTCTCCGATTTCGTGGTTGGAAACTTGGTCGTAGGGTAACACCAGCAGATACTGGCCTGTCTCATTTCTCATCCAGATTTTTGTGACATCGTAGATACAGAGTCTTTTTTTTTAAAAAAAAACAAATTACGTCTGACAGAGCGACGCAAGTCTCGAGATCGATCTGTCCTGGTTCGACCTTTCTTGCAGAGCTGGGAAATTCACTCATTTCCTTTCATTTCCGTCTTAAAATGACATTTCAACTTTTGTTTCTGATATTTCTTCGAGTTCCACTGATAAAACAGGGAACTCGAGAAAGGTGAGATTTCAGGTTCTGACGGTCGCGAATAAAAAATTGCCTGTCTTCTACGATGTTGCAGCTTGCAGTCTGATAGGAGTTTACCAACGTTTCAGAGGTTCTTACTGCCTCCATCATCAGGGCGATGAGTAAACTGCGTGTGGAATCTGTCTGAGATATAGGAACCAATCAGATAAAGTTGTACCCTGATGATGGAGGCAGAAATGACCTCAGAAACGTTGGTAAACTTCTATCAGGCTACACGGTGGTACGACCCAGAAGATGAAATGTCTACAGAATATATTTTTTGGTCTGAGTGTTTAATTATGGTTATACGGGCGTTGCTCGGTCGTAAGGACCACGTTCGTGTAATGTGACGTTGCCTTTGAAGTGAAACTTTTCACGACTGATTTTTTTTCTGGGTTTTTGGACGCTTGGGTGTGAGAAGTGATGGCTACTGAACCAGGGGGACGAAATGTCCTTCAGGTGTTCGTCCTCATGCGACGTTGGATGGGCGTGGCCCGAAACTGGGCGGTTCCGTGCGCATGTCAATTGATCCTTGCGGGGAGGAGGCTCGCTCAGACGTACATTTCACAAAATTTTTCCTTTTTCGCAAACACAAGTCTTATCTGTCGTACAATGCAGCTGCGTTGCTGAGGTCCTGTGGAATGTTTTTCCGTGTGATGATGTTGTGTGGTGGGTGAGTGCAGGGGGGTGGCTGGCGACTCGGACGATCATGGCCGATGAGGAAGTTCCTGCCGAAACGTCCGGCGTCAGGAGGATCGTTGTAAGTCGCATCTCTGGACCTGACTCATCTGTTCCTCACGTCTTTTAACACATTTTTACCTAAGCTCCCGAATTTAATCAGATAAAAGGACACCATGTCCAAGAAATCTCCGTTACAGCGATACAGGCCTTCAGGCCGTGTGGAATTGTGGGTAGACATCAAAATTTCGTAGAAACATTCTCCTTTTATCTTAATTTTGAAGTCTTCAACCATGAAGATGGACACATTATGTTCAGGCGTGTCTGAAATGTTGGTATCTACCTACAATTCAGCATTGCGTGACAAACCTCCTTGAGAACCTCAAATCTCACCTTCCCTTTATATTTCTTCTTTGTTGCCATCATCAGAATTATTATCACAGTTTTCTAATCGTGAATATTTTCTTCCGTAATATTGTCATCTTTTGCCATTTTCATTTAGTCTATTACGCGTATTGGCTCTACGCTTATGAGTAGAATCTATACATTATAAAAACCGTGATCATTTACCTTAAAATTTCGTACTAAATAGGGCCCTTAATTATAATTACGTTGTCCCTGAAACGTTTTTTTAAAAGTGTCCCATTTCCTCCTTCACGAAAACACATTTGACGTTCTTCGATGGTTCATAAATCATCTCCTTTCGAACGGGAAAGGCATCTGGTATAGGCCATCTGATTGGTCACAGGCCTCTGTGCCTTGAAGTAAAGCTTTAAGCTCGTCAGGTATTACAACATTTTTTTACGCGGAAATGTCTGAAATATTTCGCGTACTTAAAAGTGACTCACCAAATTTAAATGAAGTGAATCACTGTGACGGAAGAATTAGGCTGTTAGGAGCGTAGTATCTGAAGGGTCCGGGGTTTCATCCCTACCATTGTTAGCCACATTACATGAGGAAAAAAGTTTCGCTGTTAAAAGCGTTTTTATTCAGATGTTTCGAAGACGTTTAAATAAAAAAATAATCCGATCTTGTCATTTTTGGTCATACAAGAACATGAGATTTAGACTTAAACGTTCACTGTCATAGTTTAAAATTGATTATCATCGACTGATTTTAAATAATAAATCCTTCTCCAGAATTATTTATCCTCTCATGATCGCTCCCTCTGTATATGACCCCTCTTTCCGTATTATTTTGTATGACCCCCGTTCCCCCCTCTTGCATGACCTCACCACCTTGCCCCAGGTCTCCCCAGAGGTCGTTTAATGTACATCTTCATTGTGTAAATTACATAAGAGCAGGCCTGTTTGTCACCCTTAAATAACACGTAGAGTCGATAAAGCAGTAATCTTCTTTACATCATATTTATATTGTTAACAATATCTGCTTTGGGCTTTAAATAGACATGAGATGGTAAAGTTGCGTCATATTGTGATATAATAAATAAATTATTGTTTAAAAAATGAAATGAAATGAAAAATGATGGTCTAATGTAAATCGAATATTTCGATAAAGAACATCATTTAATATTTTAAATGTTAATTATTATAATATTTTAATATTTAATAAGAATTTATTGTGATTAGACGGACAAGATTTAAACAATATATCTTTAAATAGACGTAGTTAAACTAGAAATAAAATATTTATTATGTATGATTTTTTTTGGGTTTTTTAAGGTGGTGAGTCTTTTTGGTTGTTGCGCCGTGTAATTCTGGTAGAAGTTCACCGACGTTTCGCCCTGATGAAGGAGGCGGCAGGTACCTCCGAAACGTCGGTGAACTTCGTCCATCCACTGAATTGAGTTGTTTCGTACAAGTTTTGGGATTTAGTATGTTGGTTACCCCCAGCACATTTTTACCGAGTCATTTATACATTTTTGGAAAATCGACATTTAAATCTTATTAGTGTGCCCTGATTTGGATTTTGCAGCAAATCCGAATTCATCTTTTATTAATTTGGACACAACAATTTTTTTTGTTTTTGTTTATGAACCGATATGAATACTGTGGGAGTCTTTTGTTGTTGAAATCAGTTACGATGAATGCGTGTTCTTGAATGTGACTGCATATTTTTGGGGGAGGGGACTGAGGTTTTGCGAGTGAAGCCACTGTAGACATTTTATTCATGAATGGTCCCCATGTGTGTGACAAATTGTTTGTTTGCCCATGAATGCAAGACTGCCTTTAGTTTCAGATAAATCTGTAAGAGTTACGTGGGCAGAGGAGACAATTTTCTTTTTTCCGTGGGCCGAAAACTGTCTCACCTTTTGTTTTGTTTCAAACAATGCCGGTCACAACAATACATGTCGCAAAGCAAACAGTAGGCAATTACGAAAATCGAACTAACGCCTCCACAAAAGCGAGGAAAAAAAGTTTGCCCCAATTCGCCTTTTCCTTTTCTCTCGACCCACATTCGCGGCGGGACAGAATGAAAGACGGCAATTAATGTAACGAGTTTACACCGCAAGGAGACAGAGGGTCTTTGTCTGGCACGTGTGAGAGCGACTTCAACTGGAAATGAAGTCAGTTCTCCGGGAAAATGTTTAATACGTTCTCGCCTCTTTTAATAATGTCTGTCTGTCTGTCTGGAGATTTCTCAATCTTTGAACTTTACACAAAGACTGGGAGGAGGGGGGGATCCCCGAGAAAAAAAATAATTTCTCATAAACAGAAAAGACCGCCACGGTGGTCTAGCGGTTAGATCGCTAGCCTTGTAATCCTGGGGTCTCGGGTTCGATTCCCGGCGGTGCCCGAATTTATAACTTGTGTTGGGCAAGGCCGTGGTCTAGGCAACACGGAGTTTTCCTCCGGGGGCTTCCCCGGTTTCTCCGTGACATCCCAACAATTACTCCATTCACACACAGAAGAAGGCAATGGCAAACCACTTCTGGATCATCTGCCAAGAACGTATATGAACAGGTCCCAGTCCTAGAAAAGGATGGAAGGATCCTGTTCATATGGACCTGTCGTCAGACAGAACAATAAATAAATAATAAATAAATATAAAAGGCATAAATAAAACTGTACGTACAATATTAAAAATAGTAGTAACTGTAACTACGCTAAGCTCTTCAGAATGAAGCCACGTCACACCCAGCGAACGTCAAACTGACATAACCACGCATGAAGACGAAATCTGAGCGGACTTCACGAATTAATAGGACAGTGGGCCATTTGCTTTACCCTGGCACTTAGGTCGCTCTTTTCCCTGAGCCTGGTGATCGGGTTTCCGATAAGTCGTGAACGAACATCCTCCATGTATCTACCCTCCAGTATAATTCTTTACTAATGTAGGATCAATACCCCGGGGTGTCTGCATGATGAACATAGTCTGGAATGCATCACCTGACGTTTCGTAAAGTCACCCTTCTTTGTTTCCTTTGCCTTCTGAAGCGACAATTTAATACTGAGGTCACGCAGTTTTGAGACCTACAGTGTTAATATGAAGTTGGCTGTCTTCTGGGTTGTAGAAATTTATCAAACGTTTCGGAGATCCTTGCTGACTCCATCATCAGGGTGATGACTCATCAGACCAGATTACAAAGTGCTGCAACCCACAAGACAGCCAACAACGGACTGACCGTCATGAAAACATTAAGTCCTAGAAATGTCACAAGTATTTATCAAGAAGACAATTTTCAAAGTCTCAGGTTTTGACAAAACCGAGCAATTTTAAAGAGGTTTTGATTTTGGTCGTGTCAATGAATACTGTGATTAGTTTCCGGTAAGGTCAGACGATATTTTCATCGATAACGCGTAATTAAACAAATATCCTTACAAAAAAAGAAACCTCGTTGGTATCCGTGTTCTTTACGAGGACCTCCTGATGGCGATAGCTCTCATCTGTCTCGCGGGTTACCCAGCCCCGTCACCCGATAACCGCGTTAAAGTGTAGTAAAAGTCTGATTCTGTCGGAAATGACGCAATTCCACACAGGAACTCAGACTCCCGTTTTCCTCCGCAAATGAATTTCTTCTCCCTGCAACATCTCTTGCGGTGATGTCGTGGTCCAGCTTCATAAACTGGATCTCTGACTTCTCTCCATTCCGTTTACTCACTTGAAACAAGCTGATAGGCTATAGACACGTGGTCTGATTTATCTTCCTCTGCTGTCTTTGTTTTATAGTTTAGAGTCTAAACTTTAGACTAAGATCTCAGTCAGCATGTATAGTCCTTTGTTTCCGGGCTGGATAACCGATGTTCCATTCTCTGCTGAGTAAGATTTTTCTCTGTCCCGACGTCCAATCCAGCTCTGGGGCTCACCCAAGCTCCTATCCAACAAGTAACATATTTTTACCAGGGGTAAAGTATTCCGAGCGTGAAGCTAAGCGCTTTTCTCCTTCTGGTGCCGATTTTAAGAATACGTGGAGCTATAATACCACTCCCCCCATACGTCTGCACGGAGTGGTGCTTAGTTAAGGACCAGGGATAACGTTACTTAAGAACTCAGTAACTTTGAGAGCTTATTCATCGCCCTGATGACCTTTGAAATCTCAGACTACACGGCGTTACAACCCAGAAGATAGCCACCTTCGGACCCACCGCCGTGAGAAACTCAGATCCTACTTGAAGGCTAGGATTCGAGGCCAGTTATTGGTATTTACAATGTTTCTCTTAAGCACGAAGTTCAGAGTGGCTATCGGGCCCAGAAAACCGTCTACACAGAAGGTAATGGCCACTCTGTTCCTGGGGTGAGAGCGGCCGGAACACGAAGCTGCTTACCATGGTCATGTTTCGTAGGATCGAACAGAGAATTCTTATTTTGTTAAAAACGATAATAACTGTTTTAATTAAGCTTTAATTTATAGGAAAAACTCACTAACATAATACAGGTCTTAAATTTCAGAGGACAAGAGAACTTTTTATGCCATGGGTTTGCGTCGTGAAATTCTTTACTGTTGGTGTATCCCGTTAAAGGTAATTGCGACTTAAATTCACAGTTTTGTGATGTCGAATCGTCATGTAGTAGGTTAGGTTAGGTTATGTTAGGTTAGGTTAGGTTAGGTTAGGTTATGTTAAGTTATGTTAGGTTAGGTTAGGTTATGTTAAGTTATGTTAGGTTATGTTAGGTTAGGTTATGTTAGGTTAGGTTAGGTTATGTTAGGTTAGGTTATGTTAGGTTATGTTAGGTTAGGTTATGTTAAGTTAGGTTAGGTTAGGTTAGGTTGTGTCGCGCTGTTTCACGTGCTGAGAAGAAACGTTTGTTGCCTCCAGGGGTCGGCATTTGGACTGCATCAGTCCACACCTCCACAGTGTCTGCACGGAGGAAAGGCACCCCACATAGGGCAACACCAGCCCCCAGAATCATCAGGGTTCTTCACCCTGCAGCACTCGCAGCCACCTCCTGAAAAGACACCACCCAGACATCACCAGGAAGGTAAGGTGGGACACTGGCCTGCCTCTCCAAGAAATATAAGTGTGTTCACTAGCTCCATGGAGCGGAGTCGTCATTTAACAAATTACCCTCTGTCAGTTAAGAAATTTCCCTAGCTTCTATGGAACCAGAAGATTTATTCTTGTGTTCACAAGAGTCCGACACCCGTTCATGTATTGAACCAACTCAACCCAGTCCACACCCTCCCACCCAAATTCCAGAAGATCCACTTTAATATTATCTTTTGTAGGCTATCTTTGAAATATGTGCAATTACCAGCGTATTTTCCTTGCGAACGATGAATTATGAAATGACCACACATGATTCAAGCTATAAATCAATTATTTATATAAAATTTAAAATACGGTTAACAACATGAGATTTTCTTTGAACATGCTAAGTAAATTGGTTCACGTATTTGAGTATAATACGTGATACTTATTGTATTAAAACACTTACTTAAAATGAATCCCTCCAGCTTGACTCGAGAATACTTTAGTTTAGGACCAAAAGTAATTATGAAATTCCCCACGTATTTTGTCCCGGAAACAAATCATGCCGGCAGGAACACTGTAAAACTGTGAAAGAATTAGAATTAATATCAATAGCAACAGAAAATTGGTAATAATTTAGAATCTGGGCCTTGCATTGTCTGCACCCTACGTCTCGCGAAACTTGTAACTGTCTTCGTCCTTGTCTGAATGACAGTTACATTGGTCACGATATTCAGCAATTAGGCGGTGCGTTGAGTCATTTGGTCCATTTCACAATATATCGCCTTATTTATTTAAGCCTCATTTCAATGTTTTACTTATGTTTACGACTAGATTTATCAATTCTCCAGATTTTCCTTCTAAAATTTTGTGTGTATATTCCACGATCCGCGTATCTCAGCTTCCTTGATTGGTTACCGTACAATTTTTTTTTTTTTGATTTATTTAGAGACATTTTCGAATTATATACTTCGTACATCATAGAAAATTATGATGTTATATGTGAAGATGAACTATTCTTGTGTTAGAATCCCTGGGATTACATTTTGAACGCATTCCTTATGTAGTTCCCCTTTTCTCTTTGTAGGAGACATTTATCACGAGTTTCGTCAGACACAGGAGCCCTGGCTACAAGAAGGTAAGAAAATGAACCACCTTCAGGCCATCACACGCAGTAATCACTTGCGAGTCGAGTGCCGTTATAATATACAGACTCGGGCCGGACCGCGAAGAAAACACGTTTCGTAATGAATGCAAATTACATCCGAGTGTGCTGGACTTTAAAACATTTCTAGTCTAGAATTTCGTAAAACTTTTATCAGCCTTGATTTTTTTAAGTCCGTGTGGAATTATATGGTATTTTGGGAGAAGAACAATTCTGCCACTTCTAGTAAATTAAATGTTTTAAAATAACAGTTTCAATTTAAATAAAATGACTTTGAATTTCTGTTCGAAACCAGCCTATACCATTTCTAAGTCTTACAATACGCTCTCTTCACCAGATATTGTTTGTGTTATATCGAGGAAGATAAGATAGATGAAGCTACTTTAGGGTGTAATTTTAATTTTAATTTTAAACTTAACATTGGAAGGGCTGTTTAAGAGGTATCTAATTTGGCTACCATTTCTGTATTCACCCCATGACCGAGAGAAAACACAGCCGGGTAACCATTACGAAGACAATTTGGTTAACTCTGTTTAAGGAAATAATCCCTGTGTACACAAAATGCAAAGTTACTTAATGTTAAATCAGATGGCACATATAATTATTACTTGGCGTTAAAATGTTAATGTCGTGGTACTTAGATTCACTTACTTTACCTTATATCTCTCTCAGCTTTACCTGGAATAGGATTCGACCAACTGACTTAGCAATCGAGAGCACATCGGTTCGAGATAATCGATACCCCGTCACCGTATCGAAACAAAACGATACGTGAAATCAGAATGAAAATATCGAGCTTTATGCTCTAGTCCAGAAGCCATTCTCATGACGTTGATTGATTGTCGTCACAGACAGTGTTTGCTCATCTTTAGTTGGGGTGCCTTTGTGTGTAGACGCCGGGGTGGGGGCTAATCACTGTAATGGGTGGGGGTTGTTCACCCTCCTATTCATTTGGTCACCCCGGGGTTTCTTGGAGTGCTACCACTAACTTAGTTCGCTTGATACAAATAAAGCGGATTATCGGGGAAGGGCAACCATCAGCAACTCCGAAACAGACGAGCGTCTGGCCTGAGCCATAAACGCCTTGAATATTCATTTCATCTTCCTGGAGCCGGGAGAATCCACAGACACTACCACAGGGAGCACAGAGGCGTTCTTTACGTTCTTAAAACCACATCGGTTACTCAAAAATGCCGCTGATACAACTGCAGAGGGGAAAAAAGCCTAACGCTGGACGGGGGGGGGGGGGCGAGCTTAGTCAGAAAAGTGACTGGTCACGGGCTGGACGACCGGGGTTCGATCCCCGACAAGGACAGAGGATTTTTCTAATAGCCTCTAAGCTCTGGGGCCCACCCAGCCTCCTGTCCAATGGTTACCGTGGTCCTTTCCCGGGGGGTACAGCGCGGCCGAGGCGTGATGCTAACCACTCACCCCATCTAGTGCCGAGGTCAAGAATGACTAGGAGCTATACTTCCTCTCCCCCCAAGCGCCTAAATGGCGTATAGTTGGACAGCTTTATTTTATTTGTGTCAAAGAGACTGAAAAATTAAACCAGCTTAGTAGTAATATTTCCACCTAATGAGTTGGTACCAGCTTGACTTGGTTGTCAAAGCTCGTTTGTAAAATAAACTAGATATTTAAGTAGAATATGAGGTTTATATTAACTTTTTAAAACCCAGTGGTAACTGACCTAATGTGCCACCTGATTTATCAATGAATAACTCAGTGTTTTACCGAAAAAGTGCATTTATGAGTTTCATGTGATTGTCAGAGTAAGGAGAGATTAGTTTCCTCTGAAACGTCGGTAGTTTTATACCGTACTACACGAAGCTACACTCACCACCGTGAGAACATGAAGTCGTATTATTTGGTTTGCTTTTCGAAGTATGAGAAATTTGTAGTAGCCACTTTTCACTATTTAACGAGCTCCTGCTACAAAAGGTTAATGTTCATTACGCTTGTAATTTGTTAAGAATTAAGTGAAACAACTTCGTAACTTTCACCTCAAACTGATGTCCCGTACTAAAATTTTGGTTTCGGGTTTCTGTCTGTTGCAGGTAGCAGCTGTGAGACGGACGATAGCGAACAGTATGTTCCTGAGTTCGACAGTCACCACAACGCGGCGCCACCAGGTAGGCTACTCCGTGTTCTGACTGACCAATAAACTACGACAAAGTAAATTAATTACGAAACTCTATCTTAAAGACGTAACTGACCAAATTATTTATGAAATTACTTATTAACTTACTAAATTACTAATTCACAATATATATCCCGGTGGTAACTATATGTACCACATGCTTTCTAACACCCACTAAGTCTGAATTTTACTCGTAAGATGGTATAGTTGCGTCATATTGTGAAGATATATATTTAATTAATTATTTTTGTCCGTCTAATCACAATTTAAAATTAAGATAATTAAGATAATTAAAATATCATGTGATGTTCTAAAATGTAAATCGAATGTTTCGATAAGGAACATCACATGATATTTTAATTATCTTAATTATCTTAATTTTAAATTTTAAATTGTGATTAGACGGACAAAAACAATTAATTGAATTTTATTCGTAAAGTGTATTTATGAATTTATTATGAATCTCTGAATAAACAGCGATTATTTCTGTTAACAGTATCATTCAATTTGTAGGAAATTAATTTTAAAATATTATTTAACTGCACTTTTAAATGTTTTTTCAAAGAAAATATAAGTCCCGCCTTTTATCGACAGGACGAGCGTGCAAAGCTTGGGAACCTTGTAGAAGGTGATATTTTCTTCTGTCCGTAATTTTAATCTGTGCTGACCTATCTGACTTTATAAACCCTTTCTCGTGCTTCGAAGCGTTAAGACGATGGCGCCTGAGGAAAATCTTGTTCGTGATAGTCGACGTCGCCTCTTTAAAGCCGGGATCAGACGAGTCGATTTTAATTTCGCGCTGATGTGTGAACGCGAGCTGCCAGCGATGAGAAGCAAATATTTGCACTTTCCTTATTGTTCCGTATTACAGTGTACACAAGAGTATTGCAGGCTGCCTAGGGCTCCAGGGCTTCTAATAATACAGGAGCTTGTTCGAGCAGTGTAAACTGTGTACCATGATTTTTATTTGTTGATCCAGACGTTAAGGGATGATTTTGGGGGCAAAAAAATATATTTCGAGGAATGACCGCCTGTGTTCTACCACGCACGTCGTGTCAGGGGGTTCTCCTTCATGAGGATAATTGTTTCGTATGTGATGTGTTGGGCATGTAGACAGATCGGGGGTGAGGATTCATCATCTAATAGCACGGAACAAAGCAAAACCCTGTATTTTATCTCCCATTGAGGGCGTCGAAGGTTTACTGACCTTCTTGAGGTCAGTAAGAATCCGATGTCCATCAACCAAGTGAAATCCACCTCGTCCCAGTGCCGGACTCTGCTCTGGACCCCCGATCTGTGGCTCGCCGTGGGTGGTCTCGTGTCTGAGATGTGACTGTGGCCTACTTTAAGACGCCGTCGCCACCATCTCTGATCGCAGCATGGCGTCCCAGCTTCTCGTTACCCCCGTTTTTGTGTCCTTGACTTCCGTCGTCTTACATTATGTAGCAATAATAATCAGAAACGTTGTTCTGTCCTCCCGCTGGGAGCTCCGCGGGGCTTTTTAATAGCACTGGAGCTCAGTCATACTAGTTCTGATTCCTCCCGCCAGGAGCGCCCAAATGAAGGAGCTTTTATTTGTTATTTTCGCATTTCAGAAGCGTTCCTTCAAATATTTGTTTGTCTGTAAGTGTTTATTCAATGACGCTGTCAGTAACCTAGGTTATTTAGCGTTAAACGTTTTTGAAACTCATTAAATAACTGATTTTGAATTTTGACATCTCTGATTTGACAATTTCAAATTTGATTGCAACAGTATCGTAACTTGCGACTTTAGACTGGGGAGTTGGCACATCAAGGCGATGCGTTTCGACATTTTGTAGTCATCTTCAGGCCTCCTTCTATATTAATTAACGGTGGTCCAGCGGTTAGAACGCTGGCCTTGTAATCCTAGAGGGTCTCGGGTTCGATTTCCGGCGGTGCCAGAATTTATGACTTGTGTTGGGTAAGGCCGTGGTCTAGGCAACACGGAGTTTTCCTCCGTGGCATCCCAACAATTACTCCATTCACACACAGAAGAAGGCAATGGCAAACCACTTCTGGATCATCTGCCAAGAACGTATATGAACAGGTCCCAGTCCGAGAAAAGGATGGAAGGATCCTGTTCATATGGACCTGTCGTCAGACAGAACACTACAAATAAAAATATTACTTATTCGCAAATCATCCACGAGTTTTAATGCCCAACAGCGAATCCATTTTAATTCTTGTCTGTAATTTATGTCGTTTATTTTGAAAGAGAGTCCACAGGTCAGATCCACCGACTATTACTAAAAATACAAAATTGTTCATAACAGCGACGTACTTTACATGTTCGTGAGTATCTCACGCGCATCGAGTTCTGCGCAGGTTCACGAGAAATTGCAAGGCATGTTAAAACAGAGACGTCCTAAATTTGAAGCCGAACAAACTGCCTCGTGGGGTCGGTAAATATGAGGGGCGAGACACACCGGAAGTGTTGTTGGGGTGGCTTATTAAAAAAATCTGCCCCTAAAGATAAATAAAGGGCTAGTAGGAAGGATAAGACCTGTAGCTTCATGCTCGTCACTTTGTTTCACGAGATAAACAGCGTGTTAATTCGTGTAAGATGAAGATGGTTCAGGCTTCGGCCCTCTTTTCTAGAAGGCTGGATTGATTCTAGAGCCACACCACAAACAGTGGTCGTGAAAAAATAATTTTTTTGAGGTCTCAAGTTCTCACGGCAGCGAATATAAAGATTAATATCTTCTGGTAGAAATTTACCGACGTTTCAGAGGTACTTGCTGCCTCTATCATCAGGACAACTTATCTGAATCGTCGAGTTAATTTCTACGACGCTAGTCGCCTTGAGAACCAAACATCTCGCGCTACTGGCGTTCGCTTTGTGTCCTTGTGCGCAGAGTGTTCGAACATCAAGCAAGAACCCCGGTCTCCGGGTCTCTTCAAGCCGTGTTCGCATCTCGCCGCGTCCTGTCCGTACCCGGGCTCCGCTGCGGGTCACTACGGCACTGCAGGGCCGTACTCCAACTGCGGTCCCCCTGCTGGGTTCCCCGCCCCGTGTTCACTCACAGGACTCCATAAGGATTCAGCTCGTAACAGGTATTTATTTTTAACTATACAACTTATGTGGAAATATGGAATAAAAACTTTTCTGTCTCTTGAAAATCCTGTTGATTTCAGAGGACGATCGGAATAGTGCCTTAAATTAGGCCATAGCCGCTTCCTTCCAAATCCTTTCCAATTCACTTAGGTCCTGTTAAATAAACGGCAAACAAACAAACAAACAAACAACGTGGTTACAAACAAAGATGGTGGGCTTCTGGGTTATTACGTCGTGTAGCATTTTGGCTATTAACCTACCAGCGTATCTGAGGTTGGAAAACCTTATAAAAATAAAAAAATACCCGTTAATAATGACGGGTTATCTAAAGTAATAAATCGTGTCTTAATATTTCATTGGATTTTCCTGGCCCAGGACAGGGACCGGTGGAGGGCTTTTGTTAATTCGGTGATGAACCTTCGGGTTCTCTAAGCCATCTAGTTAGTTAGTTAGTTAGTTAGTTAGAAGTTGAAAATGAAGAGGACACACACGCAGACAGCATGAGTCTGTCCGTTTCTTTTGTCGTAATTGTTAGCGTAAAGACGGACGGAGCGAGGGGCCGAAGTCTGAGGTGCCTACAACTTTGCGACTTGCTTCCAGATACACGCCCCCACTCCCCCCGCCGCCCAGGACCGCCCTGGACCCAAAGTGCGACGACCTGGTGTCAACCCCGGGCGTCCGATCCGCGTTCTTCAACATGACTCCTGGAAGCTGCTTCAGGTAAGTTGTGGCTCCGGCGATGTTGGTACTTTGCGTGCGTCGTGAAACTGGTTCCTCTCACTCCCTTGGATCTGTGTCGACTGTGTCCGGGATTTCTTCATTTTCTTACCTGTCTTTTAAGGGAAGTGGCCACTTCGCAGAACTAGGCACATGTGCGAAGATTAATATTAAAATTCGTAGCAGTGGATTGGATTTAGCTGGCTAATGATAGGTCCCAAGTGGCGGATCAGAACACGGTAACTCCCATGAGGTCACATGAGGTTCTTACGCCATCAGATGTCAACTACAAAATCTTCAAGGGTCAGATTGCTTGAATTTTGGAAATGTGGTTCTGTTAACTACGCGTAGCAAACAGCTGATCCATTTGAGACGACGTAGCCTTTGTAAATTATGTGGAGCGGAGTTTTTAGAGTATATGAAAACATTCTTACGAGATCTTACTAGTTTCAGATTAATTTTTTTAAAATATCTTATGTATTAAATGTAGTTTAATCATACAGAAATATATACAGATTCGCATTCATTACAGTCGGCATACATTTTGCAGATTCGGGTTAAACCTTCAGTTAAGACCTCACTATTTTTCTGTCCCTGAAGATGGAGGCTTGGGTCTGGTACACGTGGTCACTGCTTTTGATTTTTTAAATCACTTTAATACCTGCTTTTACATCTGAGTGGGATAAAAGGTTTTGCGTTCAGGCCGTCGAAACCTGAGGTTTATACAAGAAATTCCGATCTTAGAAGTAAAAACATTTCATAACAACTGTCACGAATATCGTCTTTAGTGTTTCAACGAGTGGCGTGTATCGCCATATCTGAGTAGCAAATTGAACTAAATAAATTATAGTTTACTCTGGAAATACATCGATAGATAATTTATTTGGATAAATATTAGTGTAGGAAGGGTTTAGTTAGGTCTTGTTTGGACTTCAAACGAACTGAACACAGGATTATCGAAATATGCATTTTAAGATTGTAACAAAGCAAATATCGTGGGTTTTCAATCCATGTTTTTTCGAGGTGAAACGAAGTTCGTAATACAAACAGCCGAGGCTCGCTTTGTACTCATGACACAGAGTCGCTACGTGATTTCATTTCCATTAGCTCTTGTCAGAACTATCAGTGGACCTGTTGTTACTTCCCTGACATTTACAAGGAAACTCGTTCTTTTTTTAAAGATAGTCTATGCCTTGAAGTAATCAATTTTAACCGTTTCGTGGTCTCGTATCGAAACGACGTCTACTCAACGTCGTCTGTCTGTTCACAGACGACGAATTGTCACATTTTGTGTTATCGATTCTTAAGAAATTACAGAATTTTTCCCTGGCAGATTTTAAATTTGACCCCAAATTGGAATGATAATATGATATTTAACCAAACCACAAGAATTTTCTGTTAATAAATACGTGTGCTTCTAATCAGGATTTGTGGTTATCACTACTGCGAGCTCAAATATGGTTGTCATCTTCTGGGTTATAGCGTCGTATGGTCTGGTACAACGACGTTTCGGAGGTCCTTGCTGCCTCCATCAAGATTACTCATCGCCCTGATGATGGAGGCAGAAAATACCTCCGAAACGTTGGAAAACTTATACCAGGCTACACGACGCCACAACCCGGAAGATGGCAACCATCTTCGCTTCCAGATCTGTCCGTGACGTTTCAAACATCATCTCCTGTTTAATAATAAACCTTTTATGTTGTATTTGTAAAGAATTTTTATTATAGGTTTATGTAGTGAATTACGCCTAGAATCCCATAATAGCAAATAATCGTCAACGTAACCAATAATTGCCTGTTTTAAGTAAATTGCTGTAATTAATAGTGTTTAAGGCAGGGACCTGAACTTAAAACATAACTAACTAACTAGATGGCTTACCGAACCCGAAGGTTCATCACCGAACTAACCAAAGCCATCCACCGTACCCTGTCCTGGGCCAACAAAATCCAGTCTCCTTCAACTCCTCTCTCCCATAGATCCCGCCTGAGATTATCCTCCCATCTACGTCTAGGTCTCCCCAGAGGTCTCTTCCCTTCAGGTTTCCCAACCAGTACCCGGTGCACACCTCTTGTCCCATCCATGCGCGCTACATGTCCCGCCCATCTCACTCTTCTCGACTTAATCACCCTCACAATACTGGGGGAGGAGTACAGATTTTTAAGCTCGTCATTGTGCAGTTTTCTCCACGCCCCATCATCTTCCCTCTTAGGCCCAAATATCCTCCTCAACATCCGATTCTCAAACACCTGCAATCTGTGTTCCTCCCTCTGAGTGAGAGACCATGTTTCGCACCCATACAAAACAACAGGCAAGATTATTGTTTTGTGTACTTTAATTTTCAGGTTCTTAGAAATCAGACGGGAAGACAAAAAATATTTTGGACTGAGAAGTAGCAACTTAAAACATACTTGAAGAAAAGTCAGAAATAATTAGGCCATGTTTTAAGACTTTATAACAATTTATGCTTATTAATGAGCAGAGAAAGAGTAATATTAACTTTTATTTCGGGATTTTTATGTCTGTTTATAAATTAAATAGAATTCGCCTGTGTGAAAGATTCTGATACATCGTTCTGTATTTCTGGAAACAGATAAGAGAGGGCCTTAGTTAGTTGCCTGCTTCAGTCACTAATTTATTTATGAATCTCGCTATAGGGGCGGATTCTTAAGGAGACGCGTGTATTTTTAATGCTTTGCGAAATGAATACAAGAGATATTTAAATTTTCAACAGCTGCTCACTTCTCAAGGAACTCATAATCCTGATTGCTACTGCATTCGTTATCACGTCTCGCCCTGAGTTCGTCTTTTTCAAACAGAGCATCGGAACTTAAGAAGCGAGTAGAAACATTTTAAGACGTCGGACACGGGTGCTTCTTCGCGAAACTTTCTGGTCAGTTTTTAAGATTTGCAGACGGCAACCATTTACGGGCTCGTTCGAAAATAAAAGTTACAAAAGAAAAATTCTCCCATGAAGGTAGGCGCTAGGAAAATCAATTTTGAAGCGTCAGAAACACGATAGCTAATTCAGTGGAACATAGGCCTTCTTAAGAAGATGATAGTCGCTAAGCTAGTCAAGAAATTCCACACCCTTTATGGAATCCGAAGGTTAATTTTTGTGTTCACGGAGTGTTCAACATTTCGGCTTCGTATTTAGGAGGTATTTGGTTCAATTCTCGGCGATATGTTTACGTACCTCTTGGAAAATGGCGGTGTAGTAGATCTATCTTAAATTAGGCCACAGCCGCTTCCTTCCACATCCTTTCCAATTCATTATTCGTGAATCATCCTATCATTAAACCCTGCACACGCTTTCATCCAATTTCTTTAAGATCAGTTTCAATATTTTCCTTCCCGTCTACGCTTAGGTCTTGAAAGTAGCCTTTTTCCGGTCAGACGTTCTTACCAGTGTTTTCTATTAGAAATAATTTATTATTGTTGTGTTGTTATCGCGGGTGCCACGTGTTCTGCAGGTCTGCTTCCCCGTCGTGCGATCGACTTGCCTACAGCCACGTGTCCGTCAAAAAGGAGCCGAGTGACCGGGGCTACGAGGCTGACCTACAGACACAGCGCCAAGGTGAGTTTCGGCACAGTTCCAAGTCGTTTGCTTACGGTTAGCGTGTAACCCAGCGAGCGTTCGTAGTTGTAGTCGCTATATTTTAAGGTTTATTCCTTAGATGATGACGATAAAGTAGACTTACGTTAAGTTTTTCCAGAATGAATGACTCGCTCGTTCACAGTTACTGTAACGCTCAGCTTACAAATGCGTTTTATACGGAAATTCTTGGTATGTTTATGGTCAATTTCCTCTCAAAATTACTCACAGGACACTTCTATTAATTTTTTTTCAAAGATGACTCAACTCGAACTCCTGCATTATTCCGCATTTATCTTCGAAATGCCTTGTCAGATGTCACAGCATCGTTTAACAGGGAACAATTGAGCTGGGCCACATAAGAGGTTCTCACGGCCGTGAATTTGATCGTAACACCGTGTGGACGTTTAGGTAGATACAAGCGTTTCGAAGAAGCATCTTTATTCCATCTTCAGGGCTGAATTCTTCAGCTCAGGAGACGGAGACAGCATGTTCCCCTGAAACGCTAGTTTCTACGTACAAGTCGACTCAGCGTCGCAACCCACAACAGCAAACCTCGACATAGTTCTTGGTGGTGGTGGTGACACACATCCATTATGATGGAGATGAGGAATAACATTCAGTCTGTTAATTCCTCATGAAGATCACGTCTCCCCCCTGTTCTTGTCGCTTGAAAGGCTTCGTCAGTGTGAAAATATTGGCAGGAAATTGTGCTATTCCTTCCCCCCACCTCTTTCAACGCCCCCCCCCCCCACCTCAACCCTGATACGACTGTAGCTTTCCTGATCTTACTACATAAGATGCTGCCGCCGCGCTCGAGGAAGCCCTGCGTCTCTTACTCTCGATTCATCGTCACCCTCACCAGTGAATACGGTGATTATGTCACGGGCTGAGCGTCCTGGATTCGATTCCCCGATAGGACAGGGTTTTTGTCTTTGCCGAAACGTCCGGACCACTTCTATCTTT
This sequence comes from Zootermopsis nevadensis, assembly GCF_977971745.1. Classification (NCBI taxonomy): domain Eukaryota; kingdom Metazoa; phylum Arthropoda; class Insecta; order Blattodea; family Termopsidae; genus Zootermopsis; species Zootermopsis nevadensis. The sequence goes on along the minus strand of NW_028259153.1, from coordinate 21,998,272 downwards.
ATTTCCTCGGGGGTAATGTGGCCAGGGCGTGAAGCTAATCGTTTACCACCATCTAGCGAGGGGGTTAAGAATGCGTGGAGCTTTATCTCCAGTCCCCCATACGTCGACGTTGCGTGGTGCTTGGTTAAGAATGAAGGTTTTAAAGTCTCGTTAACTAAAATGTGAAGGCCCGTGATTTTTATTTAAATAATCGTATTTTATTTATATTTTATGTGGGTTGATGGCCAATGCTCCTACTTTGTATTTTTCAGGGTTCGAATTTTTTGACGCAGAAGTTGGCGATCCGCTCTAACTTGTTCGTGATTTTTCTCAGTCCCTTCAGGGTGTGCTGGGATAGTATCCTAGAATAGGCCACGACCAATTCATTTCCATTTCTCTGACATCATCATTCACAAATTGTCCCCATTGTGTGCTATTACGTTCTTGAAGCTGAGGTCTAAGATTATAACACGCGGTAGAGCCCACTCAAGAGTCAACTATTTCTGTCCTTTATATGTTTACACCGAGACGTCAGTGTTGGGCCCGTCCTGCCCACTTACTTGTCTAGCCCTGATCACTTTTTTTTTTTTTTTTTTTTTTTTTTTTGTTAAATAAAACATGCCGACGCTCCGCGGGTTTGCATGCAGATCCATGGCTCTGCGGAACTGGCAAATTGAATTATGACTCCCCTCCCCCTTTCGATCAACCCCCCCCCTGCCCCCCGGCGTAAAAAGAGAAAAAATCTGACGAACGACAACGTGAGGTTGAGTGAAGTTGGGCGCTGGCGTTGCACCGTAAATCTGGATTTATTATGAAACTAGAAAGTTTTGATCACTCCGTCTGGAATTTAAGGTCTGTGCACCTTACTTTAAAAAAAAATTAATGGCAATTTTTATTTAATCAAAATACTAAACGTGCGTTCAACAGAAATTTTTCTGCCAAAATACAGTTTAGGAGGAAAATGGAACAAAATTAAAATTTTCATAGTTTACACGTTTTGTAACCCCTCCTTCACAAAAAAAAATGTTTGTGTAACTGTGGTTACATTAAATTATATTTTATTATAAAATGTACCTGCCAAAATTGTTCGGAAGAAAATTTCCGAAATTTATGATTTGACTGTCGAATTTCACCATTGAATTTGAAATAGGCCTTGAATATTAATTATTAGGTATAATTTATGCTTGTTCGAAATGTGAGGACAAAAGTTAGGCGTTCTTGCCAGAATCTACTCGCGCGTGTCTTCTACGAAGCAGGGTGGCCAACTTCTGCTCTCCGAATTTCGATAGGAATTCCGAATGCCAAATTGAATGATCTCCGAGCCGTGGTTTAAGAAACAAACGAGTGGCGTTGTACGTCATTTCCTGCCCCGTTCCTCTCATTTCCGGTCTCTCGCCCAGAACAAATGAAGGGCTTGTGTTAGCGGCGACGTCGTCTTTATGGGCTTCGGGGCCAAGACTCAGGTGTGTTCATTGATCGACCTGTGCAGGCGTACGGGCGGGAATGCGCTCCGGGTGTTCCGGAGAGAGAACGTTAGGAAACTAGGCGATTGACGATCTGGACCATTAGGGCAGATGGGCGCTGCCTTTGAAGCCAGCAGCCAAATGACGTCACGGCCTGTGCGAAGAAGAAGAAGAATAGAAGGAAGATGGAGGAGAAGAAGAAGGAGAAGAGGAAGATGGAGGAGAAGAAGAAGGAGAAGAATAGGAGGAAGAAGGAGAAGAGGAAGATGGAGGAGGAGAAGAAGGAGAAGAAGGAGAAGAGAAGGAAGAAGGAGAAGGAGAAGGAGAAGAAAAATAGGAGGAAGAAGGAGAAGGAGAAGGAGAAGAAAAATAGGAGGAAGAAGGAGGAGGAGAAGAAGGAGGAGAAGAATAGGAGGAAGAAGGAGAAGAGGAAGATGGAGGAGGAGAAGAAGGAGAAGAGAAGGAAGAAGAAGAAGGAGAAGAGGAAGATGGAGGAGAAGAAGGAGAAGAAGAATAGGAGGAAGAAGGAGAAGAGGAAGATGGAGGAGAAGAATAGGAGGAAGAAGGAGAAGAGGAAGATGGAGGAGGAGAAGAAGGAGAAGAAGGAGAAGAGAAGGAAGAAGGAGAAGGAGAAGGAGAAGAAAAATAGGAGGAAGAAGGAGAAGAGGAAGATGGAGGAGAAGAATAGGAGGAAGAAGGAGAAGAGGAAGATGGAGGAGGAGAAGAAGGAGAAGAAGGAGAAGAGAAGGAAGAAGGAGAAGGAGAAGAAGAATAGGAGGAAGAAGGAGAAGAGGAAGATGGAGGAGGAGAAGAAGGAGAAGAAGGAGAAGAGAAGGAAGAAGGAGAAGGAGAAGAAGAATAGGAGGAAGAAGGAGAAGAGGAAGATGGAGGAGAAGAAGAAGGAGAAGAATAGGAGGAAGAAGGAGAAGAGGAAGATGGAGGAGGAGAAGAAGAAGGAGGAGGAGGAGAAGAAGGAGAAGAAGAATAGGAGGAAGAAGGAGAAGAGGAAGATGGAGGAGGAGAAGAAGGAGAAGAAGGAGAAGAGAAGGAAGAAGGAGAAGGAGAAGAAGAATAGGAGGAAGAAGGAGAAGAGGAAGATGGAGGAGAAGAATAGGAGGAAGAAGGAGAAGAGGAAGATGGAGGAGGAGAAGAAGGAGAAGAAGGAGAAGAGAAGGAAGAAGGAGAAGGAGAAGAAGAATAGGAGGAAGAAGGAGAAGAGGAAGATGGAGGAGAAGAATAGGAGGAAGAAGGAGAAGAGGAAGATGGAGGAGGAGAAGAAGGAGAAGAAGGAGAAGAGAAGGAAGAAGGAGAAGAAAAATAGGAGGAAGAAGGAGAAGAGGAAAATGTAGGAGAAGAAGGAGAAGAAGAATAGGAGGAAGAAGGAGAAGAGGAAGATGGAGGAGAAGAAGAATAGGAGGAAGAAGGAGAAGAGGAAGGGGAAAATTATATACGAGGAGGGAATGGAAGAATAAGTAGCATAAGAGGACGAAGAAGTGTAGGAGAAAAAGGAAGTAAAGTTGCAAGGAGAGGGGAAAGAGAATGAGGATAATAAAACATCGAAGGAGAAAAAGTGGGACAAGGGGGGGGAAATGTGGTATAAGAGGAGAATGAGAGACGAAGGAGAATAAATCTGTGAGGAAGAGGAAGATGAAGGGTGGCGACAAGAAGAATTCGTCTCGGTGTAATTTATGACGTCATGTCCGGTTCCCCTGGAACTCTCTTTCTTGAGGTCTCCGGCGCCCGAAATTATGAGGCGGCAGACCCACTTGTCACACGTCACAGCTCAAAAGCTTCGGCCTGCGAGGGGCATCCTTTGTCGCCTTGATGACATTTGTCAACTCTATGGGTCGGTCGACCGGAGGATCGACCTAAATCGTGGATCGAGAAAGATTTTTTTTTAGAAGGCGGTCATTCCAGAACGTGTGAGGGGAACCGAAGGAAGGTTCGATATCCCTCGGGATAGATTCGAGGCAGGGACCTCCCGAATAAGAAACAGGAGTGCCAGTCGTCACACCGGGAGGTTCAGGGTCGTCTCCAGGTGAAGACAAAGATTATGTTTTTAGTAGTTATGACACCGTCTAGCCTCGTCTGTAGATGTAAACGTTTCGGAGCAACGTACTATATCCATCTTCAGGGCTGACTTTGATTTAGGTCATTTTTAAGGGTTCGTTTGTTTGTTTAGTTAGTTGATTGACCGATTCTGACTCACATGACTTTGTCACTGGATGCTAGAGTGTGCCAGAGTTAAAAATGGCGTCGCACAGGAATATTAACGCAATGTGACTCAGGGCACTGGAATTGCACGTACGTTTTTCTAAGCAAACACAAATTCTTCCTCATTTACCTCTGGAGCTCAAAGAGTGTCGTTAAACAAGTTGAAGAATAATCGAGATGAAATTATTGTTTTCCTTGTGCGGATTAAGGGCTCCCTGTGTGCGGAGGAGAACCGCGAACCACGTGACATATCAGAATAAATCTTTGTTTTACCATTTACGTGATACTCGAGGAAGGCTACTCCACTAATTAGCCACCCCTAACACCCCTCTGGGGCAGTGTTTGCCCGAGCAAGGCGCTCCCTGTTGACACACGGTCAACACAGAATAGGTCCAACAAGTTTCATTAGCTAACTGCCTCCACATAGCGTGCCAAGGAAGTCCGGTACTGATTTGGAGAACTCTATAATAGCAATTATTAACTCTTTGATACTTCAAGTTCACGTAAATTATATTAAGAATCCAGTCCGGACCGAAAAGAAAACACAACACTTCACCATTACAAATGTCAATCGGTTAACGTTGTTTAAGGAAATGATCGCTGTTCAATGTGAGAATCATACGAAATCCATTAAACACTGCACAGTCTGTGGGAAAAATTCACGATTTCTGATTGTTCCTGTCTAGAAATTTACTTAACCCTTGCATTGTCGGGGTAAATTCGCTGTTTGAAGGGGGTGTGGTGGTTCTGGGTTGCAGGAATTAACCGCGTCGTGCCATATGAGTCTGATGGTAGGGAACTCGTGTACCTCCGATCACAAGCTGACTGATGGCTTAGGGGCTGATGCTTAAAATTGTGGCTTTTACGTAAATCTTGACGGTGATTTACTGGGTTGTGACACCATGGAGATTTATAGGTAGATACCATTGTTTTGGAGACACATAATGTCTTTGGACCTGAAGATGGAGGCAATATGTTTCTCCGAAACACTGTTATCTTCGTACGAATCCACATGACATCGTAGCCCAGAAGAACAGTATTGTTATCTCTAAACTTGCGAGAACTTCAGATCTCAACAAACAATTTATTCCATAAAAAAGGCAGTGTTAGGGAAACGTAGGGCTTTTGTGTTCAGTTTAATTACTCGCCTGGCTCTGAATTCAGAAGTAAGACCTGAGGAAAACACAGGACAACGATTTCCGTCAGTGTCTCCCGGGGAGAGAGCGACGTAGATGTCAGGTCGGTAGAGTGAACTGCTAAAAGCGAGGTCGAGTTTCTGGCACACCCTGTGCTCAACGTGTAGGATGAATACAGCTGCAAACCACTAAAAGCTATTACCGCGTTAGTAATATAATTAGATAGACCGAGGTGTACAGTCGCTGGCACTTGGACAACAGACCTCGGTGTCATATTTCAAGATGTCGAAGCTGACGTAACTCAGAACACGTAGCTAATTGCGAGCAGGGAACAGGGGGGGGGGGTATGAGTTGATTCGTTTACGAATGGACTTGCCTACCAACAATTTGTAGGATGAGTGTGACCTGATGATGGAAGCGATTAATTCCTCCGAAACGTAGGTAACCACGTACAAGTACACTGCGTCACAGCGCAAAAGACCACAATCGACATGATAATCGCTGTAAGAACCATTCGTGGCACTGATGTTGGAGGAAGTTAATACCTCCGAAACGTCGGTAGGTTTTTGTGACACTGTACGGTGCAATATGCCAGAAGACAGGCTTCTTCAAATCACAGACGTGTGAGTGTTTTTCATTATTCAGAGAAACTTGAAGTTGAAATTTGAAGTGTGTGCACATTCAAAGAATTTTAATTAATCTATAGATTTTATTGAAATTTTTTTGAAGAAACTCTTAAATGTTGCAAGATCGCAGATTAACGGTTATGACCGAAATAACCTCCCTATCATCACGAAATTTTTATTTGGGCACAGGTTTCGGATATAAATTTATTATCACGGGCCGACCATTTCTGAGTCTCCGTGTTGTTCTGAATTACTCTGCCCCTGTATAGTAGGCAACTGCCAGTACACGATGCCTTGCTCAGACACAGGAAGACGTTTTGTACCTCGAGAACATGAGAAGGAAAAGTCTGGTTT